>NC_133361.1:60825730-61005127 GCF_049309525.1 Garra rufa
CTTCTAATGGTCTGTTGGCCCAGCCATGTGCGTTTCAGTGTAGTCTAAGCCTCAGACGTCACGCCCACGGAACGTTGGCTAAACGTCTGATGCATATGGTACACTTAACTGGAAACACTTCAGGAATGTCGAAGTCGTCATCTGATTCGTTGAATTTGATCGGATGTCCGGTAGACGCGAGTGTCGTGTTTATTTTCGGTCCGCCGGGAAACAAAGCGCAGACTGATTTACTCGGCGTTTTGCTAAAATGTGCTCATGCAGACGCCATTTTTGTTATACACACTTGCGATGTTCGCGAACGTACTGCTTGTTCTCCCTCTTCTTCTTTAACTTTCAATGCTGGTTATTTCAATGACTGACTTGTTGCACGCTTGTTTGTTGTTGTGGGGGCATTTCCACGCCCGAAACGTGACGCTGAACCAAACGAACTGTGATTGGTTGTTTGACATGTCGGTCAAAGGCCTTATGGGCGGGCCTTGGCCAATTAAAGCTGCCATGAATTCCAGACCTTCAGCCGTCAGTCTGAAGGTCTGGCTACGCAAGACTAATTTCAGTGTCACAATAGGGTGCTGACATCTTGTGCTGATTCAGGACCAGAGTCTATGCAGTAATGAGCAAAGTGCTACATAGTATCTACAGAAGTAATGTGACAGATGCATCTTGAATTAAATATTGAAAGCCTTATTATTCATAGTAGTCTGGGAATCGAAGCTGGTACAGACATGAAAACTCTGAGACAAGCAATATTAACTTCTCCATTGTTATTTAGTCATAGTACCCAGCCAACATGCATATGTGGGGCCCACATGGTTTATGCTTGGGCTATATGGGTACCAAGTGGGCATGGTCCCAAAATGGGCATCTTATCTGGGGCCCACTTGAGGTAGCTAAGTAGGTCCCACATGGGTCAAAAGAGGTGGGCTCCCCATGTGGGTCCCAGCTGGGTCACTAATGAGCAATGAGCATATGGGCTCAAAATGGTCTATACAAGTGGGGCCCATATGGGTTTAACATATGGGTCAGTCATGGGCAAACTCAATCAATCCCATACAGGCTGCCTACAAGGGGCCAAGGTAGTACCCATATAGTTACCGTCTATATGGTTTAAGAATGGGGAAACACATACGGGGCCCGCTTTGATGAACCATATGGGTTTGGCATGGGCAAACTCAATCAATCCCATACAGGCTGCCTGGATGGGGCCAATGTAGTACCCAGATAGTTACCATCTATATGGGTTCAAAATGGGGAAACACATATTGGGCCCACTTTGATAAACCATATTGGTTTGGCATGGGTAACCTCACACAATCCCATATAGGCTGCCTACATGGGGCCAAGGTAGTACCCATATAGTTACCGTCTATATGGTTTAAGAATGGGGAAACACATACGGGGCCCGCTTTGATGAACCATATGGGTTTGGCATGGGCAAACTCAATCAATCCCATACAGGCTGCCTGGATGGGGCCAATGTAGTACCCAGATAGTTACCATCTATATGGGTTCAAAATGGGGAAACACATATTGGGCCCACTTTGATAAACCATATTGGTTTGGCATGGGTAACCTCAAACAATCCCATATAGGCTGCCTACATGGGGCCAAGGTAGTACCCAGATAGTTAACGTCTATATGGGTTCAGAATGGGGAAACACATATGGGGCCCGGTTTGATAAACCAAATGGGTTTGGCATGGGCAAACTCAATCAATCCCATACATGCTGCCTAGATGGGGCCAATGTAGTACCCAGATAGTTACCATCTATATGGGTTCAAAACGGGGAAACACATATGGGGCGCACTTTGATAACCCATATGGGTTTGGCATGGGCAAACTCAATCAATCCCATACAGGCTGCCTAGATGGGGCCAATGTAGTACCCAGATAGTTACCATCTATATGGGTTCAAGACGGGGAAACACATATGGGGCCCACTTTGATAACCCATATGGGTTTGGCATGGGCAAACTCAATCAATCCCATACAGGCTGCCTAGATGGGGCCAATGTAGTACCCACATAGTTACCATCTATATGGGTTCAAAACGGGGAAACACATATGGGGGCGCACTTTGATAACCCATATGGGTTTGGCATGGGCAAACTCAATCAATCCCATACAGGCTGCCTAGATGGGGCCAATGTAGTACCCAGACAGTTACCATCTATATGGGTTCAAAACGGGGAAACACATATGGGGCGCACTTTGATAACCCACATGGGTTTGGCATGGGCAAACTCAATCAATCCCATACAGGCTGCCTAGATGGGGCCAATGTAGTACCCACATAGTTACCATCTATATGGGTTCAAAACGGGGAAACACATATGGGGCCCACGTTGATAAACCATATGGGTTTGGCATGGGTAAACTCAATCAATCCCATATAGGCTGCCTACATGGGGCCAAGGTAGTACCCAGATAGTTAACGTCTATATGGGTTCAGAATGGGGAAAAACATATGGGGCCCGGTTTGATAAACCATATGGGTTTGGCATGGGCAAACTCAATCAATCCCATACAGGCTGCCTACATGGGGCCAATGTAGTACCCAGATAGTTAACGTCTATATAGGTTCAGAATGGGGAAACACATATGGGGCCCGGTTTGATAAACCATATGGGTTTGGCATGGGCAAACTCAATCAATCCCATACAGGCTGCCTACATGGGGCCAAGGTAGTACTCAGATAGTTAACGTCTATATGGGTTCAGAATGGGGAAACACATATGGGGCCCACTTTGATAAACCATATGGTTTTGGCATGGGCAAACTCAATCAATCCCATACAGTCTGCCTACATGGGGCCAATGTAGTACCCAGATAGTTAACGTCTATATGGGTTCAGAATGGGGAAACACATATGGGTCCCACTTTGATAAACCATATGGGTTTGGCATGGGCAAACTCAATCAATCCCATACAGTCTGCCTACATGGGGCCAATGTAGTACCCAGATAGTTAATGTCTATATGGGTTCAGAATGGGGAAACACATATGGGGCCCGGTTTGATAAACCAAAAGGGTTTGGCATGGGCAAACTCAATCAGTCCCATACAGTCTGCCTACATGGGGCCAATGTAGTACCCAGATAGTTAACGTCTATATGGGTTCAGAATGGGGAAACACATATGGGGCCCGCTTTGATAAACCATATGGGTTTGGCATGGGCAAACTCAATCAGTCCCATACAGTCTGCCTACATGGGGCCAATGTAGTACCCAGATAGTTAACGTCTATATGGGTTCAGAATGGGGAAACACATATGGGGCCCGCTTTGATAAACCATATGGGTTTGGCATGGGCAAACTCAATCAATCCCATACAGTCTGCCTACATGGGGCCAAGGTAGTACCCACATAGTTAACGTCTATATGGGTTCAAAACTGGGAAACACATATGGGGCCCGGTTTCATAAACCATATGGGTTTGGCATGGGCAAACACAATCAGTCCCATATAGGGAGCCCACATGGGGCCAAATTGGTACCCACATAGTTAATTGATAGTTACCAAAAAATAACTACAATACTTATATTTTTTTTTCATTGTAAAACCATTATAAATTTTCATAAGGGACATGGGGTCCTCTTGGCCAAACCAAATATGATTCTAACCCTAATCAAACATGACTGTGTCTAATTTACAAATAGTTTGGAGCATTATGATTAGCTTTTGGTTAGAGCCGTGTTTGGTTAGAGTTAGAACTAAACTCAGCAAGACAATCGTCACAATTCTGTCGTCATTTGCTCATTCTCTGTTCAAAACCTGCATGAAGTCTTTCTTCTGTTGAACATTATCTAAATTATTTTTGAAATAGTTATTTTAAAGAATGTTGGAAGCCAGTTGCTGGACACATCTTGGGAAATAAAAATTAATAAATAAAAAGGCTATGGAAGTCATTGGGGGCCAGAAACTTTTTGTTAAGATAATTTCCCAAAATATTTGTGTATATTGTTTTTATTACACAGAAAAAATTAATACAGGTTTAGTACAACTTAAGGTGAGGTAATGATAGCAGAATTTTGGAGCTGAAGAACCCAGCTGGTACAGGCAAACCAGGTCAAACCTGGGTGTGGTCAAAAATGTCCTGCATAGCACATGTCTTTTGATATCTGAAATTGGGCAAATGACCTGTACACTCATAGGACATTACATATTCAAAGTGTCAGTTTTTAGTGGTCTGATTTTGTGAGTTACAGCACAATGCTTATCACAATAGATGTTTTTATATAAGAAAAAAATAAGGAAAACTGTGCACTTTAATGAAAAGGTTAGAGATTACTAATTATCTCTAAATAATGGGATAACATATTTGGATTGTAATCGCTTTGAGACGGGTAGAAGAAATCAAACCCTCTAGCAGCTTGTCATGTGCCCTGATTTAGTGAAACTCCCCCAGTTTTATGGTCAGTCGGAGTGACAAATGCATTTCTAGAGATATTCTTTTAAATTTTGTAAGGTCATCAGTTCATATAATAAAATAGCCCAAGTAAAGAAAGATATTATGGAATTTTATGTTTCTGAAATGTATCATTAGCTTTTTTTTATTTTATGTCCCAGCACATGACAAACCATCAAAGTTATAAAATGGTTTGCTAAATGATTGAAAAGGGTTAACAAAAATACTTGTAAATCAAAGTTGATTTTTTTTTTTACATGATACACTATTGCCAGTATTTTCTCCCTTCTAATGAACAGGTTTGACTACTTTAGTAATTTCCATTAGAACAAACTTAATGTTTAAGCATAAAATGATATTATAGGGAATTGTGTGCTTCTAATTTTATAGCAACAGTTTGGACAGGAGCCTCTTCAATTGTAAGATGACAATGCCTTTGTGTATAAGGCAAGGTTCAAACCGAAATGACTGATTCAGTCAGTGTGGAAGAACTTGACTGGTCTGCATAAAGCCAAGTCCTAATCCCAGTTGAACACCTCTGGACTGATTTTTAAATGACCTTGAGCCAAAAACTCATCGCCAAACACCAATGACTTGTACAAACACCACATGGACAAAAGTATTAGGACACCCCTTCTTTAAAACAGAAATAGGCACTTCTAAAACTGTGGCAACAAAAATGGGAACATAATTAATGTAGCCTATTTAAAAATTGTATTTCCATCTCTGTTGAAAAAGTTTTGGATTTGTCCAAAATGACTGTACCGATATGTACAAGTCATTGGTGTTTGGTGATAACTTTTTGGCTCAATGTCTGCATTTAAAGTCACACCGAGGTGTTCAACTGGGATTAAGACTTGGCTTTATGCAGACCAGTCAAGTTCTTCCACACTGACTGAATCAATCATTTCAATTTGAACCTTGCCTTATACACAAAGGCATTGTTATGTTAAAACTGTTGCTATTAAAATTAATTCCCTAGAATATAATTTTATGCTTAAACATTAAGATTTGTACTCATGGAAATTACTAAAGTAGTCAAACCTGTTCATTAGAAGGGTACTTTTGGCTATATAGTGTATGTATTTTGAATCAATATCTTTGTTTTGATTTTGTGGACCTACAATTTTGTGAATGGCTACAACTGCATTTTTATTTCATACACTGAAAACAATTTTTGAACATGCAACTATTAAAATAATACAGCCTACAAATAACACTAAACACACATATTTCTTTAAAAAAATCTTTATCTTGCCATTACCACGCTGGTTGTATAACCTTGCTGGAGGGATCATGATTGGTTAAGCTGACTGCCATCTGACAAGTAACTGGCCAATGACAGCTGTGCGCGCCTTTACTGGTCAAGTTTGAAAATACGTTAGTTTGTTACATTTTTATTTTAAATTAACTCGCGTTGTGACATGTGGAGAACAAAAGCTGGAATGTGAACACAGAGGAAGACCGGACTGGATCTGTGAGGTCCTGCAAGCAGATTGCTGATATCAGGTAAGGGAACATAGTTCAGTCTTTCTAGCTTTATGTTCTTTCTGTGTAAATTCCACATGAGGTAACAGACGCACTATGACTTGCATCTGTGCTTCATCAAAGATGTTACACCAGATGCTAATCGCGATTAGCATATTAGCACGTATTTGTAGCCCCTATGTGTTATAGATAGGCTACGAATGTTGTCAGCTAATTTAAACGCAATGCATGAGAAGGAGCAATGAGTACAGTGATGAAAGTGCTATTAAAGCTCGGAAACACAGGAATCTAACTATAAAACACAAACTGCTACCAATAACATTATTTTTAATCTTTGATTCTAAATCTTTCATGGGATTAAAATATAAAAGTATGGTTCTTCTCATAATCAAAAATACATTTGTAAGACATTTGCCCCACTGATTATCAATATGACTAACTTTTTTATTCTTTTGTCTTTCTTCATCTGAGATAACAAATACGGAGAACATGCTACCATCATCAGTCCTTTAGTTGTTTCACTACAAAAAATATTATGAGTCCTTCATGAGCCTTAAATGGGTCTGGATAAATGCAGCTGCAGGTAAAATTATGTTAAGTTTTGGTTTGATTTGGGTGCACAAATTTTTAAGCTACAATTGTGTGTTACCTTGTTTTGATACATTTATAAAAAGAGTCTATTGTTGTGAATCCAGTGTCTTTTTGGGGATTCACATTTTTTCTTTTTGGATTGCCATGAGTTAGGCATATTCTTACATTTTTAATTATATAATAACTAACAGTCTCAAAGCTGACTGTTCATGTTTTCTGAATGATTTATAGTGGCAAATGTTGGTACGATTGAAAAACATTTTGTATAAGAGTTCAAAAGAATTTTAAAAGTGAAATCTTTATTTTTAAGGACTTATCAGCCCACCCCAGACCGACTGAGGATTCAGCTGATTACTGGCAATATAGTGGAGGGCTCTTCTTTATCTGCTACACTCCACTAGAACTTCTGGTATGGATTTATTAACTATTTGCAAAGTTTTGATTTGATGTAATTTAATAAAATGTACTTTTTAATTTACTTTTATGTCCTATTTAAATTTGTTTTTACATAATTTACTTAATACAGTGTGCAGTTAGGATTCTGAATTATGTGTAATGATTTAAATTCTAAATTGACTCTAAAAATTAATTTGCCAGAACCTACAATTACGTGTTATTTTATTTTTTATTTTATTATTATATATTTTTTTGTTAAATCTTCAGGTAGTAAAAAAAAAAAAAAAGTTTTAGTATTTTAGTTTATCTAAGAGCTCTAACTTATGTTATTAAAACTGTAACCCTTAAGTCGATCCATCCTGGAAATTTAAGAATGGTCCAAATTTGTGATCAACTCAGTTGTTTTCCAACGGCACAAAGAAGAATATTTTAAAATTTCTATTTTAAATCACTCATAAATCATCAGCATTAATAATATTAATAATAATAAAAAATACTTAAAAGGGATAGTTCACCCAAAAATGAAAATTTGATGTTTATCTGCTTACCCCAAATGCATCCAAGATGTAGGTGACTTTGTTTCCTCAGAAAAACACAAACAAAGATTTTTAACGAAAACTGGTGCGGTCTGCCAGCCTTATCATGGACGTGGATGGGCACCAAACCTTTAAAAGTAAACAAAAACATGCACAGACAAATCCAAATTATACCCTGCGACTCGTGAGGATACATTGATGTCCTAAGACACGAAACGATCGATTTTTGTTAGAAACTGAACAGTTTTTATATCATTTTTTACCTTTGATACACAGCCACGTCCATCTGTCCTGAGCACGGGCTCATCATCCGGATCGTTATACGTGTAGCGCTCTGGCATAGTATACACAAACACCGGAAGCGATCTGTCGCATGAATACAACACTCATTGTTTCCACAGTGCTCAGAGATTGTGGCTATAGCGGCTATTCAAAATGGTAATTACTTGCGCGTATCCTGATTGTTCAAACCGATTTAAAACTCATCCGGGACTTGTACTGATTTCCCCTTACGGCGTTTGCGTATTCTTCGCCTGAGCGCGAGCACATGTAACGTAACTGATGCCAAACTCGTGCTCAGGACAGATGGACGTGGCTGTGTATCAAAGGTAAAAAATGATATAAATACTGTTCAGTTTCTCGCAAAAAACGATCTTTTCGTGTCTTAAGACATCAATGTATCGTCACAAGCCGCAGGGTGTAATTTGGATTTGTCTGTGCATGTTTTTGTTTACTTTTAAAGGTTTGGTGCCCATCCACGTCCATGATAAGGCTGGCAGACTGCACCGGTTTTCATTAAAAATCTTGGTTTGTGTTTTTCTGAGGAAACAAAGTCACCTACATCTTGGATGCATTGGGGGTAAGCAGATAAACAAATTTTCATTTTTGGGTGAACTATCCCTTTAAGCATTATTTTGTTGGTCGATTCCATCCATGGACATAGAATATAAATGCGAGAATCTGCCTAATAGTAAAATGACAAAGTCTTGATAAAAAAATGTATTATCATTTTTGTTGTTATTATTATTATTATTTTCTAAATGGTTAACTCATAACAATAATTGAAGTGGTCCTTTAAAACACATTGCATATTTATGCTTCATAAACTGATTTTATCAATAAAAAATTTAATTAGATTAGTTTGAATGAATGAACAGTAATTCTCTATTGATTTCCCTAATGCCCCTCCAATGACACTCCAATTCTATGACAATTTAGAATTATTTTTATAATTATTATTATTTTTAGTATTATCCTGAGTAATAGTTGTTTTTCTTTAATATGTTGTTTTAACATGTAAGTTACATTTTTTTTAACAATTTACTAAACACATCCTAGAAAACCTGTCTATTGGAATAGAATCTGTACAGCTTGTTTTTTACTCTGTTGTTTTCCTTTCTGTAGGTGAGGGCAGTTTCCTTATTTTATGTCATCTTTTTGACAAAATTATTTTCATTTTAAGCATTAGCCTAATTCAGTCAAGCACAAAAATGCTATTTGTAATTTGATCTTGCATATTCAGTATATTTAAACAAATTTGTTTTGCAGAGGTTCTTAAGAAAGCTGAAATGATTGGCAAGAAGCTGATAGGGATCTCTCAAAATTGGAACAAGAGACGGAGGAGTACAGAGGATGTCTAGAATGCACAAGTGACTGTCTGCACTGTAAGCACAAATGTATCGTTGCTGATGCTTCCAATTGTTTCCCATTTATTTCCTGTTCAAATGTTTGAAGGTTTCAGTAAATATTAGGTCAAATACAGGTTAAAAAAAGTATTCACTTTTACATTATTTTGAACAAGTAGGTTTATAACTTTGAAGAGATGCTCTTTAAAGGACAGTCAGTGGTTACCAAATCTTTTTACCAAAAACAAAAAAAAACTAAACACACAGGGCATCCAAGATGTAGGTGACTTTATTTCTTCAGATATTTAACTCAAACCCTTGCAGTCTGTCAGCCACATAATAACAGTGGATGGGCTTGGTGCTTGGTTTTACCTTTAAAAGTAAAAAAAAAAAACATGCACAGACAAATCCAAATTACACCCTGCGTCTCATGACGATACATTGATGTCCTAAGACACAAAACAATAGTGTTTTTTTTGTGAGAAACTGAACAGTATTTATATAATTTTTTACCTTTGATACACAGCCACGTCCATCTGTCCTGAGTGTGAGCTCAACCTCCGGCTCATTTCATGTGTATGCTCACTGGCGTAGTATACGCAAACGTCGTAAGGGGAAATCGGTGAACAGTCAGCAGTCCTGGATGAGTTTGCGCAAACGTAATTTTTAGCTTTCAATCGGTTTGAACAATCAGGATAAGTGCAAGTAATTACCATTTTGAATAGCCGCTATACACAAAATCTCTGTGCACTGTGTAAACAATGAGTGTCGTACACACGGGATAGATGACTTCCGGCATTTACGTATACTACGCCAGAACGCGTACACATGTAACGAGCCGGATGATGAGTTCGTGCTCAGGACAGTTAGACGTGGCTGTGTATCAAAGGTAAAAAATTATATAAATACTGTTCAGTTTCTCATAAAAAAACGATCGTTTCGTGTCTTAGGACATCAATGTATCGTCACGAGCCGCAGGGTGTAATTTGGATTTGTCTGTGCATGTTTTTTTTTTTTTTTTCACTTTTAAAGGTTCGTGCCCATCCACTGCCATCATATGGCTGACAGACTACAAACAAAGTCACCTACATCTTGGATGCCCTGGGGGTTAAGCTGATAAACATCACATTTTCATTTTTGGGTGAACTATCCCTTTAAGACATAAAACGATCGGTCTGTGCAAAAAACTGAACAGTATTTATATTATTATTTACCTCTGATCCACCGGAACGTTCTACTGTCCTGAGAATGTTCACCCAGTCCGTGTGTGATCTATCACGCGTATACGTCACTCATTGTTTACATGAGCATATTGGCTTATCAAAATGGTAATTACTTGTGCTTATACAAATTCTGGTAACCGATTAAAAACTAAAAGATTACATTTCCTTGTGTGAACTCATCTGGGAGTATTGACTTTTCACCTACAAAGACAAACTTTTGACTACATTGCCAGAGCATGTTGATGCAACACACGTCAGCTACTGTGAACATGCTCCATTAGGGGTGGGCGGTACACCGGTGTCATAGTCAGCACTGGTGTGACATTGCGCAACGACATGGATTTTCTAATACCGTCAATAACGTAATAAATCAATTATGTGCCTCGAACGGCTGCATTTACATCAATAATAGCTAATTCTAAATAATAAGGCATTACATTTTCTTCAAAAGTTCAGTTGTGGTCTGAATACCTGACCTTATACTATATATCTTGTTGTAAATAAAAAAGTAAAACATATTCGTATCAGCTTTGCAGGTGGTAGGTAAAAGGGGAGTGGCCATTAAACGACTGGTGAAACATCGTGAAGAAAGGTCGGGCCTGTAGCCTATACCAGAGGCGGACTTTTCCAGGTCGGCCAGCCGAAGGATTTACACAGCGGATCACAAATTGAGCGGGCGCGAGGCGAACTAATATTGTATATAATTTTCGCACTTTCAATATGCAGGGTATAGAAATCGCTTTTAACTGAGCGCTCGCGCGGTTTTTACTTTTACTTACGATTTTGCGATAACGCACACTCTGTGTAAAGGGGGCAGCACATCTTATAATAGATATTTGTCAGTGAGTACAAGATTACAGCAAATTCTCCAGTCTGTTTTTGTCATCTCTCTTTACTTTCGACCCGTGATCATTCAAATCTAAAGGTCATTGTACACTGAGTCCGATTTTCGTATGCGTTTTTTTTTTTGTTTTGTTTGTTTTCTCATATTCGCCATCCTTATCAAAATGCTTATTATGGATGCGAACATGCAGAAAATCAAACACGATCCGAATTTTTTTATGACGGACGAAAGTTTCAGAGGCAGTGTGTAAACTCGATTAACATAACCTGTATTTTTTTTAACGTGCAAAAATCTCGGACGAAAATTTCGTACTCATGTGTACAATGACATTAACTCCAGCAGCTGGTGTTGGATGCAGGGTTGCCAAGTCCGCGTTTTTCCCCACAGAATTGGTCTACTTTTAAACTGTTGCTATGGGTTGATTTCCCCCAGTTATTTAAAGGTTTTATATATTGCAGAAATTAAATTTCAATAAAAAATAATTTGTGTTTTGTTGTACACTAAGTAAGATCTTTAGGTTTTTTGCAAAATAAATATGTTGAGAATGGATAATACTCTCCCATGTCTCTTTTTGATAAGGATACATACCATTTACTTATTATATTATAAAAAATATTAACTGTATTCACATACTAAAGGGACAGGACAGGCTACTCCTCCCAAAATGTACCAAAAAAAGTAATACCGTGATATTATACCGTCACCGTTCAAAAGATGAAAAATACCGTGATATTAATTTTAGGTCATATCGCCCACCCCTATGCTCCATACACCTGAATGTTCCGGTGGATCAGAGTTTAATAATGATATAAATGCTGTTCAGTTACATGTACAGACCCATCGTTATGTGTCTCAAGACCTCAATGCATCGTCTCAAGCCACAGTGTTTAATTTGGTTTTGTCTGTGCATGTTTTTTTTTTTGACTCTTAATGATTTGGTAACTATTGACTGCCATTATATGACTGACAGACTGCAATGGTTTCAGTTAAAAATCTTTGTTTGTGTTTTACTAAGAAACAAAGTCACCTACATCTTGGATCCCCTCAGAGTAAACAAATGAACATCAAATTTTAATTTTTTTTTAGTGAACTATTCCTTTAATCTGACATTAATCTGCTTATTTAAATGCTGTCCTTGTGTGTCTTCAATAAAATTTAAATTTGAAAATATTTTAATCTCACTGTGTGCTTTAATCCTTAAAAATTTATTTGTGTGGTGTTGATATTATTTTAGATGGAACCCAGATGATTGCTAGCTTGGCCCCATGCATAAGTTGCTGGGGCCAGCATGGAACCCATGGACAATCCCAGTTACAGCCCGTATTTCAGCCCATGTAGTAACCTTGTAGTACCCAAATCTGGGAACAAGATGGGTCTTGCGCATGTTGCCCAGTTGGGTCCCACCTAGTGGCAAGTGTAGTCCTATATGAAATCCATGTGGGCAGTTAACATGGGGCCATTATGGAACCCGCGGACAATCCCATATAGAGCCCATTTTTCAGCCCATTTAAGACCCACATTGGCCCTACATACAAAACTTAGCTGGGTTAAAGCTGGGACCCATGTGGGTCTTAAGCATGTTGCCCAGTTAGGTCCCACCTAGCGGCAAGTGTAGTCCTATATGAAATCATGTGGGCAGTTAACATGGGGCCATTATGGAACCCGCGGACAATCCCATATAGAGCCCATTTTCAGCCCATTTAAAACCCACATTGGCCCCACATATAAAACTTAGCTGGTTTAAAGCTGGGACCCATGTGGGTCTTAAGCATGTTGCCCAGTTAGGTCCCACCTAGCGGCAAGTGTAGTCCTATATGAAATCATGTGGGCAGTTAACATGGGGCCATTATGGAACCCGCGGACAATCCCATATAGAGCCCATTTTTCAGCCCATTTAAAACCCACATTGGCCCCACATATAAAACTTAGCTGGTTTAAAGCTGGGACCCATGTGGGTCTTAAGCATGTTGCCCAGTTAGGTCCCACCTAGCGGCAATTGTAGTCCTATATGAAATCCATGTGGGCAGTTAACATGGGGCCATTATGGAACCCGCGGACAATCCCATATAGAGCCCATTTTTCAGCCCATTTAAGACCCACATTGGCCCCACATATAAAACTTAGCTGGTTTAAAGCTGGGACCCATGTGGGTCTTGTGCATGTTGCCCAGTTAGGTCCCACCTAGCTGCAAGTGTAGTCCTATATGAAATCCATGTGGGCAGTTAACATGGGGCCATTATGGAACCCGCGGACAATCCCATATAGAGCCCATTTTTCAGCCCACTTAAGACCCACATTGGCCCCACATATAAAACTTAGCTGGTTTAAAGCTGGGACCCATGTGGGTCTTGTGCATGTTGCCCAGTTAGGTCCCACCTAGCTGCAAGTGTAGTCCTATATGAAATCCATGTGGGCAGTTAACATGGGGCCATTATGGAACCCGCGGACAATCCCATATAGAGCCCATTTTTCAGCCCATTTAAGACCCACATTGGCCCCACATATAAAACTTAGCTGGGTTAAAGCTGGGACCCATGTGGGTCTTGTGCATGTTGCCCAGTTAGGTCCCACCTAGTGGCGAGTGCAATCCTATATGATATCCATGTGGGCAATTAACATAGGGCCATTATGGAACCCGCGGACAATCCTACATGGGGCCCATTTTTCAGCCCATTTCAAACCCACATGGGCCCCACATACAAATGTTGGCTGGGTACAAGGAGGATGTAACAGAGGGTCGGAGTGGTATTTGCCCCGTCCCTCCTTCACTGTGATTGGTTAGCTGACTAAAAAGTGACAGTAATGAGCGCTGTGTTTTACCCAAAGTTGAACATTCTTCAACTCTCGGCACTGGGAAGAAAACACCTGAGTGCTCAGTGTGAAAAAGACACTCATCACGCTACTGGTGTTTTAAAAAAAAAGTGGTGTTTCAATTAAAAACAATTGAGAAAAAAAAAAAACGCTTTGGTCGACATGCAGCCTTTACAGCTGTATTTCTGCTGTTTCCTAAGCACCACCTTGTAGAGAATTTTGGTTAGCTCAAAGAATTTAAGATGATCAATATATGTGTGTATATGCATGAGACTGTTCCTCTCATCGCATATACACTGCAAACTCCACCAGGTCTTATAACCAATGAATAGGATGAAATGAGTTATTTAAAACATACATTTCAGTCAGGGAAAAGTAGTTTAACTCACAGGAAATCGTGTATAATAATCGTCATTAAATATACGCAATTTCCAGTTTCTGATCAGTAACAGTAATAATGATATCGACTGGTTTCTTTGCCCAGTGATATCCATTACTCTGACGTTGGCCCGTCGTCACGGCAACGCACTTCTACTAACCAGAACGGAGTTAAAACAATTGAACAGAATAGGGCTTAAGGTAGCAATATGAGATCGAAACAGTTTAAGTGACTTTGTAATGTAAGCATTCAGCACAGAGAATCATTATATGTGAATATATGGTTGTTTATTAAACTATTCTACTTACAAACGATCGCACATAGACAAACGTACATAAAACACAAATAGACAGAGAACGCGCGAGAGAGAGAGAGTAAGAGAGAGAGAGAGAGAGAGAGAGAGAGAGAGAGAGTAAGAGAGAGAGAGAGACAGAAAGTGAGTTTGCAAAGGGACAGGAATGAAACGGTTCTGAACATCCTGAAATCGTTTCTTTTATAAAACGCCTTAAACGCAGCTATCTACGTTTGTAGAAAGGACGGATACTTGCAAGCTTGTTGTTGTTGTGCATTGTTCCGTTTGTGTTCAGTTCAGAAAGTCCTTTCCAGTATTGCAGGCCTCATCATCTTCTCCGCTAGGTGAGACCCCCCCCCCCCCCCCATGGATCTGGGGGGAGGTGCGGGTGACGTGTCTTTGTGTCCCGAAGGCAAGCGCAAGAGAGAGATGAGGCAAGGTTTATAAACCTGTAGGTCGTTCACGCCCACAGTTGGACCTTGACCAATCCGGTTGATCTGAGTTTTGGAGGGAAGATTGAAAGTCTTTGTCTCTCACAATGGGGTTTCGCATGTGGAAGCTGATTGGTTGTTTGGCCACAAAACTTTCAAAAGTTCAATAATACATATAAAGCAAGGAGTTATTAAGATGCCACAAACATTAACATTTAGGGAATAATAAATGCTGCTCATAGACACCAAACATGATCTATGAATCTTCTCGGTTGACTGAGTGATTCTAAACGTGAGTCTTAGCATGCACAATGATTCACCTATTGCGGATTAATGTTTGAGGCCGACATACATAACAGAAACAACAATATAAGAAAAGGTAACACATTGATACATGTACATTTCTATATAACTGTATGTGGGACTGCATGTCTGAATAAGGAAAGTCTATCTTTCCCTGAATTCCTGTAGGAGTCTTATCTTGATGGTGGGGGGATGAGCTAGATAGTGACCAAAGGTCTGGCTCATAGCACATAGGTGTTAATCATGGGGGAGAAGTCATTTAAGGAATATAACTAGTTATTTCATGTCTGATGGCTCCAGGCACTACATATCCCCTCTTTCGAACGTTGTTGTCCGTCCAACAGACAACAGCGAGCGACGTCAAAGGTGCGGAACAATCAGGCATGCACCCGGCACTCATGGCTGGAAGAGAGAGGTGGCTCTCTGGAGGTTGGTGCTTCAAGGAGTGGCTGTGGTGCCGTGGTCGACGTTATCAGGTGTGATAATGTAGACAGTGGCAAGGTATGGGTCCTCGAGCTTTGTGCAACAGGTGTCGAGACACTGTCACTTGTCATCCTGACCCAGGTTGGTCTGTGTCAGGTGGTTGTTATCTAGTATCTGTGGTCCCTGCAGTCTGGAATCGCTGGTTGGACTCTCACTTGTGAGAGGGCAGGTAGTTCCAGCAGGTGTCTGTTATCCCGCTGTTTTGCTCAAATGTCATCAGGCGTCTGATGTTGGGGGTGTCGACACTGACTTGAGCGGGTCTGAGTGGTGTTGGTAGGGGTTTTGCTGTTGGGCCTGTGGGCCCGTTGCTCCATTCAACATTGTCTGGCTGCTCCTGAGGTGTCGGCTGGTCTCATGGGATGCTTTTTCCTTTTAGGAAGTCTAATGCGGTGTTGCGTTGGGCAGGGAGTCAGAAGTTGATCTTTCAGTACTTCTCAGTGGAGTTTCATTCAAGGAGCTCTTTGTTAGCATCAGAAACTCTGTTCTGGAAAAGCAGGCGTGTCCAGCTGTCCTTGTGGGTGTCGGTTAACTTTGGTACTCGGAGACTTGCAGGTTCAGTTCATTTACCTCCTGTCTGAGGCCCTTGGGGGTGTGGGCCAAGGAGAAGACGATGCTGCTCAGCTCCTGGTTGTCCAGGCTGGATGTGAGTTGTCCATTTGTCGCAGTCCTGCTGTTCCTTTCTCTGCCATTGCAGGCCGTTGGCTGCTTTAGGCTGAAGGATGCCGTTCTCTGTACTCTGCTGAGTCTCCAGTTGGTCCTGGTGAGTGGCAGGGCTGGATGTCCGAGACACGCTGGTTCACAGTTCCTATTGTGAATCTCGCTGGCTGCGGCATGCTTTTGGCTACCTGCGCTCTTTGGATGCAGGTGTCGCACTCGGGCATGTTTCACTGAAGTACTGGTGAGCAGTGTAGGTGGTTACACGGGTGGTCTCTTAGTTGACACGGGTGTCGTTTCTGGTGCCATCTGGTGGTAAGCGTTCACAGATGTTTCTCGTCGACTGACTGCTTTGCATCGTAGAGAGGCTGTGTCGTTTGAAATCCGCTGGTTTCGAGCTGGCATCAAACTTAGCATATTCTGATGTCCTCTGTCACTGCATGCTTGGCAGTGCGCCACTTTGCGTTGGTAGTGGCTTTGGTACTCTGGTGTATTCTGCACGGTGCATCTTGGGCATACATCAGCAATGACCCCCCTTTGTTCCTGGAAAGCTGGGAGCTGTGGCGGTGTTTGGTTATCAGGAACAAATGTGAGGATGTGTCATCTAGATGCCGCATGTGTGTGACATCACTGAGTTGTTTTCGGCTTAGTGCCTTAGTGTGGTCGGACAGTGCAAGGTTGAGTGTCAGCATTGGCAGAGGCTGCTTTAGCAGAGCTATTTTGTAGGTGGAGCCAGTGTGCATGGGTGTGATGCAGTCGGCGTAGCAGCGTGAGGGGTTTGCTTGTGGCTTAGAAGCGATGCTTGGGTTGGGTGGGTGGGTTTTTTGTTGTTGAAAACCTTAGGCAGCCACAAAATCCCTCAGTTTTTTCTGGGCCTTTCACTGTTTTTCCACGAATAGCATGTAAATGTTCTTATTGTGATGGCACTGCTTGTCTGGAACAGTTGTTGATGCTCGTCTGTTTCAAACTGAGTGGTGTTGTTTGAAACTGAGCTTAGCCTACTTTGAGTCTATGCAGGTTAGTAATTTTCAGAGGGAGTTCTTGCGACTTGTGACACAAGGGTTGATCCGATTGCCGTCACTCGTGCTGTGATGTCAGGTGGCCCGGCTTAAGGTGTTGCAGTGGGGGACAGGCTTGTCGTTTTCCACTAGGTACCTGCTCTGGGCGTGTCTTGCCTCGCTCTTTGGTCTATGAGCACATGGGTTTGTGTGCGTGGGATCCTTGGTCTGCAGGCATTGACAGTTATAAACATCACACAGTGGTGGCAGGTCTCTGTGATTCCCTTTGTCTTCTGGTGTGCTTGGCACATCGCTGGATGGCTTGTGCAGCGCAGCTGTTGTCATCTGGGTGCTGGGCTCTGCTGAGAGCCTTGTACATGACATTAGTTCTGCATCATCGTCATATGTGGAGAGCAGCTTGGCACCATTACTGAGTGGCCATTTTCCTTTAGGCTCTTCATGACGGAATTGTTTAAAGTCTTTGAAATACCTGAATGGTATGTACACTGCAAAAGATTACTTTTCAGAAAGGGGGTGTGGCTTCTAGAGTGGGCACTGCTTCACGTATTCCATTGAGTGTGTGTGCAACGTTAGGGTTTTAGCCACACTGTGTTTTGAGCCGAACAGTGACCCCTTTTGGTGGATGCAGGTAGTTCGTTCGCCAGAGTGTAAACATCTGGGAGTAATCTTATCTAGCAAGGCTTTCTCGCAGTTGAGGGAGTATCGTAGGGCTGTGAGAAACAGGAAGTAGCAGGTTTTGCATTGTCTATTCCAGGTTAAGTTCAGAGCACAGGTGTCCTCAGTGTTGGCCTGCACTGATCTCAGATCACTCCCACACAGTGATGTCGCTGCGTGTTCAGCTCCCATACACCACTGTATGTTTGTTCACCTTGGTCAGTCAGACGTCCCCCCTTGGCATGGGGCAGCTGGACAATCACTTTGCTAATCTTTATTGCCTTCTGGTGCTTGGCTGTTTTCCGGCGGTCTGTAGAGTCCGCTGAATCGAGCAATCGCTGTACGGAAGAAGGCTGTAGCATTTGGGTGGTGACTCACAGTGTGATGTGGATATCTGAGGGGAAAGATTTTCTGGCGTTGATGCCATCTTCCCTTGGTGCCTGTCGCGTTGTCTCACGTAGGCTCAGATGCTGGTCATAGCAGTCGTGTTCTTAGCTGCTGTATTCAGTTTTGACAGTTTTGACTGCTGGTACAAATGGCTGGGGTCCTGTTAGCTGGAGGTGGAGCTAAGCAGATCTGTCTCGTGGTCACACTGGGCAATGTTCTTGCTTAAGAGTCAATGTTTTGCAGACAGGCGTGTGTTGTGGCCTACTGCAGTGTTCAGGAAGACAGCGTTTTGTGGTGACAGCTGTCAGATTCCCGGCCAGCTTGCTGGCGTGTGAGGTGTGAACAGTGGGCTGTTAAGCCCGGGAGAGATTTTGTGTTGAGCTCTCCTGTTTGTTCATATTGTTATCTGCAAGAATTTGAGTTCTTTAAGGTGTGCTGGGTTCATTGTAAAGAGAGCTTCCGCTGTTTAGGAGTGTTCTCCTGTACTGCTCTCTGCGCTCAGGCTGTGGGGGTGTTGCAGGCGTGTCTTGAAGCTTTTCTCCTCTCTCCTCGTGTAGGTCCTTGTCCTCTTCATCCGCTATCTCTGAACATCCAGATGGTCTAGGCGGTTCTGCGCGCTGTCCTGGTTCCGTCGTGGGTGAAGCTTTCTCCGCTGCGGCTTTAGTCAGACGATCTTGTTGAGGGCGTGGTCACTGATGGTCCGGGCTGTAGATGAGTTGATTGGTTCTCTGCAGCCGTAGCTCTTGACTGGATCGTGATCCATTCGCCTGTGTGCGCGGTCGTCCGGCTGTTCTCCGCTCAGGGGCTGTAGTCACTAGACCCAGGGCAGGATGGCCTCTTTGCCTTGTCTGGACTGGATGGCGAGACTGGATGGTGACATGTTGACACAAATAGAGAGGGAGAGACAAAGCACAACGAGCCAATGCAAGTCCGTACAGAACTAATGAGCTAAAATGTTGCTATGTGTTGCGTACTTAACTGATGTCATCAGATGGTGACGCAAACTAAACGCTTATTATCCTAGCTGTAAAGAAGGGGTCAGATAGTTTGTGTGGGTAAACACAGGAAACTATGAGTAAACTTAATGATGAGCGATTAACTTTGGAGCTATTCAGTTCATCGGTGTAGTTACCAAAAGATTTCACTGATGTTCAGACAGGTTCAGTCTCTAAAATAAAAACAAAATCCATCAGGAAGAGAGGTATAAAGGGTTAAAGTAAAAGAGAGAAAGTGAGCTGACTGCCAGCCCTGAGGTCAGTGACGGGGCCCACCGGGTGGGGGCGCTATGGAGTCGTCACACCTGGGAAATGGCAGAGCTGAGAGAGCAAAAGAGAGAAAGGCCCCCCTGGGATGGGCCGAATTACCCGGGGTAGTGAGAGTGCAACTTGATCGATTTGGTCAAAGTTTAAATTTCAAATCAAGACTGTTTAATCAAAAATTTAAAATGAGCAAATACAATTGTGATTGCTAAAGGGAGAGTTGAATCTAAGGCGGTGAAATAATTAAAATTAAATCACACAAAAAAAAAAAAACATACATTATGTTAATTATCATTATGGTTTAAATAACAATAATTAATAATGTAACATCAAAAGGAAAAGAGAAGGGAGAGACTGACTGGGACTATCTATAAGCGTTGTTGCTCAAAGAAAAATAAAAAAAAATAAAATAAAAAAAATAATATGAAATCAGGCATAGGTATTGGAAGAGGTTTTAGACAGACTTCTATCTTTTAATAGAAGGAAATACCTTTTATGCGGGATTTCAGATTCCACCTTGTGTGGATTTGAACGCGCATCTAAGCGCAGTTACCATGGCGATGCGTTATCGCGGGTGTATATTTCTTGTGTCCGTTTTACTGAACACAGGTACATGTTTTGCAAACTTTAACTTAATAGGATGCTTACACTATTAAAAGGTTGCTTAGTTACGATGCGTGCACCTTGATCTTGAGTCAGCCTGCTGACACAAGACTTGTGTGTGCTTTGCACAAAACAAATAAATAACACTCGATCAAGATTTGTACAGTAATAACGCGAAGTTGTTTACTATATTAAATCTATTCGACGAGCAAACGGGGTCAACCTAATCAGTTAGCTAAACTGAGGTTTTAACCCAAAGGAGCAAGATAGCTGATTAGCATTGGAGTGCACATCAATGGCTAATCTATCTACACTCAAAATATAAAGATATGGCCATTGTAAGGTGAAAGAGGAACATCGCTCAATCAGCTTCTTCACGCAAAAATTGAGGTTTTCTTCGCTCAATTTAGGGTGGCTTTAGGACGCTCTATAAAAGATTTCTTCGTTTTATAGGGTCAATATATAAACTGCAGTTAAGTTACATCTTCAACAGTGGTTTAGTTTCTCTGTGCGAGAGGCTCAAACATCTGTGAAGGTGTTAAAGGTGGGCTTGGCCACACCGTTCTAACACACACACACACACAAACAAAAGAGACGCGAGTCGCGAGCCGAGTTTGAATACACAAGCATGCAGACACACAAATTATTCCTGAGCTGCTCACATCACATAGTTTAAAACTGCCCCGCATTCTAACGCCAATTAATGTAGAGAATTTTGGTTAGCTCAAAGAATTTAAGATGATCAATATATGTGTGTATATGCATGAGACTGTTCCTCTCATCGCATATACACTGCAAACTCCACCAGGTCTTATAACCAATGAATAGGATGAAATGAGTTATTTAAAACATACATTTCAGTCAGGGAAAAGTAGTTTAACTCACAGGAAATCGTGTATAATAATCGTCATTAAATATACGCAATTTCCAGTTTCTGATCAGTAACAGTAATAATGATATCGACTGGTTTCTTTGCCCAGTGATATCCATTACTCTGACGTTGGCCCGTCGTCACGGCAACGCACTTCTACTAACCAGAACGGAGTTAAAACAATTGAACAGAATAGGGCTTAAGGTAGCAATATGAGATCGAAACAGTTTAAGTGACTTTGTAATGTAAGCATTCAGCACAGAGAATCATTATATGTGAATATATGGTTGTTTATTAAACTATTCTACTTACAAACGATCGCACATAGACAAACGTACATAAAACACAAATAGACAGAGAACGCGCGAGAGAGAGAGAGTAAGAGAGAGAGAGAGAGAGAGAGAGAGAGAGAGAGAGAGTAAGAGAGAGAGAGAGACAGAAAGTGAGTTTGCAAAGGGACAGGAATGAAACGGTTCTGAACATCCTGAAATCGTTTCTTTTATAAAACGCCTTAAACGCAGCTATCTACGTTTGTAGAAAGGACGGATACTTGCAAGCTTGTTGTTGTTGTGCATTGTTCCGTTTGTGTTCAGTTCAGAAAGTCCTTTCCAGTATTGCAGGCCTCATCATCTTCTCCGCTAGGTGAGACCCCCCCCCCCATGGATCTGGGGGGAGGTGCGGGTGACGTGTCTTTGTGTCCCGAAGGCAAGCGCAAGAGAGAGATGAGGCAAGGTTTATAAACCTGTAGGTCGTTCACGCCCACAGTTGGACCTTGACCAATCCGGTTGATCTGAGTTTTGGAGGGAAGATTGAAAGTCTTTGTCTCTCACAATGGGGTTTCGCATGTGGAAGCTGATTGGTTGTTTGGCCACAAAACTTTCAAAAGTTCAATAATACATATAAAGCAAGGAGTTATTAAGATGCCACAAACATTAACATTTAGGGAATAATAAATGCTGCTCATAGACACCAAACATGATCTATGAATCTTCTCGGTTGACTGAGTGATTCTAAACGTGAGTCTTAGCATGCACAATGATTCACCTATTGCGGATTAATGTTTGAGGCCGACATACATAACAGAAACAACAATATAAGAAAAGGTAACACATTGATACATGTACATTTCTATATAACTGTATGTGGGACTGCATGTCTGAATAAGGAAAGTCTATCTTTCCCTGAATTCCTGTAGGAGTCTTATCTTGATGGTGGGGGGATGAGCTAGATAGTGACCAAAGGTCTGGCTCATAGCACATAGGTGTTAATCATGGGGGAGAAGTCATTTAAGGAATATAACTAGTTATTTCATGTCTGATGGCTCCAGGCACTACATATCCCCTCTTTCGAACGTTGTTGTCCGTCCAACAGACAACAGCGAGCGACGTCAAAGGTGCGGAACAATCAGGCATGCACCCGGCACTCATGGCTGGAAGAGAGAGGTGGCTCTCTGGAGGTTGGTGCTTCAAGGAGTGGCTGTGGTGCCGTGGTCGACGTTATCAGGTGTGATAATGTAGACAGTGGCAAGGTATGGGTCCTCGAGCTTTGTGCAACAGGTGTCGAGACACTGTCACTTGTCATCCTGACCCAGGTTGGTCTGTGTCAGGTGGTTGTTATCTAGTATCTGTGGTCCCTGCAGTCTGGAATCGCTGGTTGGACTCTCACTTGTGAGAGGGCAGGTAGTTCCAGCAGGTGTCTGTTATCCCGCTGTTTTGCTCAAATGTCATCAGGCGTCTGATGTTGGGGGTGTCGACACTGACTTGAGCGGGTCTGAGTGGTGTTGGTAGGGGTTTTGCTGTTGGGCCTGTGGGCCCGTTGCTCCATTCAACATTGTCTGGCTGCTCCTGAGGTGTCGGCTGGTCTCATGGGATGCTTTTTCCTTTTAGGAAGTCTAATGCGGTGTTGCGTTGGGCAGGGAGTCAGAAGTTGATCTTTCAGTACTTCTCAGTGGAGTTTCATTCAAGGAGCTCTTTGTTAGCATCAGAAACTCTGTTCTGGAAAAGCAGGCGTGTCCAGCTGTCCTTGTGGGTGTCGGTTAACTTTGGTACTCGGAGACTTGCAGGTTCAGTTCATTTACCTCCTGTCTGAGGCCCTTGGGGGTGTGGGCCAAGGAGAAGACGATGCTGCTCAGCTCCTGGTTGTCCAGGCTGGATGTGAGTTGTCCATTTGTCGCAGTCCTGCTGTTCCTTTCTCTGCCATTGCAGGCCGTTGGCTGCTTTAGGCTGAAGGATGCCGTTCTCTGTACTCTGCTGAGTCTCCAGTTGGTCCTGGTGAGTGGCAGGGCTGGATGTCCGAGACACGCTGGTTCACAGTTCCTATTGTGAATCTCGCTGGCTGCGGCATGCTTTTGGCTACCTGCGCTCTTTGGATGCAGGTGTCGCACTCGGGCATGTTTCACTGAAGTACTGGTGAGCAGTGTAGGTGGTTACACGGGTGGTCTCTTAGTTGACACGGGTGTCGTTTCTGGTGCCATCTGGTGGTAAGCGTTCACAGATGTTTCTCGTCGACTGACTGCTTTGCATCGTAGAGAGGCTGTGTCGTTTGAAATCCGCTGGTTTCGAGCTGGCATCAAACTTAGCATATTCTGATGTCCTCTGTCACTGCATGCTTGGCAGTGCGCCACTTTGCGTTGGTAGTGGCTTTGGTACTCTGGTGTATTCTGCACGGTGCATCTTGGGCATACATCAGCAATGACCCCCCTTTGTTCCTGGAAAGCTGGGAGCTGTGGCGGTGTTTGGTTATCAGGAACAAATGTGAGGATGTGTCATCTAGATGCCGCATGTGTGTGACATCACTGAGTTGTTTTCGGCTTAGTGCCTTAGTGTGGTCGGACAGTGCAAGGTTGAGTGTCAGCATTGGCAGAGGCTGCTTTAGCAGAGCTATTTTGTAGGTGGAGCCAGTGTGCATGGGTGTGATGCAGTCGGCGTAGCAGCGTGAGGGGTTTGCTTGTGGCTTAGAAGCGATGCTTGGGTTGGGTGGGTGGGTTTTTTGTTGTTGAAAACCTTAGGCAGCCACAAAATCCCTCAGTTTTTTCTGGGCCTTTCACTGTTTTTCCACGAATAGCATGTAAATGTTCTTATTGTGATGGCACTGCTTGTCTGGAACAGTTGTTGATGCTCGTCTGTTTCAAACTGAGTGGTGTTGTTTGAAACTGAGCTTAGCCTACTTTGAGTCTATGCAGGTTAGTAATTTTCAGAGGGAGTTCTTGCGACTTGTGACACAAGGGTTGATCCGATTGCCGTCACTCGTGCTGTGATGTCAGGTGGCCCGGCTTAAGGTGTTGCAGTGGGGGACAGGCTTGTCGTTTTCCACTAGGTACCTGCTCTGGGCGTGTCTTGCCTCGCTCTTTGGTCTATGAGCACATGGGTTTGTGTGCGTGGGATCCTTGGTCTGCAGGCATTGACAGTTATAAACATCACACAGTGGTGGCAGGTCTCTGTGATTCCCTTTGTCTTCTGGTGTGCTTGGCACATCGCTGGATGGCTTGTGCAGCGCAGCTGTTGTCATCTGGGTGCTGGGCTCTGCTGAGAGCCTTGTACATGACATTAGTTCTGCATCATCGTCATATGTGGAGAGCAGCTTGGCACCATTACTGAGTGGCCATTTTCCTTTAGGCTCTTCATGACGGAATTGTTTAAAGTCTTTGAAATACCTGAATGGTATGTACACTGCAAAAGATTACTTTTCAGAAAGGGGGTGTGGCTTCTAGAGTGGGCACTGCTTCACGTATTCCATTGAGTGTGTGTGCAACGTTAGGGTTTTAGCCACACTGTGTTTTGAGCCGAACAGTGACCCCTTTTGGTGGATGCAGGTAGTTCGTTCGCCAGAGTGTAAACATCTGGGAGTAATCTTATCTAGCAAGGCTTTCTCGCAGTTGAGGGAGTATCGTAGGGCTGTGAGAAACAGGAAGTAGCAGGTTTTGCATTGTCTATTCCAGGTTAAGTTCAGAGCACAGGTGTCCTCAGTGTTGGCCTGCACTGATCTCAGATCACTCCCACACAGTGATGTCGCTGCGTGTTCAGCTCCCATACACCACTGTATGTTTGTTCACCTTGGTCAGTCAGACGTCCCCCCTTGGCATGGGGCAGCTGGACAATCACTTTGCTAATCTTTATTGCCTTCTGGTGCTTGGCTGTTTTCCGGCGGTCTGTAGAGTCCGCTGAATCGAGCAATCGCTGTACGGAAGAAGGCTGTAGCATTTGGGTGGTGACTCACAGTGTGATGTGGATATCTGAGGGGAAAGATTTTCTGGCGTTGATGCCATCTTCCCTTGGTGCCTGTCGCGTTGTCTCACGTAGGCTCAGATGCTGGTCATAGCAGTCGTGTTCTTAGCTGCTGTATTCAGTTTTGACAGTTTTGACTGCTGGTACAAATGGCTGGGGTCCTGTTAGCTGGAGGTGGAGCTAAGCAGATCTGTCTCGTGGTCACACTGGGCAATGTTCTTGCTTAAGAGTCAATGTTTTGCAGACAGGCGTGTGTTGTGGCCTACTGCAGTGTTCAGGAAGACAGCGTTTTGTGGTGACAGCTGTCAGATTCCCGGCCAGCTTGCTGGCGTGTGAGGTGTGAACAGTGGGCTGTTAAGCCCGGGAGAGATTTTGTGTTGAGCTCTCCTGTTTGTTCATATTGTTATCTGCAAGAATTTGAGTTCTTTAAGGTGTGCTGGGTTCATTGTAAAGAGAGCTTCCGCTGTTTAGGAGTGTTCTCCTGTACTGCTCTCTGCGCTCAGGCTGTGGGGGTGTTGCAGGCGTGTCTTGAAGCTTTTCTCCTCTCTCCTCGTGTAGGTCCTTGTCCTCTTCATCCGCTATCTCTGAACATCCAGATGGTCTAGGCGGTTCTGCGCGCTGTCCTGGTTCCGTCGTGGGTGAAGCTTTCTCCGCTGCGGCTTTAGTCAGACGATCTTGTTGAGGGCGTGGTCACTGATGGTCCGGGCTGTAGATGAGTTGATTGGTTCTCTGCAGCCGTAGCTCTTGACTGGATCGTGATCCATTCGCCTGTGTGCGCGGTCGTCCGGCTGTTCTCCGCTCAGGGGCTGTAGTCACTAGACCCAGGGCAGGATGGCCTCTTTGCCTTGTCTGGACTGGATGGCGAGACTGGATGGTGACATGTTGACACAAATAGAGAGGGAGAGACAAAGCACAACGAGCCAATGCAAGTCCGTACAGAACTAATGAGCTAAAATGTTGCTATGTGTTGCGTACTTAACTGATGTCATCAGATGGTGACGCAAACTAAACGCTTATTATCCTAGCTGTAAAGAAGGGGTCAGATAGTTTGTGTGGGTAAACACAGGAAACTATGAGTAAACTTAATGATGA
The DNA here is from genome assembly GCF_049309525.1 of Garra rufa. Classification (NCBI taxonomy): domain Eukaryota; kingdom Metazoa; phylum Chordata; class Actinopteri; order Cypriniformes; family Cyprinidae; genus Garra; species Garra rufa. The sequence continues at coordinate 60,852,300 of NC_133361.1, forward strand.
GCGATTAACTTTGGAGCTATTCAGTTCATCGGTGTAGTTACCAAAAGATTTCACTGATGTTCAGACAGGTTCAGTCTCTAAAATAAAAACAAAATCCATCAGGAAGAGAGGTATAAAGGGTTAAAGTAAAAGAGAGAAAGTGAGCTGACTGCCAGCCCTGAGGTCAGTGACGGGGCCCACCGGGTGGGGGCGCTATGGAGTCGTCACACCTGGGAAATGGCAGAGCTGAGAGAGCAAAAGAGAGAAAGGCCCCCCTGGGATGGGCCGAATTACCCGGGGTAGTGAGAGTGCAACTTGATCGATTTGGTCAAAGTTTAAATTTCAAATCAAGACTGTTTAATCAAAAATTTAAAATGAGCAAATACAATTGTGATTGCTAAAGGGAGAGTTGAATCTAAGGCGGTGAAATAATTAAAATTAAATCACACAAAAAAAAAAAAACATACATTATGTTAATTATCATTATGGTTTAAATAACAATAATTAATAATGTAACATCAAAAGGAAAAGAGAAGGGAGAGACTGACTGGGACTATCTATAAGCGTTGTTGCTCAAAGAAAAATAAAAAAAAATAAAATAAAAAAAATAATATGAAATCAGGCATAGGTATTGGAAGAGGTTTTAGACAGACTTCTATCTTTTAATAGAAGGAAATACCTTTTATGCGGGATTTCAGATTCCACCTTGTGTGGATTTGAACGCGCATCTAAGCGCAGTTACCATGGCGATGCGTTATCGCGGGTGTATATTTCTTGTGTCCGTTTTACTGAACACAGGTACATGTTTTGCAAACTTTAACTTAATAGGATGCTTACACTATTAAAAGGTTGCTTAGTTACGATGCGTGCACCTTGATCTTGAGTCAGCCTGCTGACACAAGACTTGTGTGTGCTTTGCACAAAACAAATAAATAACACTCGATCAAGATTTGTACAGTAATAACGCGAAGTTGTTTACTATATTAAATCTATTCGACGAGCAAACGGGGTCAACCTAATCAGTTAGCTAAACTGAGGTTTTAACCCAAAGGAGCAAGATAGCTGATTAGCATTGGAGTGCACATCAATGGCTAATCTATCTACACTCAAAATATAAAGATATGGCCATTGTAAGGTGAAAGAGGAACATCGCTCAATCAGCTTCTTCACGCAAAAATTGAGGTTTTCTTCGCTCAATTTAGGGTGGCTTTAGGACGCTCTATAAAAGATTTCTTCGTTTTATAGGGTCAATATATAAACTGCAGTTAAGTTACATCTTCAACAGTGGTTTAGTTTCTCTGTGCGAGAGGCTCAAACATCTGTGAAGGTGTTAAAGGTGGGCTTGGCCACACCGTTCTAACACACACACACACACAAACAAAAGAGACGCGAGTCGCGAGCCGAGTTTGAATACACAAGCATGCAGACACACAAATTATTCCTGAGCTGCTCACATCACATAGTTTAAAACTGCCCCGCATTCTAACGCCAATTAATGTAGAGAATTTTGGTTAGCTCAAAGAATTTAAGATGATCAATATATGTGTGTATATGCATGAGACTGTTCCTCTCATCGCATATACACTGCAAACTCCACCAGGTCTTATAACCAATGAATAGGATGAAATGAGTTATTTAAAACATACATTTCAGTCAGGGAAAAGTAGTTTAACTCACAGGAAATCGTGTATAATAATCGTCATTAAATATACGCAATTTCCAGTTTCTGATCAGTAACAGTAATAATGATATCGACTGGTTTCTTTGCCCAGTGATATCCATTACTCTGACGTTGGCCCGTCGTCACGGCAACGCACTTCTACTAACCAGAACGGAGTTAAAACAATTGAACAGAATAGGGCTTAAGGTAGCAATATGAGATCGAAACAGTTTAAGTGACTTTGTAATGTAAGCATTCAGCACAGAGAATCATTATATGTGAATATATGGTTGTTTATTAAACTATTCTACTTACAAACGATCGCACATAGACAAACGTACATAAAACACAAATAGACAGAGAACGCGCGAGAGAGAGAGAGTAAGAGAGAGAGAGAGAGAGAGAGAGAGTAAGAGAGAGAGAGAGACAGAAAGTGAGTTTGCAAAGGGACAGGAATGAAACGGTTCTGAACATCCTGAAATCGTTTCTTTTATAAAACGCCTTAAACGCAGCTATCTACGTTTGTAGAAAGGACGGATACTTGCAAGCTTGTTGTTGTTGTGCATTGTTCCGTTTGTGTTCAGTTCAGAAAGTCCTTTCCAGTATTGCAGGCCTCATCATCTTCTCCGCTAGGTGAGACCCCCCCCCCCCCCCCATGGATCTGGGGGGAGGTGCGGGTGACGTGTCTTTGTGTCCCGAAGGCAAGCGCAAGAGAGAGATGAGGCAAGGTTTATAAACCTGTAGGTCGTTCACGCCCACAGTTGGACCTTGACCAATCCGGTTGATCTGAGTTTTGGAGGGAAGATTGAAAGTCTTTGTCTCTCACAATGGGGTTTCGCATGTGGAAGCTGATTGGTTGTTTGGCCACAAAACTTTCAAAAGTTCAATAATACATATAAAGCAAGGAGTTATTAAGATGCCACAAACATTAACATTTAGGGAATAATAAATGCTGCTCATAGACACCAAACATGATCTATGAATCTTCTCGGTTGACTGAGTGATTCTAAACGTGAGTCTTAGCATGCACAATGATTCACCTATTGCGGATTAATGTTTGAGGCCGACATACATAACAGAAACAACAATATAAGAAAAGGTAACACATTGATACATGTACATTTCTATATAACTGTATGTGGGACTGCATGTCTGAATAAGGAAAGTCTATCTTTCCCTGAATTCCTGTAGGAGTCTTATCTTGATGGTGGGGGGATGAGCTAGATAGTGACCAAAGGTCTGGCTCATAGCACATAGGTGTTAATCATGGGGGAGAAGTCATTTAAGGAATATAACTAGTTATTTCATGTCTGATGGCTCCAGGCACTACAACCTGCTGTCAGACTGTCCAAATTTTTGTTCCAAAAAAACAAACAAATGTTCATTCTAAAAAAAAACAATTCAGTAATAAAGTATAGCCTATCTAGAATTGTTTATGGACTCATCCTTTTCTTAAAAAATAATTTACAGTCTGAAATGTGAGGTTTATTATTTTATAAAAGTTTTTTTTTATAAAACTCTTTCTGAACCTGTACACATTAGTAGATAACATGCTGTGTTGTATGTCGCACAACCAATATTTTTTATTAGTTTAACCCTTAAATGCCCTATATATCCAGCACAGATGGATCTTTAACTTTCAATAGCTCTCTTGATATTTTAAGAACAATTACAGAAGAATAAAATAAAGCATATTTCGTTACCTTTTAAAACTTTTGAGCAGATGATTTTACAATCGCCATCATCCTCAAAGCGCACTTCCATAGTACAATGAACATCTGGCTCATATTTGCGATCTCAGCCATATTCTCAAAACTATTGTTTTCAATGCTTTCAGGAAGTCAGAAGTCAATATTCTGATTGCTGGCAGCTTAATCACCACATCCACCATCAAATAACAGTGCTATTTATATTTTATTGCGTACAGTAATTGCTCTGCAGTAAAGCCATTCAAACCAGTTAAATTTTTACTGATGATATTCTTTCGTTTTAAGCCTGCCATAGTTGTGAGTGAAACATCGCATCTTAATTATCCAGTGCCACCTCGAGGAATAAAGGTAAATTTCACATATTTAGTCATCAGATATTTACATATTTTTGCGCACAATAAAATACACTATTACACACCTCGGGTCTCTAGCGACCCTATACACTTTGTACAAAACAAAGTTATATTGTTTATAATGAACCGATTGAGGAATACTAAGAAAGTTGATGTCAAAACTGAAGGAGGGAGAGGGTAGTAAATGACGTCCCGTGTCGCTAAAGACCCAAGGTATGCATTTAACCCCTTAACTGTCACCGTCCCACCTGTGGGACCATCCCACCTGTGGGATAAATTATATATCATTGGAAAGCTTAGAAGCTTAAGATTCATCCTGTGAAAACCATTTTGAAATCGGACATTGCCTCGGACATTGCGGTCTCCTCCCCCTTAGCGGTGTCATATTACAAAATGCATTATGGTCTTTTAGAATCACAACTTTTTACAATCTTGACAAAAACATATCATTGGAAAGGTCTGAGTCTCAGGATTGTATATTTGCTGGTTATTTTGTGATAGAATGAAAATTTTCAGAAAAATTTAGACTTTTGTAACAGAAAAGTACATAAAAAAATATATGGCATTTAGATGGCACCCGGTGGCTGTTTGTGGTATAACGCCCTAAACAAACTTTCACAGGAACCTTATTTTTTTTTATATCAACTTCAAATTTCGAACATAACTTATTTAGATGTGAGGCTTCAATTTGATATCAAATTTAGGATAAAACATGTTATGTAAAGTATGTATTTTATATAAAATATAATAAAATAATAAAATATAATAAAATATATATAATAATATAATAAAAGTGTACAGTGCATTTTATTTACAGTAAACTTAAACTTCAATAATTTGTTTAATTTTTTTTTTTTTTTTTTTAAGATTCCACTTCTGCAATAATCTGCTGATTGCCTTCTTTAAAAAGAGACCAATCTTAGATCTGTATTCCAAAGTGTTCATGAATTACAACTATTGAAGTTTGGATAGTGCACTTTCATACCTATTTAAAAAATGGGGTGACAGTTAAGGGTTAAAATCTGTTTCAGTGTTTGTATGAGTACTTCTTGAACATGTCCAGCACATTTGATGTCATGATAATATTAATATTGTGGTCATTTTCGTACTATTTTATCTCTAGTACACTCTAAAAAATCGCACTGTAAAATAACAGTAATCTACTGGCAGCTGTGGTTGCCAGCATTATACTGTTATTTTATAGCTCTCTACCGTTAATTTACAGCTCTTCATTTTTACAGTATGTTACCGTTATTATACCATGTGGTAACTCATTTTATTTTGGAAACCAATTGCTTCAAACCATTTGAGTAAAAAAAAAATATATATTGTTTATATGGTGTTAGTACACTGAACTTATTCAATTTGAGTCCACTAAGAAGAAATATTTCTTAATATAAACCCACAAACACTTAAAGTGTAATAAAGAAGCAATCGACTTTTACTCAAATCTTTATAGATTGTAATTAACTAACAAAAGCACAAATTTGTGTAATAAAGTGCTTAGTAAAGAGATATATTATTCACTATATCAGCAATTCCACAATTACTGTCTTTAAATAAAGCAGCAAAACTTCAATGCTTCATCATTGCCTGAAGCACAAGCTCTACTCTCCAGCACAATGGTCACCCACAAAACTAAATTAAACTAACAGATCTCTCTTGTACAAAAACACACCAGTTAGGCACAATTAAATATTTACTCTCCTTACCAGTTAATGACTTTGCATAATTGTTTTTCTATGAACATTCACTAATATTTTAGAGAAAATAACTTGATTTGCTTAGTAAATCTGACTGTTGTGTTTTACAGTATATTACTGTTTTTTCTTGAATTAACAGTAATCTACTGGCAGCTATGGTTGCCAGCATGTTACTGTTTTTCTACAGTGTGTTGCCGTAAATTAATTACAGTTTATTACTGTTAAATTACATTTCATGCTGTTTTTTTTCATCGTGCATCTTTAACCCTTTAAAACCCACAGCAAAATCCTCAGTTTTAAATGAACACTTATAATGTGTCAACACTACAGAGTGTTTGAGTAATACTGAATTAGTGCTGAAGTTAATGAGATAATTATATGATTGATCACGTTCTGATTGAGCATTAGTGATGAACACCAGCTGTTAACAAACAAAATCGCTGAAGAAAAACACAAAAACAACTGACTTCAGCCACAGCCTTAGTTGAAATCAACTGAAATAAAAGAAGACATTAAATCTCTCAAGATCTGATTAAACTCCTAAAACAGCATTACCAGCTTCACTTATTACCACACTGAATTTATTTCTGTCAGACATCTACAGAAGAGGTTTAGATGTTTTTTTTTTCACTACCACGGTGGAGATCAGTGTTTACTTTAGTTGGGCTCTTGAACCTTGACTTTTAAAAGCTATTTTTTTTTTAGTTGTTGTAATTATGTGTGTTTGCAGCAAAAAAACAACAACAACGAAAGACAAGAAAAAATCTAGAGTTGTTATGGTTTGGTAATGACACAGGTTTTATCCATTGTCTTTTATTTCATTGACTATTGATGATAGATTAAAAAAAATAAATAAATACTGAGCATCCAGTTATGGAAACACCACTCATTTAAAAAAACAAAAAAAACTTTGGTATAGTTTAGATACACACATCAAGAATCACGTATGAATCTCAACAATAGTGAGGTTTTGTGCTGATACCCAGCATACATTGCAGCATGAAGCTTTCGAATTGTCACCATTGTTGAGAGTCATGTGCTGATTCTTCATTTCTCCATTTGAGAATAAATACTACAGTAGTCTTAAATATTATCTATTGATTTCTTTTTTTTTTCCTGATTGCCACGATACCAAAAAATCTCCTGCACAGCAAAGTCCCCAGTGTTAATTTAACACTCTGAGTGTGGACACATATAGACACTGAAGCAGTGTTTAAGTTAACGAGATAATTAGGTGATTAACAAAGTGATGATTGATAATTATTGAAGACACCTGATGTTAATAAGCAGAATCACCAAAGGAGAAAACCAAAAGTTTTAAGCAACCATTATAGTGGTCAGTGTTTGCATTAGTTGGGCTCTTGATCCTTAAATCTTCAAAATTAGGTCTTGTTTGACTGCAATTACTGAGTTATAACAGCCAGACAAGCCAAGAGCTAAAGTCATCAGGTGGCATTGACTGTGCTTGACATAATCATCATATAGTGACTTAAGTATTTGATATAGGGTTTCAATACAGACTACAAGAAACGGTGAACAAAAAGCAATCAGTTTTGGCATAATCAGGCAGATGATGAATAAAGAGTGAATTTTAATTTAGACACACAGACATGAAGAATCAGCGTGAGAATCACAACAACGGTGACCATCAAAAAGCGTGTTGTAGCCAATCAGAACTCATCCATGACTCCCATCATGCATTGCGGCATGAATAAATGATGAGAGTTCAGATTTGATCTGTTTATCTGAATATGCCGTTTGTCACCATTGTTGAGATTCATGGGCTGATTTTTGATGTCTATGTGTGCCTATGTGAAATGCCTTTTTTTTAAACAGGTTGTAAAAAAATATTTCCAAAAAGTATAGGAAATGCTGGATCATCTGTGGATTGTCAAGGCTACTGCAATAAAAAAAAAAAAAAAAAAACTAAGAGATTAGACACTAGGTGACTCACGTCAAACAATGAATACGTTCAAACATAATCATCACCTGATGACATGAGCTTATGTCTGGCTGTTTTAACTCAAATACAGCAGCCAAACAAGCCCTACTATCGAAGATTTAAGGGTCAAGAGCCCAACTAATGCAAACACTGACCACTATAATGGTTGCTTAAAACTTTTGTTTTTCTCCTTTGGTGATTCTGCTTATTAACATCAGGTGTCTTCAATAATGATCAATCATCACTTTGTTAATCACCTAATTATCTCATTAACTTCAACACTGCTTCAGTGTCTATATGTGTCCACACTCAGAGTGTTAAATTAACACTGGGGATTTTGCTGTGTGCTGTAACACACTTGGTGGTAAAATAACAACTATAGATCATGTTCATGCTCAACTAAAAACAGCCAACATTAACTGACCAGCGTTACTGTAACTAATGCATCATAAAAACCCAGGTGCAGCCAAAAAAAAAAATCTATGTTTAAATATCAAGAGTCCGGAGCCCAATTAAATTAAAGCAAACACTGATCTCCACAATGGTATCGTCAAACAAAACAAAACATCATCATCTAAACATCTGTTCATTCTCAATAAGATCTTCTATAGACATCTGACAGAAATCAAATCTGTCCGGTTAGAAATGCGTGAAGTTGGTAAAGCTGTGTGTTGAGTTGTTTAAATTTTCAGTTGATTTCATCTAAGGCTGTGGCTGAAGTCAGTTATATAGTTCTTGTGTTTGTCTTGTTTCTCTGTCAATCAGTGATTCTGCTCATTAGCAGCTGCTGTTCGTCAGTGTCTGAAGTCACTCATTAGTTTTCATTATCTCTGTAAGGTGGACTATTTTAGTAAACTCATGTAGGGAATAGTGAATGAGGGTGTAGAGTGTGATTTTAAACACAGCCTCTGAGTGTCGATTTTGAACGCTGTTAATTCACGATACATAGCAGCAGGCTACTTTTTCGAAATTGACAAATAATACCCAGAATGCACTGTTTTAATGGAAAACAGCATGTTGCTGTCAAAATTTGGCCGTTTTTTTACAGCGATTTTTAACAGTGTAACAACAGCTATGTAAAATCGTTCAGATAAAATATTTAAACTGTAATAATAATGATAATAGTAATAAAAGGCAAAAGAGTTCAGCTGACAAAAAAAAAGATAGAAAAAAACTTTGAAAACCCCCTGTTAAACATTAAAGAATGTTTGTAAATGATTTTTTTATTAAAGTTATTATAATGTGTTACCAGACCATTTAAACCGAATTCCGCTTGCTATACGAGACATTTGACTTTGTTCAAACAAGTAGCAAAAATCTGTAAATGTTAATTTATTTATTTACCTCAATGTTCTTGTTAAAAACACAACTCTCTATACCCATAGTGTCCTCTGAATGATGTTTGTCTCTCTCTGCTGGACTCAACAGAGCAAAACTCAGTCAGATCAGACACTTGACCCAATCACTCTTGAGGACTGGAAAAGAAACATTGAACACAGACCAGGGGCTCGTTCTTCGTACGTCGCTAACTCAGTTAGCTGGATTTAATTGTTGACGATTTGGCATGATCTTGGATTGTTTGGTTCTTCGAAGCTCATCCTGGGGGGTGTTCCATAAACCAAGTTTACCAAATAAGTCAGGCTTATTTCAGTTAGTCTGACTTATTTTGAGCCAAATCAAGTGACAATAAGTCAGACTAACTGAAATAAGCCTGACTTATTTGGTAAACTTGGTTTATGGAACACCCCCCTGGACTTGCTGTCATAGCAACAAATTCGCAAGCTTTCATGTAAACAGGATTTAGGCTGCGCTCCTGGCGGGTTATGATTGGTTGAAATGGCGAGGTCACATCTGATTGGTTAAAGAACACGACTGACGCGGACTGACTCATGTGGGAAAAGAAAAGTATTTTGCAAGAAATTGTAGAAAATAATTATGACGATTCACACACGAATGATGACCACAGCTACACACACATTATATAGCCTATATAGCCTATATATACAATTGCAATCAAAATTATTTAACCCCCAGAGACTGCAGTACTTTACAAATGATTTTTGCTCTTTCTGAAGATTCAGGACTAAATTGCATCTACAACGGTTTTCTGGCATATTAGGTGATAATGTCAATATATAATGTAATGTTTTTGAGTTAGGCTATAGGATTTTTTAATAACACAGCTATGTCAGAATTATTCAACCCCTAATCAACAATGCTGTTTTAAGAGTTATTTTTATGGTCAGGAACAAAATTGTCTTAAAACATAATTAAGCCTTTACAAACATATTAAAAATGGAATTAGCTTGGGGTGTTACACATAGTAGGCTATACCTTAAGCCCATACATGTGCTGAAGGTGAGTAGTAAATATGGTAAAGTCAACAGAGAGCTCACACAAAATCAATAGAGCAGAAATAGTTTGTTATCTTAAAACTACATGAAGATTTCTAAGACATTACAAGTTCCTAGAGACACAGCTGGCAGTCGTATTCCTTAGATTAAAGTGTGTTGAACCAGAAAACCTTTGAGTCTGTTGAACAAAAAAGCACAATATCATAAAATGTTTGATCAGATCAACTGAGAAAAACTTGCAATGTACAGCCAAAGACTTGCAAGATGACCAGACGAAAGGAGGACGAAAAATATTTCAATGCTGTATAAGAAGGACACTAGTCAAGTATGGTCTTCATGTTGAGGAATCTTGCTGAATACTACTCTTGACCAAGAAGAACAAAAAGCTGACTTGAACATGCTAAAATTCATTTAGTTAGACCTGTGGAGTTCTGGAAGAATGTTTTATGGAGTGATGTGACCAAACTGGAACTTTTTTGGATGTATGGATTAGAGCTATGTCTGGTGCAAAAAAGTCAAAGCTTATAAGCAGAAGAACACCATCTACATCATCAAACATGGAGGTGGGCCAGTCCTGTTATGGGGTTGTTCCACTGTAGCAGGAAGTGGAAAACATGACCATACAAAGGATATCATGGATTTATTAAAGTATCACACCATTTTGGCAAACATTGTGATGCCTTTTGTGCAATGTCTGAAGCTAATAATCAATGGACTTTCCTGCAGGACAATCATCCCAAAGTATACATTCAAATCTACTTATGCTTGGTTCAGGGATCAGTCATAGAATGTTTTAAGTGGCCTGTTCAGTTTCCAGATGTAATTCTCATTGAAAATACATGGTTGAATTTGATGCAAGCAGTGGCAAAGTAAAAACCAAAGATTATCAGTGATCTGAAAGCTTTTTGAGGGGAGGAATAATTTTGAACATGAATGTTTAGAGCCAATTAGATTTTTTTATTATTATTATTCATCAACTTACATTCTCAGAATTACTCAAATGTGTCTTAGTAAACTTTCTTTGATATTATACTGATGCCTTTGTTTAATTTGTTTCACAAAATGTTGTTCTCTGTAGCAAAATGTCTTGCAGGTCAAGGGGGTTTTGATTGCAACTGTATACATGTGTGTGTGTGTGTATATATATATATATATATATATATACACACACACACACACACACACACACACACACACACACACACACACACACACACACTACCGTTCAAAAGTTTGGGGTCAGTACATTTTTTTTTTTTTTTTTTTAAGAAATTAATAATTTTATTCACCAAGGATGTATTGAGTTAATAATTAAAAAATATTAAAAGTTAATAATAAATAATTTACATTGTTATAAAAAAATATATTTTGAATAAACACTGTACTTTTTAAACTTGTTATTCATGAAAGAATCCTGGGAAAAAAATCACATCCAAAAAATATTTGCAGCACAACTGTTGATTTTATCCAACATTGATCATTCTAATAATAAATCAGCATATTAGAATGATTTCTGAAGGATCATGTGACACTTAAGACTGGAGTAACAGCTGATAAAAATTCAGCTTTTCATCACAGGAATAAATTCTATTTTAAAGTATGTTAAAATAAAAATTATTATTTTATATTGTAAAAACATTTTGCAAAATTAGTTTTTTTTTTCTGTATTTTTAATCAAATAAATGCAGCCTTAATGAGCAGAAGAGACTTCTTTAAAGACTATTACAAGTCTTACTGACCCCAAACTTTTAAACGATATATAAACATAAAAATATAAATAAAATAACATATCAAGGAAAAACATGTAACATGGGCAGCACTAACGCATTTAATTTGTCTGCTACTTTTTGCCAGCCCTCTCTCCTGGCTTTTGCAGACTTTGAGGTGTTTCCTGTCGTTTTAATTAAAGACTCAAATTCGGCATAACCTTCCATTAAAAGCTCTTGTTCTACTTGGGAGAAAAACTGGGCACGTTCTTTGGCCATGCTGAACAGCCAATAACAGCGTTGCTAATCATTGTTTCTACTATCGATACATGTGCCCTTTTAAACCAACGCATGAATGCACAATTATCTCAGATAACTCAATCCAGCGATACTAATCATAAACAACAGGTGTGTTCGAAGAACGGGATGTACTTTTTTCCATGGGTTTCAGAACAGCGTAATCGATACTGCATCACCAGGCAGGCGTGGCCTATTTGAGAATTTGCATAGGTCACCGATCATGCGCAGTTTGGGAAAAGCCATTTGCTTCAGATACCTGTCCACGGTCGCAGGGGTTTCGTACCCTTCATATTTATATTCATATACAGTGTCATGAAATACCTGTCCACGATCACAGGGGTTTCGTGCACTTCATATTTATATTTATTCCATGGAATGTCTGGATACTGGATTCTGATTGGCTGGCAGGTGTGCAGTAAAACCGTTTAATGCACAGGTAGTTCCAAGTCAGTTTAATCACAGTTCTATATTAATGCGCTGCTTTAATTGATGCACGCAAACGCAGAGAGAGACAGAGAGAGAGAGAGATCGGATATCACATTGTGCTGCGCACATACATAAACTTCTTGTCAGCACTTCCCCGCGATTCTTATTGTTAAAATATCCTAGATACTAGATCGCTACATTATATTCCTCAGCAACGAGGTGGTAAAACTGCGGTTTTTGAATGAATTTGTTGTTTGTAGAGAGAGACGCGCAGACGCACAGCAATGCAGACAGGTACGCACACGCACACGCACACACACACACACACACACACACACACACAAACACAACTGTCATCTCTACCTCTCTCTCGGTAGATGGATAATTTACTGAAACAAATGCTACAAATATTGCGCTGCAAAGAGCAGTACTAGTTTTAACTTGTCTATAACTTGGCAAATGACCATGGAATAAGCGGGATAATCAACGGCCTTCGCGGAGGCAACCACCCTCCGCTTTGCGTCGGGCGGTTATTAGCCTCCACGTCGTGCATTTAAAATCCTTTAATGCACGGCAAACCGTTGATTATCCCTTACTTATATACAGTGTCTTGAAATACCTGTCCACGATCACAGGGGTTTCGTGCACTTCATATTTATATTTATATACAGTGTCTTGAAATACCTGTCCACGATACCGTTGTAAACCATGATTAATTTTTCTAAATAGACGCTACACGTTTTACATTTCTATAACGCAGTGGTTCTCAAAGTGGGGGGCGCGCGCCAGGGGGGGCGCACGAGTATTGCAAGGGCGGGCGTGGGCCATCAGCAGAAAAATAAATATAAAAACGTAAACAGCCAAAGGACGTAACGAACGGGAGATGGATCTGTGTGTGAAAGAGAAGAGAAAACCATAGATGAATTCGCACAGACCCGGGCAGGTGCTGGTCATTCAAAAGCTCAATGCAGGGCTTCAAAGTTAAAATTATTTGCAACTTTGTCGTGTCCAGCAGAGATTTCACTGACACTGCGCTCCGCTGAACTGCGGCATTCTGGCGCCTCAGTCTCGGTATACTGTACAAATCGGCATACATTCACAAATGATAACTTAGCGGCAGAGTTCAGCTCATGCAGGAGCTTGATGTCCACTTGGGGCTTTTCAGCATCCTGTTTGTGTCCTCCCACTTTCAAATGGTTTTGTAAAAGTAATGTCTTGTATTGTAGAATGCACGCTCAGCGCCGCTGATTCGCGCGATCGTTAAAATGAAACCGAAAGTAAAATGCGCAAGCGCATTCAAAAGCAATTTTAATACCCCACGTTTACAGAGCGACTCCCCAATGCGCGCAAATTAGGCTACATAAAATATCGAAGCTGTTATTAGTATGTGGGCTATAATAAGTTGTATAGTTGTCTATTACTCATGTATCATGGTGGGAAAATTCTGTCTATTTGCACTTTGAATATTGAAAGAGTAGCCTACTTTGATTATGGCTGCATTTATTGTCTACACGACTAAGAAAGAACTGTGTCGTTTATTTTTTGTTATTTATACTGTAGATTCTTTAAAAATGCAGTGACTGCCTCTAATTTAAATGGCTGTACTTATAATAGAGAAAATAAACATCTTGTTCATGTACTCATATTTTCATTAATTCCTGTCCCTTGCTTAAGGCGTAAAATAAATATATATAAAAAGGCTTTCAGAATCAGCCCATTTGCTTGTAAAACATCTCCAATCAGAATCAGCCATGAAGAATCAAGATCAGCACATTACTAAAAATAAATTGGGTGCTCCTATATTTTTTTGTGCTCAAACTTTTTTACGTGGTAGCACTGTAAAAAAGTTAATTTCAAGCCCTGCTATGCCTTAGGACAGCATGAAACCTACAAAAATATATATATATATATAAATAAATAACAGAGAATTCTCCCTGTGCTTTTTTTTTATATTTCAAGTGTTGCATGTGTTTTTCTCCTGTAGCTTTTTTTTTTTTTTTTTTAAACTAAGAAAGCATAATTTTTTTGTAAAATCATTTATTAGTCTTAGGTGGGATAGGTATTTTTGGGAGGGGGGGCGCCAGGTTTTTTAAAAGGTTTAAAGGGGGCGCGACCAAAAAAGTAAAAAAGTTTGAGAACCACTGCTATAACGGCTGTTTATTTGTTTTCGATAAGATTTTAAGACATAAAAATAACCTGTATGAATATGTTGTCCATTATCCATCAGAGCTGATCCTAGGTTTTGAAATGCCCACGCAAAAAAAAACTGATCTACTGCGCATGATCGGTGACCTCTCTTAATAATTTTTTTTTAGAAAGGGACATTTTCCCAACGCCCCCAGAAACGCCCATTTTACGTCGTGGTAATGAAACCCCTGGAATTTAGCGAATGCCTTCAAAGAACCCAATTAGCCAGATCATGATTAGCACGATGATATCATCTTGGATGTCTCATTTGATCTCGGATGTTTTAAGCAACGTACGAAGAACGAGCCCCAGAAGTAAATGACATAAGATCTGTTCAATCAACAATCATTTATGAATTTATCATTTAACAATCAGTGCTTTTAAACTGTAGAAGTACAAGTACAGCTAAACAAGCTAAATACTCATTTAAAATACTTTAACAAAAGTAAATCAACCCTTTTTGAAAAGTAACTCACTTTATTTTGAGTTTTGAACAGAACTATCGAGGCGACACAGTGGGACCAGGAACCACATTTTTGATGTGAGTCAGTGAAAAAGTCTTTTTCCTCAGTCAACACAAGTTTGACAAAAAGTTTGACAAATGTTAGGAATGACAGAGGGTTTTATAGAAAGCTATATATATATATATATATATATATATATATATATATATATATATATATTATTTTTTTAACATATAAATATAATTAGTCAAAAATGACTGTGAGAAAAAATACCTCATAAAAAGTGTAAAAATGATTGAATACTATGATAAAATCTCCTCAAAATTCGAAATAATAATCTAATTATATTATTATACAAAAATATATTACATTGATCTTCCTGAAGGGAAATAAAAGTTATATTTCAAATACCAAGTGTGACCCAAAAATGAAGAGGCTCAGCGTTTAATTAATTTTAATGAAAGTAATAGCTCATAAACATTGTATAAATATTGAATACTATTGAATACATAAAATCTCCTCAAAATGCTAAATAATAATCATAAAATTTCATTGAACAAAAATAAATTACATTGATTATCCTGAAGGGGGAAATATACATTTCAAGTACTAAGTGTGAACTAAAAATGAAGAGTCTCAAAGCTTAATTTTAATAGGGAAAAACAGCTAATAAAAGGTGTATAAATATTCTATACTATCATAAAATATCCTCAAAATGCTAAATAATAATCAAAATATATTATTAAACAAAAAATATAACATTAATTGTCCTGAGAAAAAAAAGTAGATTTCAAGAACCAAGTGTGACCCAAAAGATACTCAGTTTAATACATTTTAATAAAAAAATAACGCTTACAATTTTCATAAAAATTGAACACTAGCATAAAAACTCCCCAAAATGCTAAATAACAATCAAAATATATTACACATTTCATATATCATACATTTTAAGCACCAAGTGTGACCCGAAAATAAAGAGGCTCAATTTAATAAATTTTAATAGAACAATTATCTCCATTAAGCTCATTAAACTTGTAAAAAAAAAAAATGAATAGTTTCATAAAATCTCACCAAAATGATATTAATCAAAATATCTACAAAAAAACACAAACCAAGGCACTCGAAAATCTTCTCGCAAAGTACAAAAAGCCTTTACTCATATGGCTTTACAATTAAAAACATCAAACGTACAATGACGTGTTGCGGCTAACTTGCCTTCATCAGGGTGTCAGTTTGCAAACACACTCAGAATCCATTTAAACAATCAATTTGTCACATGACATGGTCACCTGATTTGGTATCAAGACAACACAGAGACACACTTTTCACAATTATAGTCCTACCCGAAAAATCAATTTATAATAATTCAAATGAACAAAGTTGAAAATAGAAAACAATATATGAATTTAAATCTCAATATAGTTTTCAAAAAACACAACATAAAAAAGTAAATTACCTAAAAAAATTTCAAATCAATTACAAAAAAAGAAGAAAAATCCAATTCTCCATTCAAACCTGGGAATCGAGTTGCTTTCAATGTATAAATCCAAAAAGACTCTCTCTGTTGTAACCTTTTTATTCTATCTCCTCTATAATTGACCTCGAAACATGCTCAATACCAACTGTTTTCAATCTACTGGGATTACCATGATTTTTATCTCTATCATGTAAGGCCATGGGATATTGAGAATTGCAGACTCGTATAGCATTCTTATGTTCTGCCAATCTCAGCTTCAATTTCCTTTTTGTCATCCCTATATAGAAACAACCACAAGGACATTATAACCGATACACCACAAATGAAGTACTGCAATTAATAAATTAATTTATCTTAAACTCACATCCTGATGTTACATCAATGAATGTGTTTGTCTTCACCATATTCTCACAATGATTGCAGTTGCCACACACATCTGTAATTTCCTCCGTTTGGTCCTAACCAAGTGTTTAACGTTCTAGAGGAAAGATGACTTCTCACCAGTTTATCATTAATAGTTGGTTCTGAACACAACAGAAGGAGATGTAGGTAAAACTTTCCTAAGGTGAGGATCACTCATCAAGATTTCCCAATTATTTTATTACAACTTTCTCGATTTTATTAGCCTCTGTACTATACTGTGTAACAAAATAAACAGAATTTTCAGAATTACTTGATGTTTGCCTTTGCACCAATAATTCTTCTCTACTAACATTTGTAACTTTATTGTGTGCTTTATAGATCACACTATTTGTATATCCTCGTTCTTTAAATCTTTGGATCATATCTTGGGCCTTGATTTCAAAATCCTCTTCTTTGTCACTAATTCTTTTTAACCTCTGATACTGGCCAAAAGGGATGTTTTCTAAAAATAGTTGTAGGCAATTTTCCTTTATTATCCTTAAATATATTTAAATCCAAAAAAATAATTTGAGTAAATGAAAAATCCAAACTCAGCTTCAAATGTACATTGGTAGTATTTAAGTATGAATGAAAAGCTAACAAATCTGCCTCAGAGCCTGACCATATCAAAATCACATCACCTATAAATCTTCCCCAGCACACAATGTTCACAAGTTATGGTTTAAAATCCGAAAATACAAATCTTTTTTTCCCAAAGTCCTAAAAAAATTAGCATAGTTAGGGGCAAAACAAGCACCCATTGCTGTACCCCTAATTTAAACTGATCTTGAAACAAACAAACAAAAAAAAACATTATTTTCAGTTTCCATTCTGCTAGTTGTAAAATTAAGTAGGCTGGTGGTTTCTCGAAAGGTGATCTCTTTTCTAAATAATGTGACAATGCTTCAAGACCTTCTTCATGATTTATATTTGTATATAATGATTCAACATCCATAGTTGCCAATATAGAGGTTTTTTAATTTCTTTAACAACATTCAGTACATGGGATGTGTCCTGAATATAAGAAGGAAGTTCACTAACCATTGGTTTTATAAAGTAATCCACGGATTAGGAAGCTGGTTCTACAATAGACCCATTCCCGCTAATTATGGGTCTTCCTGGTGGATTTTCTAGATGTTTATGTATTTTGAGCAACATATACAGGTATGTGCCAAAAAATGTGAATATTGAGTGAATATTGTCCATTTATTTCAATAATTAGTTTCAAATAGTGAAACATGTATGTTATATTAGTTCACTACACACAAAGCGAAATATTTCAAGCCTTTATTTCTTTCAATGTTAATGATTATGTATTAAAGACAAAAAAAATCCAGTATTTCACAAAATTAGATTTTTTCATGTCACCAATAAAAAAGGATCTTAAACACATGTTGACCTCCTGAAAAGTGTGTTAATGTACTGAATTATGTCCTCAGTACTTTGTTGGGCCTCCTTTTGCACTAATTCCAGAATCAAGGCGGCGTGGCATGGAGGCGATCAGTCTTTGACATAGTTGAGGTGTTATGGTAGTCCAAGTTGCTTTGATATTGGCCTTCAGCTCGTCTGCATTTCGGGGTCTCTGTTCCCTCATCTTTCTTTTGACAATACCACATAGATTTTCAATGGGGATTAAGTCAGGCGAGTTTACCGGCCAATCAAGTACAGTTATTCCATGGCTATTAAACCAGGCACTGGTAGTTTTGGCTTTGTGGGCAGGTGCCAAATCCTGCTGGAAAATAAAATCATCATCTCCAAAAAGCTTGTCGGCAGCACGAAGCATGAAGTGCTCTAAAATTTCCTGGTAGACAGCTGCTTTGACTGTGGACTTGATAAAAGACAATAGTAGGGATGCACGATATGAAAAATTCTAACCGATACCGATAGCCGATAATTAAGTCCTTCTTTTGGCCGATACCGATAACCAATACATTCATATTTTTATATGATAATTTTGTGCACACAGGAGAATACAAAATCTAAGATAAACTAATGAAATTTATATTATATATCTGGGTCTAACAATCATAGCAAACAGTCCTGACTCTTCAAAAATGTTTTTATTTTTTGTGTAAGGCACCACAATTCTAAATAAAATAAAATGCTTTGACATTTTGTCAACCTGGAAAAAATGAAAAGTGCATCATGGAGTAAAGTCAGATGTCCAAATGTCTGTGGTAAAGCTTACATGTAGTCCATTCTTATTGATCATATTATGAATGTGTGCAGCAGCCAAATCGTACAAGGCGGGGAATAAAACATCAGAATCGAGATAAAAACATCTCAACTCTTCAGAATGCTGCAAGCGCAATGCAGGTCATGTGACATGAACCAACCAATCAGCTTCATCTTTTCCCTTAATAACACTGAAAGCACAGGCAAGGTGGAGAAACAGCTTATCAAAGCTGTACAGGAATAAACATTTTTAAATAAATCTGATAACAAAGCTACTGCAAGCGATTTTTAATGCTGAAAATCTATTTATTCTTTGCTGAAATTACCGCGTCTTTATGGAGAGCGCATGTCATGGCTGCTTAGCAACGGCAGACGCCACTGGAGCTCAAACTACAGAGCGGTTTGGCAAAGACTTTGGGTTTGGAAAGAAAGAGAAGGCGGCGCTTCAGCGTTTTCCACGCTTTTTTAGGCGCGACATGTGAACGGCCCCTAAAACAGATTCACCGCGATGACGACCTCTGAAATGATATAAGATTGTTAAAACTTAACGGCTTTTTACCTCCTCTCGGAATCCTTGCTAAACGTGTTGCAAATAGCAGTAGCATCGTCCTCCTCTGTCACCGCGAAAAACTTCCAGACCTGCGAAGGCGATGATGACGACACAGATGATGACGTATTAAACGCGACAAAGGCCAAGAGTCACTGCAGTTTACAGCTGCAGTCACTTGCACTCGGAAAGCAGATGAATCTCAGATAAACCAGACTGATTGATTGATTTACCAGCAAGAGTACTTTATCGGATCGGGCTTCATTTATTTATCGGACCAATAAAAATGACGTAATTTTTACCCATATCGGTCGATAATTTATCTGTCCGATAAATATCGTGCATCCCTAGACAATAGACCCACACCAGCAGATGACATGGCTCCCCAAACCATCACTGACTGTGGAAACTTTATACTTGACTTTAAGCAGCTTGACTTTTGTGCCTCTCCGGTCGTCCTCCAAACTCTGGGACCTTGATTTCCAAATGAAATGCAAAATTTCATATACTGCACTCTGTCAGTATCCACCTTCTTTAGCAATTGCCTTTTGAGACTTTTCCTCCTTATGGAGGGTGTCAATGATGGTCTTCTGCACAAGCGTCAAGTCAGCAGTCTTCCTCATGATTCTGAGGCCTACTAAGCCAGACTGAGACAATTTAAAGGCTGAGGAAACCTTTGCAGGTGTTTTGTGTTAATTAGCTGACTAGATTGGGACACAGGGAGCCAACAATGTTGAACTTTGTCATGATATTCTAATTTTGTGAAATACTGGATTTTTTTTTTTTTAATCTTTAATCCATAATCAACAAATAATTTGTCAGTCTGTCAGGGAATCCGATCTGTTTTCTGCATGTCATACAGGCCCAATGAGGACTGCACACTCAAGAACTCAGTGTTTCAAAAAAAAAATGTTCAATTATGTGGAACCCCAAAAAAATTCTAGGAAGGGATGAGAACAGAAAAGACAGGTTTGCCTATTATGTGCCTGTCAAAGAGACTTTAAAATGCTTATTACAGTCTGATATGTGGCAGAATATTGTGTCAGAGGAGCACTCTTCTGACCCTTCCTCAGATGTTTTAACTGATGTTAATGATGGTCAGATGTTCAAATAAAATGACTTTTTTTGTTCAGAATCCATCAGGTTTAAAGCTAGTACTGGACCAGGATGCATTCGAAGTCATTAACCCTTTGGGCTCTGCAAAGACAAAGTATTAGCTGTTTATTTATCCGTTGCTAATTTGCCACTTTACAATCACACACAAACCACATGTCACTTGTTTCATTGTGCAGAGAGAAAGATTTGTAAAGAATTTGGTCACGCTGAATTTCAGGGTGATGATCCTAATCTATGTGGACCGGCCCGCACCATTGAAAACTACAACTGAGCAATCGACCGCATCCAGACAGAAAATACACAAGACGTCGAAAGAGTAAAATTCAAGTCAATATTTAATTCTTTGAAATACTTTAATGTGTTTCAGCCAGGTCTGCCACCTTGTATAGGACATGACATCTTTGAGGGTGTTTTGTCTTATGATGTCACACTGTATCTGAAGTATTTCATAAAAAAAAATCCTGGTTCACATACTCCACTCTAAATAGGCACATTAAACAGTTCAAATACTGTGCATCTGATGCTTCTGCTAAGCCATGTGAGGTCAACCCTCAAGCAACTAAACTCACAGGAAATGCAATACAGAACTGGATTTTTTTAAGACTGCTGCCTCTCATAATTGGTGACCAAGTGAAATATGCAGCAAATGATGTGAAGACATTGTTGACATGGTATGTGCTCAGAAAATCTCTGCCCCTGAGATTGCATATCTTGATGTCCTTATTCAAGAATATTTAGACTCCAAAAAATCTATATTCCCAGAAACTAACCTGCAACCAAAGCACCATTATTTATGTCATTATCCAGCACTGACCCTGAAATTTGGCCCCTTGATCAGATTGTGGACTGTGCGCTTCGAAAGTAAGCATAGTTATTTCAAAAGATGTACAAGGAATTTGAGGAATTTCAAAAACCTCTGTCTTACTCTGTCTAACAGACATCAGATGTTGGAGGCTTATCTTTCAGCTGGCTCCATGGGACAAGCTGTCTTGCAAATTAAAGCTGGTTGTCCTTTTTACTCAGCACTGTACAGTAAAGCAGTTCAAGATGCAATCAGACAATATGGCTTAGGTGATACTGAAACAAAAGTCACAGTAGAAATATTGTACAAAGGAACAGCATACAAGAAAGGACAGTTCCTTGTCACAGGGGAAACTGACTCAGTGGAGTTTGGTGAACTTGTGCTCATTTTGATAAAACCGATGCTGTTTATCTTTTGGTGTCAATCATAGACTGTAAAAACAAAAATGGATGGTGCATCTCTGCTTCATTTCACTATAGAAAAGTGAAGCCAATGCGTCTCAATATGGCCGCTGCCATCTTGGGGGAAATTACGTCATTTGGATCCAGAGTCTGCACATATTTGTTTGGAGCCAGTAGAGGTTCGTTTGGAGCCAGAGTCTGCGCAGTAGATATTTGTTTGGAGCCCAAGTCTGCGCAGTAGAGGTTGGTTTGGAGCCAGAGTCTGCACAGTAGAGATTTGTTTGGAGCCAGAGTCTGCACAGTAGAGGTTGGTTTGGAGCCAGAGTCTGCGCAGTAGATATTTGTTTGGAGCCAGAGTCTGCGCAGTAGAGGTTGGTTTGGAGCCAGAGTCTGCGCAGTAGATATTTGTTTGGAGCCCAAGTCTGCGCAGTAGAGGTTGGTTTGGAGCCAGAGTCTGCACAGTAGAGGTTGGTTTGGAGCCAGAGTCTGCGCAGTAGAGATTTGTTTGGAGCCAGAGTCTGCGCAGTAGAGGTTGGTTTGGAGCCAGAGTCTGTGCAGTAGAGGTTGGTTTGGAGCCAGAGTCTGCGCAGTAGAGGTTGGTTTGGAGCCAGAGTCTGCGCAGTAGAGGTTGGTTTGGAGCCAGAGTCTGCGCAGTAGAGGTTGATTTGGAGCCAGAGTCTGCGCAGTAGAGGTTGGTTTGGAGCCAGAGTCTGCGCAGTAGAGGTTGGTTTGGAGCCAGAGTCTGCGCAGTAGAGGTTGGTTTGGAGCCAGAGTCTGCGCAGTAGAGGTTGGTTTGGAGCCAGAGTCTGCACAGTAGAGATTCATTTGGAGCCAGAGTCTGCACAGTAGAGATTCGTTTGGAGCCAGAGTCTGCGCAGTAGAGATTAGTTTGGAGCCAGAGTCTGCACTGTAGAGATTCATTTGGAGCCAGAGTCTGCACAGTAAAGGTTTGTTTGGAGCCAGAGTCTGCGCAGTAGATATTTGTTTGGAGCCAGAGTCTGCACAGTAGAGATTTGTTTGGAGCCAGAGTCTGCGCAGTAGAGATTAGTTTGGAGCCAGAGTCTGCACTGTAGAGATTCATTTGGAGCCAGAGTCTGCACAGTAGAGATTCGTTTGGAGCCAGAGTCTGCACAGTAAAGGTTTGTTTGGAGCCAGAGTCTGCGCAGTAGATATTTGTTTGGAGCCAGAGTCTGCACAGTAGAGATTTGTTTGGAGCCAGAGTCTGCAAGGTAGATATTTGTTTGGAGCCAGAGTCTGAACAGTAGAGATTTGATTGGAGCCAGAGTCTGCACAGTAGAGGTTGGTTTGGAGCCAGAGTCTGCGCAGTAGAGGTTCGTTTGGAGCCAGAGTCTGCGCAGTAGAGATTAGTTTGGAGCCAGAGTCTGCACAGTAGAGGTTCGTTTGGAGCCAGAGTCTGCACAGTAGATATTTGTTTGGAGCCAGAGTCTGCGCAGTAGAGATTAGTTTGGAGCCAGAGTCTGCGCAGTAGAGATTCATTTGGAGCCAGAGTCTGCGCAGTAGAGGTTCGTTTGGAGCCAGAGTCTGCGCAGTAGATATTTGTTTGGAGCCAGAGTCTGCGCAGTAGAGATTAATTTCGAGCCAGAGTCTGCACAGTAGAGGTTCGTTTGGAGCCAGAGTCTGCGCAGTAGATATTAGTTTGGAGCCAGAGTCTGCACAGTAGAGATTCATTTGGAGCCAGAGTCTGCGCAGTAGAGATTAGTTTGGAGCCAGAGTCTGCGCAGTAGAGATTCATTTGGAGCCAGAGTCTGTGCAGTAGAGGTTCGTTTGGAGCCAGAGTCTGCGCAGTAGAGATTCATTTGGAGCCAGAGTCTGCGCAGTAGAGGTTCATTTGGAGCCAGAGTCTGCGCAGTAGAGGTTCGTTTGGAGCCAGAGTCTGCGCAGTAGATATTTTTTTTGGAGCCAGAGTCTGCGCAGTAGAGATTAGTTTGGAGCCCAAGTCTGCGCAGTAGAGGTTGGTTTGAAGCCAGAGTCTGCACAGTAGAGATTTGTTTGGAGCCAGAGTCTGCACAGTAGAGATTTGTTTGGAGCCAGAGTCTGCACAGTAGAGGTTGGTTTGGAGCCAGAGTCTGCGCAGTAGAGATTTGTTTGGAGCCAGAGTCTGCGCAGTAGAGGTTGGTTTGGAGCCAGAGTCTGCGCAGTAGAGGTTGGTTTGGAGCCAGAGTCTGCGCAGTAGAGGTTGGTTTGGAGCCAGAGTCTGCACAGTAGAGGTTGGTTTGGAGCCAGAGTCTGCGCAGTAGATGTTGGTTTGGAGCCAGAGTCTGCACAGTAGAGGTTGGTTTGGAGCCAGAGTCTGCGCAGTAGAGGTTGGTTTGGAGCCAGAGTCTGCACAGTAGAGGTTGGTTTGGAGCCAGAGTCTGCACAGTAGAGGTTGGTTTGGAGCCAGAGTCTGCGCAGTAGAGGTTGGTTTGGAGCCAGAGTCTGCGCAGTAGAGGTTGGTTTGGAGCCAGAGTCTGCGCAGTAGAGGTTCATTTGGAGCCAGAGTCTGCGCAGTAGAGGTTGGTTTGGAGCCAGAGTCTGCGCAGTAGAGGTTCATTTGGAGCCAGAGTCTGCGCAGTAGAGGTTCGTTTGGAGCCAGAGTCTGCGCAGTAGATATTTGTTTGGAGCCAGAGTCTGCGCAGTAGAGATTAGTTTGGAGCCCAAGTCCGCGCAGTAGAGGTTGGTTTGAAGCCAGAGTCTGCACAGTAGAGATTTGTTTGGAGCCAGAGTCTGCACAGTAGAGATTTGTTTGGAGCCAGAGTCTGCACAGTAGAGGTTGGTTTGGAGCCAGAGTCTGCGCAGTAGAGATTTGTTTGGAGCCAGAGTCTGCGCAGTAGAGGTTGGTTTGGAGCCAGAGTCTGCGCAGTAGAGGTTGGTTTGGAGCCAGAGTCTGCGCAGTAGAGGTTGGTTTGGAGCCAGAGTCTGCGCAGTAGAGGTTGGTTTGGAGCCAGAGTCTGTGCAGTAGAGGTTCGTTTGGAGCCAGAGTCTGCGCAGTAGAGATTAGTTTGGAGCCAGAGTCTGCACTGTAGAGATTCATTTGGAGCCAGAGTCTGCACAGTAGAGATTCGTTTGGAGCCAGAGTCTGCACAGTAAAGGTTTGTTTGGAGCCAGAGTCTGCGCAGTAGATATTTGTTTGGAGCCAGAGTCTGCACAGTAGAGATTTGTTTGGAGCCAGAGTCTGCAAGGTAGATATTTGTTTGGAGCCAGAGTCTGAACAGTAGAGATTTGATTGGAGCCAGAGTCTGCACAGTAGAGGTTGGTTTGGAGCCAGAGTCTGCGCAGTAGAGGTTCGTTTGGAGCCAGAGTCTGCGCAGTAGAGATTTGTTTGGAGCCAGAGTCTGCGCAGTAGAGGTTGGTTTGGAGCCAGAGTCTGCGCAGTAGAGGTTGGTTTGGAGCCAGAGTCTGCGCAGTAGAGGTTGGTTTGGAGCCAGAGTCTGCACAGTAGAGGTTGGTTTGGAGCCAGAGTCTGCGCAGTAGAGATTTGTTTGGAGCCAGAGTCTGCGCAGTAGAGGTTGGTTTGGAGCCAGAGTCTGTGCAGTAGAGGTTCGTTTGGAGCCAGAGTCTGCGCAGTAGAGATTAGTTTGGAGCCAGAGTCTGCACTGTAGAGATTCATTTGGAGCCAGAGTCTGCACAGTAGAGATTCGTTTGGAGCCAGAGTCTGCACAGTAAAGGTTTGTTTGGAGCCAGAGTCTGCGCAGTAGATATTTGTTTGGAGCCAGAGTCTGCACAGTAGAGATTTGTTTGGAGCCAGAGTCTGCAAGGTAGATATTTGTTTGGAGCCAGAGTCTGAACAGTAGAGATTTGATTGGAGCCAGAGTCTGCACAGTAGAGGTTGGTTTGGAGCCAGAGTCTGCGCAGTAGAGGTTCGTTTGGAGCCAGAGTCTGCGCAGTAGAGATTAGTTTGGAGCCAGAGTCTGCACAGTAGAGGTTCGTTTGGAGCCAGAGTCTGCACAGTAGATATTTGTTTGGAGCCAGAGTCTGCGCAGTAGAGATTAGTTTGGAGCCAGAGTCTGCGCAGTAGAGATTCATTTGGAGCCAGAGTCTGCGCAGTAGAGGTTCGTTTGGAGCCAGAGTCTGCGCAGTAGATATTTGTTTGGAGCCAGAGTCTGCGCAGTAGAGATTAATTTCGAGCCAGAGTCTGCACAGTAGAGGTTCGTTTGGAGCCAGAGTCTGCGCAGTAGATATTAGTTTGGAGCCAGAGTCTGCACAGTAGAGATTCATTTGGAGCCAGAGTCTGCGCAGTAGAGATTAGTTTGGAGCCAGAGTCTGCGCAGTAGAGATTCATTTGGAGCCAGAGTCTGTGCAGTAGAGGTTCGTTTGGAGCCAGAGTCTGCGCAGTAGAGATTCATTTGGAGCCAGAGTCTGCGCAGTAGAGGTTCATTTGGAGCCAGAGTCTGCGCAGTAGAGGTTCGTTTGGAGCCAGAGTCTGCGCAGTAGATATTTGTTTGGAGCCAGAGTCTGCGCAGTAGAGATTAGTTTGGAGCCCAAGTCTGCGCAGTAGAGGTTGGTTTGAAGCCAGAGTCTGCACAGTAGAGATTTGTTTGGAGCCAGAGTCTGCACAGTAGAGATTTGTTTGGAGCCAGAGTCTGCACAGTAGAGGTTGGTTTGGAGCCAGAGTCTGCGCAGTAGAGATTTGTTTGGAGCCAGAGTCTGCGCAGTAGAGGTTGGTTTGTAGCCAGAGTCTGCGCAGTAGAGGTTGGTTTGGAGCCAGAGTCTGCGCAGTAGAGGTTGGTTTCGAGCCAGAGTCTGCACAGTAGAGGTTGGTTTGGAGCCAGAGTCTGCGCAGTAGAGGTTTGTTTGGAGCCAGAGTCTGCACAGTAGAGGTTGGTTTGGAGCCAGAGTCTGCGCAGTAGAGGTTGGTTTGGAGCCAGAGTCTGCACAGTAGAGGTTGGTTTGGAGCCAGAGTCTGCACAGTAGAGGTTGGTTTGGAGCCAGAGTCTGCGCAGTAGAGGTTGGTTTGGAGCCAGAGTCTGCGCAGTAGAGGTTGGTTTGGAGCCAGAGTCTGCGCAGTAGAGGTTGGTTTGGAGCCAGAGTCTGCGCAGTATAGATTAGTTTGGAGCCAGAGTCTGCACAGTAGAGATTAGTTTGGAGCCAGAGTCTGCGCAGTAGAGATTAGTTTGGAGCCAGAGTCTGCACAGTAGAGATTAGTTTGGAGCCAGAGTCTGCGCAGTAGAGATTAGTTTGGAGCCAGAGTCTGCACAGTAGAGATTCATTTGGAGCCAGAGTCTGCACAGTAGATATTTGTTTGGAGCCAGAGTCTGCACAGTAGAGATTTGTTTGGAGCCAGAGTCTGCAAGGTAGATATTTGTTTGGAGCCAGAGTCTGAACAGTAGAGATTTGATTGGAGCCAGAGTCTGCACAGTAGAGGTTGGTTTGGAGCCAGAGTCTGCGCAGTAGAGGTTCGTTTGGAGCCAGAGTCTGCGCAGTAGAGATTAGTTTGGAGCCAGAGTCTGCACAGTAGAGGTTCGTTTGGAGCCAGAGTCTGCACAGTAGATATTTGTTTGGAGCCAGAGTCTGCGCAGTAGAGATTAGTTTGGAGCCAGAGTCTGCGCAGTAGAGATTCATTTGGAGCCAGAGTCTGCGCAGTAGAGGTTCGTTTGGAGCCAGAGTCTGCGCAGTAGATATTTGTTTGGAGCCAGAGTCTGCGCAGTAGAGATTAATTTCGAGCCAGAGTCTGCACAGTAGAGGTTCGTTTGGAGCCAGAGTCTGCGCAGTAGATATTAGTTTGGAGCCAGAGTCTGCACAGTAGAGATTCATTTGGAGCCAGAGTCTGCGCAGTAGAGATTAGTTTGGAGCCAGAGTCTGCGCAGTAGAGATTCATTTGGAGCCAGAGTCTGTGCAGTAGAGGTTCGTTTGGAGCCAGAGTCTGCGCAGTAGAGATTCATTTGGAGCCAGAGTCTGCGCAGTAGAGGTTCATTTGGAGCCAGAGTCTGCGCAGTAGAGATTAGTTTGGAGCCAGAGTCTGCACAGTAGAGATTCATTTGGAGCCAGAGTCTGCACAGTAGATATTTGTTTGGAGCCAGAGTCTGCACAGTAGAGATTTGTTTGGAGCCAGAGTCTGCAAGGTAGATATTTGTTTGGAGCCAGAGTCTGAACAGTAGAGATTTGATTGGAGCCAGAGTCTGCACAGTAGAGGTTGGTTTGGAGCCAGAGTCTGCGCAGTAGAGGTTCGTTTGGAGCCAGAGTCTGCGCAGTAGAGATTAGTTTGGAGCCAGAGTCTGCACAGTAGAGGTTCGTTTGGAGCCAGAGTCTGCACAGTAGATATTTGTTTGGAGCCAGAGTCTGCGCAGTAGAGATTAGTTTGGAGCCAGAGTCTGCGCAGTAGAGATTCATTTGGAGCCAGAGTCTGCGCAGTAGAGGTTCGTTTGGAGCCAGAGTCTGCGCAGTAGATATTTGTTTGGAGCCAGAGTCTGCGCAGTAGAGATTAATTTCGAGCCAGAGTCTGCACAGTAGAGGTTCGTTTGGAGCCAGAGTCTGCGCAGTAGATATTAGTTTGGAGCCAGAGTCTGCACAGTAGAGATTCATTTGGAGCCAGAGTCTGCGCAGTAGAGATTAGTTTGGAGCCAGAGTCTGCGCAGTAGAGATTCATTTGGAGCCAGAGTCTGTGCAGTAGAGGTTCGTTTGGAGCCAGAGTCTGCGCAGTAGAGATTCATTTGGAGCCAGAGTCTGCGCAGTAGAGGTTCATTTGGAGCCAGAGTCTGCGCAGTAGAGGTTCGTTTGGAGCCAGAGTCTGCGCAGTAGATATTTTTTTTGGAGCCAGAGTCTGCGCAGTAGAGATTAGTTTGGAGCCCAAGTCTGCGCAGTAGAGGTTGGTTTGAAGCCAGAGTCTGCACAGTAGAGATTTGTTTGGAGCCAGAGTCTGCACAGTAGAGATTTGTTTGGAGCCAGAGTCTGCACAGTAGAGGTTGGTTTGGAGCCAGAGTCTGCGCAGTAGAGATTTGTTTGGAGCCAGAGTCTGCGCAGTAGAGGTTGGTTTGGAGCCAGAGTCTGCGCAGTAGAGGTTGGTTTGGAGCCAGAGTCTGCGCAGTAGAGGTTGGTTTGGAGCCAGAGTCTGCACAGTAGAGGTTGGTTTGGAGCCAGAGTCTGCGCAGTAGATGTTGGTTTGGAGCCAGAGTCTGCACAGTAGAGGTTGGTTTGGAGCCAGAGTCTGCGCAGTAGAGGTTGGTTTGGAGCCAGAGTCTGCA
The DNA here is from genome assembly GCF_049309525.1 of Garra rufa. NCBI lineage: Eukaryota > Metazoa > Chordata > Actinopteri > Cypriniformes > Cyprinidae > Garra > Garra rufa. The sequence continues at coordinate 60,881,184 of NC_133361.1, forward strand.
CAGTAGAGGTTGGTTTGGAGCCAGAGTCTGCACAGTAGAGGTTGGTTTGGAGCCAGAGTCTGCGCAGTAGAGGTTGGTTTGGAGCCAGAGTCTGCGCAGTAGAGGTTGGTTTGGAGCCAGAGTCTGCGCAGTAGAGGTTCATTTGGAGCCAGAGTCTGCGCAGTAGAGGTTGGTTTGGAGCCAGAGTCTGCGCAGTAGAGGTTCATTTGGAGCCAGAGTCTGCGCAGTAGAGGTTGGTTTGGAGCCAGAGTCTGCGCAGTAGAGGTTCATTTGGAGCCAGAGTCTGCGCAGTAGAGGTTCGTTTGGAGCCAGAGTCTGCGCAGTAGATATTTGTTTGGAGCCAGAGTCTGCGCAGTAGAGATTAGTTTGGAGCCCAAGTCCGCGCAGTAGAGGTTGGTTTGAAGCCAGAGTCTGCACAGTAGAGATTTGTTTGGAGCCAGAGTCTGCACAGTAGAGATTTGTTTGGAGCCAGAGTCTGCACAGTAGAGGTTGGTTTGGAGCCAGAGTCTGCGCAGTAGAGATTTGTTTGGAGCCAGAGTCTGCGCAGTAGAGGTTGGTTTGGAGCCAGAGTCTGCGCAGTAGAGGTTGGTTTGGAGCCAGAGTCTGCGCAGTAGAGGTTGGTTTGGAGCCAGAGTCTGCACAGTAGAGGTTGGTTTGGAGCCAGAGTCTGCGCAGTAGAGGTTGGTTTGGAGCCAGAGTCTGCACAGTAGAGGTTGGTTTGGAGCCAGAGTCTGCGCAGTAGAGGTTGGTTTGGAGCCAGAGTCTGCACAGTAGAGGTTGGTTTGGAGCCAGAGTCTGCACAGTAGAGGTTGGTTTGGAGACAGAGTCTGCGCAGTAGATATTTGTTTGGAGCTAGAGTCTGCGCAGTAGAGATTTGTTTGGAGCCAGAGTCTGCGCAGTAGAGGTTGGTTTGGAGCCAGAGTCTGCGCAGTAGATATTTGTTTGGAGCCAGAGTCTGCGCAGTAGAGGTTGGTTTGGAGCCAGAGTCTGCGCAGTAGATATTTGTTTGGAGCCCAAGTCTGCGCAGTAGAGGTTGGTTTGGAGCCAGAGTCTGCGCAGTAGAGGTTGGTTTGGAGCCAGAGTCTGCGCAGTAGAGATTTGTTTGGAGCCAGAGTCTGCGCAGTAGAGGTTGGTTTGGAGCCAGAGTCTGTGCAGTAGAGGTTCGTTTGGAGCCAGAGTCTGCGCAGTAGAGATTAGTTTGGAGCCAGAGTCTGCACTGTAGAGATTCATTTGGAGCCAGAGTCTGCACAGTAGAGATTCGTTTGGAGCCAGAGTCTGCACAGTAAAGGTTTGTTTGGAGCCAGAGTCTGCGCAGTAGATATTTGTTTGGAGCCAGAGTCTGCACAGTAGAGATTTGTTTGGAGCCAGAGTCTGCAAGGTAGATATTTGTTTGGAGCCAGAGTCTGAACAGTAGAGATTAGATTGGAGCCAGAGTCTGCACAGTAGAGGTTGGTTTGGAGCCAGAGTCTGCGCAGTAGAGGTTCGTTTGGAGCCAGAGTCTGCGCAGTAGAGATTAGTTTGGAGCCAGAGTCTGCACAGTAGAGGTTCGTTTGGAGCCAGAGTCTGCACAGTAGATATTTGTTTGGAGCCAGAGTCTGCGCAGTAGAGATTAGTTTGGAGCCAGAGTCTGCGCAGTAGAGATTCATTTGGAGCCAGAGTCTGCGCAGTAGAGGTTCGTTTGGAGCCAGAGTCTGCGCAGTAGATATTTGTTTGGAGCCAGAGTCTGCGCAGTAGAGATTAATTTCGAGCCAGAGTCTGCACAGTAGAGGTTCGTTTGGAGCCAGAGTCTGCGCAGTAGATATTAGTTTGGAGCCAGAGTCTGCACAGTAGAGATTCATTTGGAGCCAGAGTCTGCGCAGTAGAGATTAGTTTGGAGCCAGAGTCTGCGCAGTAGAGATTCATTTGGAGCCAGAGTCTGTGCAGTAGAGGTTCGTTTGGAGCCAGAGTCTGCGCAGTAGAGATTCATTTGGAGCCAGAGTCTGCGCAGTAGAGGTTCATTTGGAGCCAGAGTCTGCGCAGTAGAGGTTCGTTTGGAGCCAGAGTCTGCGCAGTAGATATTTGTTTGGAGCCAGAGTCTGCGCAGTAGAGATTAGTTTGGAGCCCAAGTCTGCGCAGTAGAGGTTGGTTTGAAGCCAGAGTCTGCACAGTAGAGATTTGTTTGGAGCCAGAGTCTGCACAGTAGAGGTTGGTTTGGAGCCAGAGTCTGCGCAGTAGAGATTTGTTTGGAGCCAGAGTCTGCGCAGTAGAGGTTGGTTTGGAGCCAGAGTCTGCGCAGTAGAGGTTGGTTTGGAGCCAGAGTCTGCGCAGTAGAGGTTGGTTTCGAGCCAGAGTCTGCACAGTAGAGGTTGGTTTGGAGCCAGAGTCTGCGCAGTAGAGGTTGGTTTGGAGCCAGAGTCTGCACAGTAGAGGTTGGTTTGGAGCCAGAGTCTGCGCAGTAGAGGTTGGTTTGGAGCCAGAGTCTGCACAGTAGAGGTTGGTTTGGAGCCAGAGTCTGCACAGTAGAGGTTGGTTTGGAGCCAGAGTCTGCGCAGTAGAGGTTGGTTTGGAGCCAGAGTCTGCGCAGTAGAGGTTGGTTTGGAGCCAGAGTCTGCGCAGTAGAGGTTGGTTTGGAGCCAGAGTCTGCGCAGTATAGATTAGTTTGGAGCCAGAGTCTGCACAGTAGAGATTAGTTTGGAGCCAGAGTCTGCGCAGTAGAGATTAGTTTGGCGCCAGAGTCTGCACAGTAGAGATTAGTTTGGAGCCAGAGTCTGCGCAGTAGAGATTAGTTTGGAGCCAGAGTCTGCACAGTAGAGATTCATTTGGAGCCAGAGTCTGCACAGTAGAGATTCGTTTGGAGCCAGAGTCTGCACAGTAGAGGTTCGTTTGGAGCCAGAGTCTGCACAGTAGATATTTGTTTGGAGCCAGAGTCTGTGCAGTAGAGATTAGTTTGGAGCCAGAGTCTGCGCAGTAGAGATTCATTTGGAGCCAGAGTCTGCGCAGTAGAGGTTCGTTTGGAGCCAGAGTCTGCGCAGTAGATATTTGTTTGGAGCTAGAGTCTGCGCAGTAGAGATTAGTTTTGAGCCAGAGTCTGCACAGTAGAGGTTCGTTTGGAGCCAGAGTCTGCGCAGTAGATATTTGTTTGGAGCCAGAGTCTGCACAGTAGATATTCATTTGGAGCCAGAATCTGCGCAGTAGAGATTAGTTTGGAGCCAGAGTCTGCACAGTAGAGGTTCGTTTGGAGCCAGAGTCTGCGCAGTAGATATTTGTTTGGAGCCAGAGTCTGCACAGTAGAGATTCATTTGGAGCCAGAGTCTGCGCAGTAGAGATTAGTTTGGAGCCAGAGTCTGCGCAGTAGTGTCGTGAGCTGGAGAAGCGGTATAAAAGTCCGCCCAAAGTCCGGCAGACCCAATCGCAAGATCACAATCATGACACCACACCCCGTTTTTATAGCATTAAATAACTACCTAAAAGCAAACTTATTAGAAAAACGAACAATTGAACATGAATAAGCATTATAAAAACTACCTCACACGATGAAAACCCTCTTTGGAAATAAATTATTTAAAGTGTAATTCGATTATTTAGTTTGGCTCACGTTCCATTAGATTACATGGAGAGGGCAGGGTTTATAACCTATACTGCAGCCAGCCACCGTGGGGCGATCGAAAACTTTTGGCTTCACTTTTCGGGACTTTTGCGGCACACTTGGTGTCAATGTACACAGCAGAATTCCTTCCTCAGTACCATGTGTCCTCAGTGAGGAAATACAATGAAAGGATGCAGTGTCTGAACATCTGTGACATGATTGACTTCTATCCATTGGCTCCTTACATGAAGGATGGACAACAACTGGTTCTGTTGATACACAGTGTTTTGTCACACTTGTCTAGGACTGTCAATTTTGTTAGTTAAGTGTTTTTTTGTTTGTTTTTTGTTTGTTTGTTTGTTTTTTGTCCTTTTTTTCTTACTCAGAATGGATGACATAGAACCAAGCAACATAAGCAGTGCCATTATTAATGTGTAACCAGACCTCCCAACTTTTATTCTAAATATTGTATTGGAGACACTACAGTCTTTAGGTGTGGGAACCACTGAGGATTTACATTATATTCAGGAAGCTGATCTGCTCACAGAACTGAGACCAATTTAAGCTAGAAAATTGTTGGCTGCCTGGAAACAATCCAGTAAGTACATTATGCAGAATAATTTAATTTTTTTTACAGCAGAGACATCAGAATTCCATAGTCAGTCAACATTTACCTCTCCAGTGTCTCCAGCATGCTCCTCAATCTCTCTGTCTTCCTCATCCTCACCCTCACACTCACCCTCACCCTCACCCAGACACCTGATTGCCTGTGATACCATGCATCATTGTATGTGGTAAGGTGATCTTTTTTGCTGAAGGAGCCTGAGCTTATGTAAGGAAATAATACATGTTTATGTATTGGCTGTTGTGCAGTTAATTTCTAACTGTGTCTTCTTGCAGGAACATCATGTTATGCCGCAAAGCAATTCATGTTGAGTGTTGACCAAAGAATTGTGAATGACCACACCCCCACCCTCATCTCTGCTGTCTGCATGATGTTTGCAAGCTACTACTGCTTCAATATCCACTATCCTGTGGATCTGGGCTCCACACTTGAGTTTATTCAGAGGTAAAGATTTTTTTCTTCTTTCTTTTAGAACAAATCTGTTTGAAATGTTAAGACAAAACACTTAAACAGCACTACCTGTATGGAACAGCATCCACTTTACTTTACCTTATCTGTCAACCACTAACAGAAAAAGTATGCTTTTAGGTTTTGGGTTAATGTTAATGTTTTAATGAGCATTGTTTTTGGTTCAGTTCAATTGGTAAACTGGCTTATTCCACATTTTGGTAAAAGTTATTAATGTCTAATGATTACCTAAGAACAATGTAACAGATTTTTTTGGACATTTTTGTTAAAGGCTTTATTTGTTTAGTTTAGTAAAAAAAAAAAAAAAAAAGAGCAATTTTTTTTTTACATTTTTCTAAAGATGTTACAAAACAAATTGATTATACTTCCTGCATATAGTGGGATATGCTTTAAGTTTTGGAATTTAGAAGTTTTTTTTTTTTCAAAATAGTCTGAGTTTAGAGTGTTTCGCTGATTGTTGTAACCTTTCAAAATAAGTTAATGGCTGGTGGCATTGCTAAGATCTAGGAATCTATTTAAAAGTAAGTAAATACTTTCATTTTTTTCTGCTAAACATTGTATAAGCTATTTTCATAACTAGTGTAAAATTGAAGTCTTTCAATTCTGATACATTTCAGGCACTGCATTCAAACTTCAGTAGATGATGACTTTGAGAAAACAACTTTCTGGACCAAAAGAAAGTAGTGAAATTGTACTCTTTTATCAATAGTATTTTTTATTTACTGGTTAACTTTTAATGCCATGTTTTTGCTGTATCCACTTTATTGAACAGCAGCAGTAGAGATGAACAAGAGACACAATGGAAAGAGATCAGGATTGCAGCACCAGGACCTGTGGAAGTGAACTTTGTTTGCTACAATAATGGTATGTGTTGTGTTGAACCTCATTAGCCACTTGTGAGGCACAACTGTTGGCTTTTCACTAAATTTGGCCATTTATTTATTACATGTCATTTGCAAACAGCATTTAAAAGAGTGAAAGATATGCTTGAAAATATGTTGTCTTATTTAGGACAATATTTTTCCCTTGACCTGTTTTTGTTATGTTATGCCAGGTGTTGTACGCAACAAGGACCTCTTCAATCTCTTTTTCCTGACAGTATCCATTTGGATTTGGACACTTTTTAAGAAGAAATAGCAGTAAGTTTTGCTGTTCATTATACATAAATTCCTTTACTTTCTTACCAAAAGCTTTTGAAGTACTATTTAATTATTTAACCCTTTCTTTAACTTGCACAGCTGGAAATTTCAGTGCTTCCAACTTAACAACATAAATGTGTTCACAATCTTTCATTCTATAGCAGTGCATATGTCGGTTATTGGATCAGCTCAGACTGTTTTAACCCAGTGCCTCTGTGCAGAATCTGGTTCTTTACAATCTAATAATTATGGTTTGTGCCTTGATTTACTATAGACAGTATTTATTCGTTCATTTAGCAATTTCAATAACCTGACTGATTTTTGTAAAATCTGTGGCAAACAATTGTAATGCCTTTTGTATTTTACCGTATTTTTTGCAGTGAATTTCTGGCAACCACAGAATTATAGTAAAATTATCTGTAAAATTGAACATTACAATAAAATACTATAATATTCTATACAGTTGTATTGTGTTTGTTACGTAAATAGAATGTAATTAGTTTGACAGTATATTTATTATATTAACAGTATTTTACTGTAAGAAAATCTACATTTACAACTTTTTTTGAAGTAAATTACTGTAAACATGTTTATCATAAAAGTATTATGTAAAGCATTTTACATTGTGACCATATTTTTTACGGTGAACTTCTGGCAACCACAGCTGCCAGTATTTTACTGTATATTACACTTATTTATTTATTTATTTATTTATTTTTTACAGTGCAGGAATCTTTAGATATAAAAATAAAGAAAGAAAGAAAGAAAGAAAGAAAGAAAGAAAGAAAGAAAGAAAGAAAGAAAGAAAGAAGCTCAGTTTAAATAATTTTAATGGAAAAATAGCTTTTAAATTAAAAAAAAAATTAAATACTATCATATAATATCCTCAAAATGCTAAATAATATTTTTTGAAACAAAATATATAACACTGATTTTCCTAAAAAAAAAAAAAAAACTAAGTTAAATTTCAAGCAGCAAGTGTGACCCGAAAAAGAAGATAAATAATGATCAAAATATATTATTAATGAAAAATATATTACATTGATTTTCCTAAAAAAAAATAAAAAATAAAAAGGTTCAATTTCTAGCAGCAAGTGTGACCCGAAAATAAAGAAGCTCAGTTTAATTAATTTTTATGGAAAAATAGTGTTTTTTTTTTTTCATAAAAATTAAATACTAACATAAAATGTCCTCAAAATGCTAAATAATAATCAAAATATATTATTAAACAAACATATATTGAAGAAACATATATTACATTAATTTCCCTAAAAAAAAAAAAATTAAAAAAAAAAAAAAATCAAGCACGAAGTGTGAGCCAAAAAATAAAGAGACTCAGTTTAATTACTTTTAATTGAAAAAAAAAATAGCTCATTCATTGTGTATAAAAATGTAATACTATCATAAAAACTCTCCAAAATGCTAAATAATAATCAAAATATATTATTATACAAAAATATATCATGTTAATTTTCCTAAAATTAAAAAAAAACAAAAGTGTGACCCGAAAATGAAGGGGCTCAATTTAATTAATTTAAATGGAAAAATAGCTTTTTAATTAAAAAAAAAAATTAAATACTATCATAAAATATCATCAAAATGTTAAATAATAATCAAAATATTTTTTTGAAACAAAATATATAACACTGATTTTCCTAAAAAAAAAAAAAAAAAACTAAGTTAAATTTCAAGCACCAAGTGTGACCCGAAAAAGAAGAGGCTCAATTTAATTAACTATAATGGAAAAAATAGCTTTTACATTTGTCATAAAAATTAAATACTATCATAAAATATCATCAAAATGTTAAATAATAATCAAAATATTTTTTTGAAACAAAATATATAACACTGATTTTCCTAAAAAAAAAAAAAAAACTAAGTTAAATTTCAAGCACCAAGTGTGACCCGAAAAAGAAGAGGCTCAATTTAATTAACTATAATGGAAAAAATAGCTTTTACATTTGTCATAAAAATTAAATACTATCATAAAATATCATCAAAATGTTAAATAATAATCAAAATATTTTTTGAAACAAAATATATAACACTGATTTTCCTAAAAAAAAAAAAAAACTAAGTTAAATTTCAAGCACCAAGTGTGACCCGAAAAATAAAGAGGCTCAGTTTAATTAATTTTAATGGAAAAACAGCTCTTTTATTTTTAATAAAAATTTAATACTAGCATAAAATATCCTCAAAATGCTAAATAATAATCAAAATATATTATTAAACAAAAATATATTACATTGCTTTCCTAAAAAACAACAACAACAAAAGTTCAGTTTCAAGCAGCAAGTGTGACCCGAAAATAAAGAAGCTCGGTTTATTTAATTTTAATGGAAAAATAGCTCTTAAATTTTTCAGAAAAATGAAATAGTATCATAAAATCTCTTCATTTTCCTAAAAAAAAAAAGAAAAAAAATTAAATTTCTAGCACCAAGTGTGACCCGAAAATAAAGAAGCTCAGTTTAATTAATTTTAATGGAAAAATAGCTCTTAAATTTTTCAGAAAAATTAAATACTATCATAAAATCTCTTCAAAATGGTAAATAATAATCAAAATATATTATTAATGAAAAATATATTACATTGATTTTCCTAAAAAAAAAAAAAAATTAAAAAGGTTCAATTTCTAGCAGCAAGTGTGACCCGAAAATAAAGAGGCTCAGTTTAATTAATTTTTATGGAAAAATAGTGTTTTTTTTTTTTCATAAAAATTAAATACTAACATAAAATGTCCTCAAAATGCTAAATAATAATCAAAATATATTATTAGACAAACATATATTACATTCATTTTCCTAAAAAAAAATAAAAAAAAAAATTAATTAAATTTCTAGCACCAAGTGTGACCCGGAAATAAATATGCTTGGTTTAATTAAGTTTAATGGAAAAATAGATCTTAAATTATTCATAAAACTGAAATACTGTTATAAAATCTCCTCAAAATGCTAAATAATAATCAAAATATATTATTGAACAAAAATATATAACATTAATTTTCCTAAAACAAAAAAACACAGTTACATTTCAAGCCCCAAGTGTGACCCGAAAATAAAGAGGCTCGGTTTAATTAACTTTAATGAAAAAATAGCTCTTAAATTTTTCATAAAAATTAAATACTATCATAAAATATCCTTAAAATGCTAAATAATAATCAAAATATATTATTGAACAAAAATATATTTAATTCATTTTCCTGAAAAAAAAAAAAAAAAAAAAAGTTAAATTTCAAGTACAAAGTGTGACCTGAAAAAGAAGGGACTCAGTTTAATTAATTTTAATGGAAAAATAGCTTTTAAATTTGTCATAAAATTAAATACTATCATAAAATATCCTCAAAATGCTAAATAATAATCCAAATATTTTATTGAACAAAAATATATTTAATTGATTTTTCTGGGGGAAAAAAAACAAGGTTAAATTTCAAGTACCAAGTGTGACCCGAAAATAAAGTGGCCCAGTTGAAATAATTTTAATGGAAAAATAGCTTTTAAATAAAAAAAAAAAAAAAACAAACAAAAAAAAACAATTAAATATTATCATAAAATATCCTCAAAATGCTAAATAATAATCAAAATATTTTTTGAACAAAAATATATAACATTAATTTTCCTAAAACAAAAAAGTTACATTTCAAGCACCAAGTGTGACCCGAAAATAAAGAGGCTCAGTTTAATTAATTTTAATTGAAAAAAAAAGCTCATTCATTGTGTTTAAAAATGTAATACTATCATAAAAACTCTCCAAAATGCTAAATAATAATCAAAATATATTATTATACAAAAATATATAATGTTAATTTTCCTAAAATTAAAAAAAAAAGTGTGACCTGAAAATAAAGAGGCTCTGTTTAATTAATTTTAATGGAAAAATAGCTCTTTAATTTTTAATACAAATGTAATACTATCATAAAATATCCTCAAAATGCTAAATAATAATCAAAATATATTATTAAACAAAAATATATTACATTAATTTTCCTAAAAAAAAAAAAATAAATAAATAAATAAAGTTCAATTTATAGCACCAAGTGTGACCCGAAAATAAAGAGGCTCAGTTTAATTACTTTTAATTGAAAAAAAAGCTCATTCATTGTGTATAAAAATGTAATACTATCATAAAAACTCTCCAAAATGCTAAATCATAATCAAAATATATTATTATACAAAAATATATCATGTTAATTTTCCTAAAATTAAAAACAAAACAAAAGTGTGACCCGAAAATGAAGGGGCTCAATTTAATTAATTTAAATGGAAAAATAGCTTTTTAATTTAAAAAAAAAATTAAATACTATCATAAAATATCATCAAAATGCTAAATAATAATCAAAATATTTTTTGAAACAAAATATATAACACTGATTTTCCTAAAACAAAAAAAAAAAAAAAACTAAGTTAAATTTCAAGCACCAAGTGTGACCCGAAAAAGAAGAGGCTCGATTTAATTAACTATAATGGAAAAATAGCTTTTACATTTGTCATAAAAATTAAATACTATCATAAAATATCCTCAAAATGCTAAATAATAATCAAAATATATTATTAATCAAAAATATATTACATTGATTTTCCTTAAAAAAAAAAAAAAAAAGTTAGATTTTAAGCCCCAAGTGTGACCCGAAAAATAAAGAGGCTCAGTTTAATTAATTTTAATGGAAAAACAGCTCTTTAATTTTTAATAAAAATTTAATACTAGCATAAAATATCCTCAAAATGCTAAATAATAATCAAAATATATTATTAAACAAACATATATTACATTGCTTTCCTAAAAAACAACAACAACAAAAGTTCAGTTTCAAGCAGCAAGTGTGACCCGAAAATAAAGAAGCTCGGTTTATTTAATTTTAATGGAAAAATAGCTCTTAAATTTTTCAGAAAAATTAAATACTATCATAAAATCTCTTCATTTTCCTAAAAAAGAAAAAAGAAAAAAAAATTTAAATTTCTAGCACCAAGTGTGACCCGGAAATAAATAGGCCCAGTTTAAATAATTTTAATGGAAAAATAGCTTTTAAATTTTTATTAAAAAAAATTAAATACTACCATGAAATATCCTCAAAATGCTAAATAATAATCAAAATATTTTTTTGAAACAGAATATATAACACTGATTTTCCTAAAAAAAAAAAAAAACTAAGTTAAATTTCAAGCAGCAAGTGTGACCCGAAAAAGAAGAGGCTCGATTTAATTAACTATAATGGAAAAATAGCTTTTACATTTTTCATAAAAATGTAATATTATCATAAAATGTCCTCAAAATGCTAAATAATAATCAAAATATATTATTGAACAAACATATATTACATTAATTTCCCTAAAAAAAAAAAAATAATAATAATAATGCATGAAGTGTGACCCAAAAAATAAAGAGGCTCAGTTTAATTACTTTTATTTGAAAAAAATTGCTTATTCATTGTGTATAAAAATGTAATACTATCATAAAAACTCTCCATAATGCTAAATAATAATCAAAATATATTATTATACAAAAATATATAATGTATATATATAAATGTAAATATATAAATTTTCCGAAAATGAAGGGGCTCAATTTAAGTAATTTTAATGGAAAAATAGCTAAAAAATGATAAATAATAATCAAAATATATTATTAATGAAAAAGATATTACATTGATTTTCCTAAAAAAAAAAAAAGTAAGATTTCAAGCACCAAGTGTGACCCGAAAAATAAAGAGGCTCAGTTTAATTAATTTTAATGGAAAAATAGCTCTTTAATTTTTAATACAAATGTAATACTATCATAAAATATCCTCAAAATGCTAAATAATAATCAAAATATATTATTGAACAAAAACATATTACATTAATTTTCCTAAAATTAAAAAAAGTTAGATTTCAAGCACCAAGTGTGACCCGAAAATAAAGAAATTATTTTTTTGTTATTTCAAGAAAATAAAGAGAGTTAAAAATAGCTCTTTACATTTCAAGACTTCTATAAGTTTTTCTTTAAAAATGAAGAGGTTCACAGGAAATGAATGTTTTTAATGTCCAGTTGCACAGACACTGTTTCTAGAAGTGCTTTTGAATGTTGCTTTCAAACATCTCACAGTAATAATAATAATGAAGTAATTTCCACAAACACAAGTATTTCTCTTTATTAGTGTGTGATTTGTGTAATGTGTGTGTGTTACAGAGATGTGTGTTATTCAGTTGTGTTTAATGTCACACAGAGACACTGAAGAGTTTGGAAAAAGAAGTAAACTATAATCAAGTCCAAATCCAGCGTGTAGTGTGTGAGTGAATGTGTGTGTGAATGTGTGTAAGTGTGTGAGTCTGTGTTTGTCAGAGACGCTGTAGAAGGACAGAGTGCCGTTCGACTCGTTCAGAAACACTCCTACTCTCTTACAGGAGTCTGAACCAGCAGATATATCAGTGCGCTTACTATTGTGACAGACAGAGAATCTGTGATTATAGCATCTCAGACTCCAGGAGTTCACATTACGTCCAAACACACTGTCATTACCCCCTCCTTTCCTCTTGATTTCTTTATATGACACTGATATATAAACACCATCTCCACTCCATTCAGTCTCCCAGTAACAGCGTCCAGTCAGACTCTCAACACACAGAACCTGAGGATAATCAAATCTGTCTGGATGATCAGGATATGACTGTGTCTGACCCACATTTGTCACCTTTCTGTTGTCGTCAGACAGAGTGAAGTATTTGTTTGCTGTGTTTGTATCCAGAGTGAGATCACAGGCATCTGAACACAAGACACACATTACAAGAGACACATTTACAACTAAACAACAAACAAGAAAACTGTGAGTCTGTTTGTGGACTTACATTTGTGGAGCCCTGATGTGATCATGAACTCTCCTCCATGATCCACACTAGAAAACACATGCAGAGTCATTCATCTCATAATAATAATAATAATAATAATAATAATAATAATAATAATAATAATAATAATAATAATAAACACACACATCTGCATGAATGAATGTTTCAATAATCAGAAATACTCTGTTAGTTTGTCATTCAATCACACAAAATCTTCTCATATTGTGAACAAACACAAACTCTCTCATCTCTTTCTTCCTTTGTTTCCCACAAACTCTTATCTGTCTCAAGTAACCTAGCAACCGCCTAAACACCCTAGCAACCATCTAGCAACCCTCTTCAAACTTAAATTATTTCCTAAAAACTTGCTAGTGACGTTAAAAGTGTTCGCATAAACATCTTCTGAAAACATGCGATTCACGTTAACATGGTTGTGGCTAAAAGGGATACAGCTACAGGAAGTGAATGTAATAAATACACCGCTGCTCAAAAGTTTGGGATCAGTAAGATTATTATTGTTGATATTAAGTCTTTTCTGCTCATCAAGGCTGTATTTATTTGTAATATTATGAAATCTTATTGCAATTTCTAATATTTGTTTCCTATTTTATTATATTTTAAAATATCATTTATTTCTGTGACGCAGCAGTGATTTTCAGCATTTCTCCAGTCTTCAGCGTCACATGATGCTCTAGAAATCAGTCTAAAATTATGATTTACTATCGATGTTGAAACTTGTGCTGCTTCATTTTTTTTAATACAAAGTTAAAAAGAGCAAAATAGAGTTCAAAGTTCAAAATAGAAATCTTTATTATGACTTTTTATTAATTTAACACATATTTAAAATTTTATATTTTAAATAAAAAAAAAATATCAAAATATGAAGCAGCACAGCGGTTTTCAACATTTATAATAAATGTGAATATTAGCATGATTTCTGAAGGATCATGTGACGCTGAAGAGAAAGAAATTATATTTTTATATTTTATTACTTGGACATTAAAATAGAAAACTGTTATGTTAAATTGCAATAATATTTCACAAAAGAACATTTTTTTGATCAAATTGATACAGCCTTGATGAGTAGAAGAAACTTCTTTAAAAAGCATTAAAAAGCTTACTGATCCCAAACTTTTGAGTGGTAATATATATTAGGTATATATATTAGGGGTGTGACGAGATCAGACTGGTCTCGCGAGGACGTGACGATATAGCAAAACATTTTGCAGTGTTTAATTAGAGCTGTGGCTGCGTCCGAAATCGCCTACTTCTCTACTATTTAGTAGGGAAAAGCAGTAGGCGAGCAAATAAGTATGTCCGAATCCTAAGTATTTATAAAAGAGTAGGCGAGAATTAGTAGGCGAATGCACTAATTCTCGCGAGATTCCGGTGTACGTCTACTTAAAGTGCGTCCGAATATGCCTACTTAACTACTATATAGTAGGGAAAAAAGAGTACGTGAAGAAAGAAGTACGTCCGAAACCTCAGTATTCACAAAAGAGTAGGCGAGAAATCCCCGGATGTCCTACTGCTTCAGCCCAGATCCTGAAGTCTTCATCGATGGATACTTTTCAATCCCAGGAGTCCACAGGAGGCCAAAACGTCATCATCGAACGTGATTGAGAACCACGGCGAGGGTGTTTACAAATGTGAGTATTACAACCAAAACAGGGTTCCCTGTCTTAAAAATCATATTTGTTGAGCTACTTTATTGTAAACTGTTGATTTGCATAAGGTGCCAAGATGTTATACAGTATGCTATAGTTAGTATATTTGTGATTTCGCTGTTAAAACATGTTTTATGACGTATAGCGAACATTAAGCTTCAGGTAGCACACACACGTCTTTAAAGCGGATTTGCATAAAACATATACATTTTAAAGACGTTTAATAAATGTCTATTTAACAAATGAGAGGAAAATGTTCTAGACTAGAGCAACACACAACACAAAACATCTGAGTGAGTGATGGACGTTATGTGAGAATTCACTGTCACTGCTTTACATTAATGTAAGTAATGTAAATAAACACATATACATATAGTAGGCCTAACTGAACTTCAAACTCATTTCAAACAGAGCTATAACAGAACTTTTCTGATTCTTGATTTATGTGCCTTTGTTGCAGATGTTTTGTGGTGGAGCAGGACCTGAAAGGAAAGGTGACTGCAGCATTTTTGGGGAAAAGTAAAATCCGAAACTTAATATAAAGATTGATCATTTTGTAACTTCCAATACAGAGATCTAATGACACTGTGCTGTTAAAATGACATTTTTTGTATTATATTTGTGCGTCTTTGTATGATCTGAAATGTCTGCAGACTGGTGTGTGCAGTAAGAAAGGAGAAATCCACAGCAGCATCCTGGAAATGAGACCCTCCATCACTCCACCTGCCCTTTGTTTCATCTGGACCAGATGTTGCTGCGATCTCTTCATCAAAAAGACTAGAAGACCAATATGTTTAATAAAGCTTTGCTCCATGTGTATTTATTTATGTTCATGGTTACTTTTATTATTTTACTAATTTATTCATGTTTCCTGATGTTGTCAGTAAATAAAATATAACATTTTCATAAGCCTATGCATTTATTCATTACTTCATTGAAAAAAAACAACAATATTATGCTTGTTTAACTAGAAATATCATTAATTATTAGTCAGCATTTATCATTATTATTGTTGGTACGTGTTGGAGTGGGCTAGCAATGCATTCTAAAGTTATTTTAATTTCTAAATAGTAATACTTAAATTTTCCGAGTGTAAAATCAACAGTCTTCTCCAAAGGTAAGATCTTTGAGCAACTGATCGACGTCTCTTTTGTGCAGATGTTGTAAACATGGAGGAGAGTGTACTAGGGTTGTCATGTTACTGATGCCATGAGGTGTCGCTGTCGCTCAAATTTTTGTATTATTATTACTGCAGAATTTATAATTCCATACAAACTGAGGGAAAGACTTAAGTATCTTTAACAAAGAACAATCATGACATAAAACATAACTATAAAAGGTTTGCGTACATAGTACAAGATTAGATACAGAAAAAAATATTAAATATATTTGAATACTCATAAAACGCAATGAATTAAAAATTGCATTTGTTTTTGTTATTTATTTATTATTATTTGAAGTTTCAGGGATGAAAGACAGAGAAATTCGGAAAAAGGAAAACAAATCAGATCCAAGCTAGTTTTGCACAATTTTGCCCATTAACATATTCAAGACAACAAATTTGGGGGTTTTAGTCATTTTAGTATTGTTAAAAATATAAAAACTTCAATCAATCCAAAATAAGCAAATTTCATCAACATCAAAATGTTTACAGATAGATGAATTAAATCCGTCGTTCATATCATTTCATGTTGCGCTTGTTATAACGTCATAGGTCACATGATAACGTCAACATGGCGGAACGCATCCATACTCAACGAGATTTGGCTGTTGAGTAGGTACTCTTTTAGCGCTCGTTAAGTAAGTACTTATTGAAATTAAGTACCTACTCATTGAGTAGGCGATTTCGGACGCAGCCTGTATGATTAATAGCGAAGTCCCTTTAAGTGTATTCTTTATTTAGGGTGTACTCACACTAGGCAGTTTGAACCGTGCCCGAGTGCGTTTGACCACGAAAGCGCGGTTCGTTTGACTAGTGTGAGTGCTCCGAACCGTGCCCGGGCGCGGCTCGTTTAGCCGGCCCTGGCCCGCTTGGAAGAGGTGGGCCAGAGCACGGTTCAGTTGGACTCGGGCGCGGTTCGCATGCAGTGTGAGCGCTAACCGTGCTGGAGCACGGAACAGGACGCGTGATGTCGCGTTTTTGCGAGGTAATCAGCGTTTTTATAGTCCATAATCAAAGCTGCAAAGTCCTTGCTGTACTTCAACTGGTAATTTAAAACCTCCTCATACGAACAGCACGATTGCGTGAAAATTTTCGTGCCACAAAGGCGAAAGACCTGTTTAATAATAGGCTGTGAGAGGGCTGTGGACCCACGCGGACCAAACGATTTAAAATAATTATCCACAAAGTAAACTATTTCACGTTTAGCGAGAGCGTTGCTCTTCCTGAAACCATCGCAACATAATGACGTAAACGTGCTCCGGCACGAATGCTGAAACCCTATGTGAGTGCAGGCCAGAGGGGGAGTGGGGAGGGGGGACAATCGCACTCGAGCCCGGTTCACAGCAACCGTGCCTAGTGTGAGTACACGAGTCTATTAGTCTTTGTTAATAGTTAAAAGATCACGATCTCTATTCAAACACCCAAGCAATCCCTGAATGACAATAATTCACATCGAAGCTCCACTGACGCATTTCACAATGTGAAACGGGTAATAAAGACATTCCCTATACGATAAAAAAAAATAAAAAAATAAAAAAAAATCCTGGCTAAAATATATTTAAAATAAATGTCTGTGATGCTCAATTAAATATATTTTTGAAGTCAAAAATATATTTCAGTTTAACCAAAATATATTTACAAATATTCAGATTTCAAAAATTAATTTCCAACCTTACAGTAGAATCTGCATGGAGATCAAAGTATCCATTATTTAAAAATGTATTTGATGTAATAAAAAAAAAATAATAATAAAAATGACCGTAACAGATATGCATGTTATGTACAACATCAAAAACTATTTGGATACGGTCAAAGTCCCGTTAAGGCTATCCTGCTACGCATGTGCAATGCCTTAGTGACGTTAGGGACTTTGAAATTAGATTTTAAAAATAAAAACGTATATATATATATATATAGATTAATTAATAATTAAAGGGCATAGATTAATTTTTTAAATCTAGATTAATCTAGATTAAAACTTGGAATTAATCTAGATTAATCTAGATTAAAATGGCTAATTTGAATTCTGCTGAAGGCATTTTGAGACTATGTGTGCTACCCAAATAATGACTAAAAGTAAGTCTTCGAGAACGGGCCAGGTAGCGCATTAGATCAGGCGCTCATCTCCTGTTTCCAAAATGCATCACAAACTGCTTGACAATTGCATTTACAACATAATTACCTATACAAACTTGTGTAACCAAGTACTTCTGCGCAAAAGGCTGCATGACGTGTGCGTTCCCCTTAAATACACAGACGCGTGCGGGCATGGATATCTGCGTGCATAGTCTTCCATTAAACTGCGTTGCTTTTAGAAGCGTCAATTCAGTTGTTGCATATAGTTTAATGTCTTTATTTCGGGATTATCAAAGTAAATTATAACTCAAATTTGAGATTTTACTGGGGCACAGCAAAAAGGGTCTAGCACGCACCTGCCCTGAAGCGGCTTCATAACTGCACGTCTCATTTGATGTGGTAATTTCACAAAAGTTGAAGACTTGTTCTCGCCCCCTACAGTGCAATTCGACTAGGTATACGTCATCCGCGCTAAAATATCAAAGTGAAAGTTTTCATATCTTGCGTAGTTTAGACCCAGCTCCCAACCCAACTTTGAGAATAGATTAATGGCGATATTTTTTTTATCGCCCGATAAGAGTCTCACGTTAACGCAGCACGTTAACGCCGATATATATACATAACTCTTTAACAAAAAGTAATGCAACTGCAAAACAAAATCTAAATTTCTATTCATTTTAAAAATATATATATATATATATATTGTTTTTGAAAAATAACTGAGGCTGAGGGGCGATTTCCGAGAGCCGTGTCAGGAAGCTGAAGATAGGAGACGGGAAGAAAGACGTTGATTAATGTTTGCGTTAATTAAGTGGGTGGAGGATGGAAAATTCTCAGTTCTGCCTTATCTCCAATATATTATTCTCGTTTATTATGCCGCATAACGTTAGCGCTATATTGTAGACTTGAAGAGGTTAGTAAAATATCTATGTTTTAGATAATTATACATCATGTGACGTGCTTAGCCTTTATCTTACTATTCTGCTTCTTTAGAAAGGGAAAGAACTTTACAAATAAAAGCAAGGAAATTGAAGAACAGCTACCCAAGCCAGACATTCTTAAGACAAAAAGTAAACCTTTTCCTCGAGGCCACAGATGAGAGACGAACCAGCAGCAGAAAGTAAGTGTTTTGCCAGTCATCTATATATAAATATGTCCTCAAAATTATTCATACCCTTGATAACACATTAATAAATAAATAATAATTAATCTTCATTGTTTATCCTCTCAAGAAAAAAAGAATTTAAAATGGGGGTATTTTTCTCTAATACACAATGACCACAGTTAGTCTGTAGGACATTTTTCAGCGTAATAAGAATAAATTTTCTGATGGAGACATGGTGACTATATGCATAAATATACAGTCCTAATGCTTGACATGTGCACAGAGCGTTAATTAAGAATTAATTAATCATGATCATTGCTCATGTCAGTATTTATACATAACATTGTGTATTTATATAACATTGTGATAGTCTGATATTTATTCAAAGATTTTATGGTGGTCAGTGTTATGTGCTTTGTTTTTAATCTGTAAATATTCTCCTTTACAGGTTCCAAAGGCTCTATCCAAGGCTTCACTGTCTGGTGCTGCTAAAGTAAGTATTTTGCTTCCACTTTGCAAAGTACATGGTGCCACTGCATTAGTGTCATTCCTTCGTACATTCTTAATTTTCATTCTTTGTTTATTCTTAACCAAGTAAATACGTTTGTAGTTAAGCTCTTCCTTCTTTTGATTAATTTACCAGTAGGCCTAGTAGTGTGTCTGTAACAACACTGTTGACTTTAATTGTATGTATGTGTTTATTTATTTGTTTATTTATTTTTAGGGTTCCAGTGATGCTGAATATATACAGTGCCTTTGCGAAATTATTCATACCCCTTTCACTTTTTTCACATTTTGTTATGTTGCTGCCTTATGTTAAACTACTTTAAATTACTTTTTTTCCCACATCAATCTACACTCCCTACTCCATAATGGCAAAGCAAAAAAATAGGTTTTTAACATTTGTGCAAATTTATTAAAAATAAAAAACTGAAAAGATCCTGTTGCATAAGTACTCATACCCTTTTCTGGGACACTCGAAATTTAGCTCAGTTGCATTCATATTGCTTCTGGATGTTACTACACTTCGAGTGGAGTTAAACTGTGGCAAATTCATTTGAATGAGTCTGATTTAGAAAGGCACACACCTCTCAGAAAAGGTCTAACAGCTGAAAATGCATATCAGAGCAAAAAAAAAAAAAACAAGTTCTGAGGTCAAGGTAACTGCCTGTAGAGCTCAGTGACAGACTTGTGTTAAGGCAATGATCTAGGGAAGAGTTCAGAAAAAAATCTGCTGCATTGAAGGTTCACAGAAGCATTATCCATAATGGAAGACGATTGGAACAACTAGGACTTTAGAAAATGTCTGACAGCCCCCATCCAAGCTGACAGAGCTTGAGAGGTGAAAAGATGAGGCAATGGCAGATAATTGTCAAATGCAGATTTGCAAAGCTTGTTGACATCATACCCAAAAAGACTTGAGGCTGTAAAGGTGCTTCAACTGAGTTAAGGGTATGAATACTTATGCAATGTACTTATTTCAGTGTTTTATTTTTAATAAATTTGTAAAATTACATGTTTGTGGCTAAAAGGGATACAGCTACAGGAAGTGAATACACCGCCGCTCAAAAGTTTGGGATCAGTGAGATTATGTATTTTAAGAGTTTTTTCTGCTCATCAAGGCTGTATTATTTGATCAAAAATACAGAAAAAAAAACTAATATTGTAAAATATTATTGCAATTTCTAATATTTGTTTCCTATTTTAATATAATTTAAAATATAATTTATTTCTGTGACGCAGCTCTGAATTTTCAGCATCATTTCTCCAGTCTTCAGTGTCACATGATCCTCCAGAAATCAGTCTAAAATGCTGATTTATTATCGATGTTGAAACTGTTGTGCTGCTTTATATTGTTTGTTGGAAAATGTGATACTTTTTTCTTTGATTCTTTGATGAATACAAAGTTAAAAAGAGCAGCATTTGTTTAAAGTAGAAATCTTTTCTAACTTTTCAAGTCTTTATTATGTTTTTTTTTTTCATTTAACACATACCTCCTAAATAAAAGTCTTAATTTCTTTAAAAAAAAAAATGTTCTGACCCCAAACTTTTGAATAGCATTGTATATTGTAACACAACATTTATTTATTTTTTAATAAATGCTGTTCATTTTATCTTCTTATTAATCTTTATTAACTTTTATACACTGTTAAAAAACATAATTTTACAGGTAACGGTCTGTATTTTTTTAAAGAATGTTTTCTTTTTTTTTTATATGATAAAATACCTTTTGTTTTACAGATATTTTCTTTATTTTAAAGTTCCATTAAATTTACAGGTGATTGTTTGTATTTTGGCATTACATATATTTTCTGTTTTTTAAAAGGGTAATTATCTGTATTTCACAGTGTAATGTGTAATTTTACATAAAATGTTATTTATTATTTACAGATAATTCCTGTAAAAGACTCTTAATCATGTAAGGGTTCTTTCATGCATGGTGTCCACATATGTAGACAGTTAAGTTAACTCAATTTAGAGCTCAGTAGATGGACAACAATATTGCAATAAAAAATAAATAAATAAATAAATAAATAAATATATATCAGTGTGTACAGTAAAGTATGATGAATATGTTAGTAATTTATAAACTAACATGTAGAGTAAAATATAGTTTTTATTCACCAAAAACCAACTGTCCACGTATTTGGACGTCATGCAACAGAGGAGTCAGATTGCATAAAGTCTGATTTCTGCAATCTGCTACTATATCATTTCTATTTTTTTTCCAAATATGTTATGCATTGTCTTATATTGTAATAAAACAGACATTTAACAAATATATCAACATAAATAAACATTTCAAATTAATTATTATAGCATTAAATGGCAACTTTACACATATATTTGGAGACAAATTTGCATTTTGCCTGGCAAACAGGTACAGCACAGGTTAAGGAGTCAGCACAGAATAATAGAGAATATCCCAGAGGACAGTGGAAGTAAGATAAAGATGAAATTATAATAAATTCTTATAATCATCAGTTTTTGATTAGATTTTTATATTGCTAATAGGTTTCTGTATACAT
Source organism: Garra rufa (assembly GCF_049309525.1). Classification (NCBI taxonomy): domain Eukaryota; kingdom Metazoa; phylum Chordata; class Actinopteri; order Cypriniformes; family Cyprinidae; genus Garra; species Garra rufa. The sequence goes on from NC_133361.1 coordinate 60,902,838, forward strand.
GTAACTACTGTTATTGTCACGTATCTGGTCTATCCTGTCATCATGAACTCTTGCACCACACTTCATGGACTTCATTTCCCACAAGCCACTGCACTAATCACTGCATTCACCTGCTCTCACTTTACTGATTACCGCTCACAGCTGCACCTCATCACACTGTCTGCATTTAAGCCACTCACACACACAGCCACCTTGCGAAGTCTTATTGTTCCGTATGGTCTGTATTTCCGAGCGTTTCTTTCCGTGTTTGTTTTCCCTGTGTTTGATTCCTGGACTACTCCCCGTGTTTTGATTCTTGCTGCCAGCCCCGACCTTCTGCCTGTGTTTGACCACGATTTCTGCCTGCCCCTTTGTGTTTGTTTGTTTGTTTGAATAAATGCTGCGAATGGATCCGAACGTCTCTGACCCTCCTTGTGACAGTTACTGTTCTTACAATATGTGTTTTATTGTTATTATATTGTAATATTATTGTTCGTAATAACAGAGCTGATATAAATAGCGTAACATGCCATTAAAAAAAACAATTCCATATTGTCAGCTGTGGCTTTATGTCCCATTTTACTCCTTTGTTGCAAGGTCTCCACATACGTGGACAGTTAAATAATTTTTAATAAAACTGAATTTTAAAAAAATGAAAATGGGTTTTAATTTAATATTAAAGTAAAAAAAAAAAAATAATCTAGATAATGTTTTTCATAATTCATGCACAGAATTTGGTCCTCTTAATGCATTATACATTTTGTAATGGTTTTCTATGGGAAAACGCTTAACTTGTGTTTACATGCTGGCCTGCTCTTATGTTTTGTATGTACACAGCAAAAAGCCCAGTGTTAAATTAGGTCTCCCGGGAGTTTAAGTCCACACTCTTGAGTGTCAAGTGTTCAAATCAGAGTGTTAAATTAACACTGAGACGGAGATAAAGTTAATGAGATAATTAGTGATTAACAAAGTGATGAATGATCATTATTAAAGACACCTGATGTTAATAAGCAGAATGACCAAAGGAGAAAATCACATTTTTTAGCAACCATTATAGTGGTCAGTGTTTGCATTAGTTGGGCTCTTGACCCTTACATTTTTAACATTAGATTTAGTTTGACTGCTGTAACAGTGTTTTAACATTAAATCAGAAAATTGTTTTTAAAACTAACTGTGATCAAAGCTTTCAAATAATCTTTAGTTTAGACACACAGACATGGTGACCATCAAAAATGCATGTTGCAGCCAATCAAAACTCATCCATGACTCCCAGCATGTATTGCGGCATGTATAAATTATACAAATTAACAAAAAATTAACAAATTACTTTTTTTTGGGGAAATGTTTTTCTATACATCACAACAGCTTGTAAGAAAATTTGCCAAAACCCATAAAAAAATAAAAAATAAAAAAACAGGATCTTATGTGAATCACAAGGCTGATGTTAAACATTCAAGATAAGAATTTGATCTGAATCACTGAACTCCTTTAGAGTCTAACCTCTGAGTTATATTTCCAACAAAGTAAATCTAACTCTGAGATTAGACTCTAGATGAGCTCAATGATTCATATCAAATAATGACCATGTTAAAACATAATCATCACTACCTCTTGTCTTGTGCTCTTGGCTTGTCCGGCTGTTTTAACTCAAACACAACATCCAATAAAAAAATAAATAAATCTGATGTTAAAAATGTAATGGTCAAGAGCCCAACTAATGCACACACTGACCACTATAAAGATTGCTTAAAAATTCTGATTTTTCTCCTTTAGTGACTCATCAGGTGTCTTCAATAATGATCAATCATCACTTACTTAATCACTAATTATCTCATTAACTTTAACTCTGCTTCAGTGTTAATTTAACACTCTTATATTTCCCGGGAGTTAATTTAACACTGGGCTTTTTGCTGTGCATTTGTTAATGTTATAACTAATTATAATTAATATGAGCTATGTGTTCTAATGAGGAATGGAACATACATCTTGAGGCCTGAGGCTTTATGAAGGATGGATGCCCTTTTTTGATAGGTCATCATAGCTACACCTCAACTGTGAGAGACAGAATCAAAAAAAAAATATATATATATATATATATATATATATATCATCCAGAAAATCACATTGTATGATTTTTAAATAATTTCAATTTTATTGCATTAAATAATTATTTGATAAAATAGAAAAATAGAACTTAATACTTGGTACACTTTTGTTTACAATTACAGATTTCAGACGTTTCCTGTAGTTGTTGACCAGGTTTGCACACACTGCAGCAGGGATTTTGGCCCACTCCTTCATACAGGTCTCATCCAGATCTTTCAGGTTTTGGGGACGTTGCTGGACAAACTGGAGTTTCAGCTCCCTCCATAGATTTTCTACTGGGTTCAAATGCTTCTTAGGAGACATTCCTTAGTTGCTCTGGCTGTATGTTTGATGTCAGTGTCATGCTAGAAGACCCAGCCACAACCCATCTTCAATGCTCTTACTAAGGAGGTTGTTGCCCAAAATCTCGCGATACATGGCCCCATCTATCCTCCCCTCAATACGGTGCAGGTGCCCTGTCCCCTTTGCAGAGAAGCACCCCCAAAGCATGATGTACTCATCCTTCTTCTTCCTCCAAACACGGCAAGTGGACTTTATACCAAAAAGTATTTTCATCACATCTGATCACATGACCTTCTCCTATGCCTCCTTTGGATCATCCAGTTGGTCTTGCGCAAACTTCAGACGGGCATGGACATGTACTGGCTTGAGCTGGGGGACCTTGCGAGCGCTGCAGGATTTGAATCCATGACAGTGTAGTGTGTTACTAATGGTAACCGTTGAGACTGTGGTCCCAGCTCTCTTCAGGGCATTGACCAGGTCCTCCCATGTAGTTCTAGGCTGATCCCTCACCTTTCTCAGGATTATTGATAATCCATGATTGCGAGATCTTGCATGGAGCCCCAGTCCGAGGGAGATTGACAGTCATCATGAATTTCTTCGATTTTCTAATAATTGCACCAACAGTTGCCTTCTTTCCAAGCTGTTTTCCTATTGTTCTGTAGCCCATCCCAGCCTTGTGCAGGTCTACAATTTTGTCCCTAGTGTCCTTAAGACAGCTCTTTGGTCTTGCCCATAGTGGAGAGGCTGGAATCTGATTGACTGTGGACAGGTGTCTTTCATACAGGTAACGAGTTCAAACAGGTTCAAACATTTTTTTTTTCTCTCACAGTTGAGGTGTACCCAGTGGTGTAGTGGAGGGTATACGCAGGTATACGGCGTATACCCACTTCTTTATCAGGCGGATTTGCGTATACCCACTTCTAAATCCCCTCTAATGCGCACCATTAGTGTTCTGCATTAGCCAAAATCATGATAGTCCACAACATCCAGTCATATGTGAATAAATGCAAATATTCACTAAGAACACCCAATAAAGACAGTGATGCTGCAGTCAGGACTGTGGCGTCGGCTTGCTTTTGATTTGATTGCGCCAGCTCCATCTCCCGCACCCCAGTAGTGTAGCGCGGGGCACAAACTAACGCGGGGTTAGTTTTAACACTTGTGGTTTAAATATTTCCACACATGCTAGCTTAACCAAAATTACTACTTGCCATAGCAGCATATGGAGAGAAAAAAGCGCGCCAAAATTTAAAAGCCTTTTGAAGATATCGCTGAATATTTATTTTATCATAGTAAAAGTAAATTTCTGGCTAAAGTACTGTTGTGCTCCCGGTTGTTTAATGTTCGTGGAGGCGTGAAGGACACAACACAACAACGTTATTCCGTTTCAGGAACTTTACTTTGTAAAATATGACTTTCAACAGCGGGATTAATGCTCTTGCCCAGTGCAAATGGGTTTCCATCAGCATCGGAGCCTGCGAGCATACTGGCGTCTGGCTAATATAAACAAAACAGCGAACTAATCCCTACCTGATTACGTAACAGCATCTGATTGGACAACACAGAACTCACCATTTACACATACAAAACGACTGTAATTTAACTTGCATTAAATAAGCGAACACTATAACAGTACACTTTTCAATTCAGTTTTAAGTATTAATTTAAAATGAGACAAATATGCTATTATTTTAATCTCCAATTCGTTATTTATCCGTTTCGCAAACCACCAGAAGACACTAACCTCTATTATATTCCAGTGGCGCAGATGGGGAACGTTTTAACACTGTGTGACAATATGCCCCGCTGTTATTAATCTATGCTATTCTATGACATTAGCGATGTAATTTACACTAATTACTTTTATGGATTTTTATGAGAAACCACAAGAAACAGGTGAATAAAGGCTGACAATCCATGTTTAATGTTCAGAAGTTATTATTTCAAGAAATGTAAAGCATTTTGGCTGGTTTATGTGTGTGGTGTTCTATGAGAGCTGTGTGTGGAGGGATGGGAGTGTTTTTCTGAATGTCTAAATGTGTTTCATCAATTTGTCCACATTATTTTGAACTACTGTACAGCTGTGTGTTGCGATGAGGGCCGTTCAAAGCATGCTTGCCAATGTGTTCATTGTCAAATGCAAAATTTGCCTTTTTTAAACGTCATTACTTTATTTGAAAGAGTTAACACATGTATTTTATTGACAAAATATTTGAGTTTGTTGTGTAAATTTTTTTCATTCGATCAGATAACATTTGAAGCTGTCATATGGTCGTGTTACAACGTGCCCCTCAAATGTTACCCCACCTACGGGGCATGTTGTCACATTTCACTTCCTTTCTTTTGAGATAAATAACGAAAAACGTATACACTGTAAATATGAAACAAAGCCACATATTTTTACTAGACCAGTGTGTGTGTGTGTGGGGGGGGGGGTTATACAATAAAGAGTATACCCTACAATGAAAATTACAGATCTCTCCACTCTTTGTGGGAAAAATTAAAAAATTGGCAGTGTATCAAATACTTATTTGCCCCACTGTTTTTTTTTTCTAAGTACTATACTCTTTTCTCTACTGTCCAAACATTTTAAACCATAATATTTCTGCAAAATTCATGATTAAAATGTTTATATACAGCCATTGTCTTTGTATTATGAACAAATGATCAATGGTAATATACTGTAATGTAATGAGTTTTGACCGTAAAGACTATTCTGTATTTTTACAGATTTGTCTTGTAATTTTGAATGGTTATTTTCTGTAATTTAACTGAATAAGTCTGGAAGCCCTGCTGCCAGTTTTTTTAAATGTTTTTTACATTTTTTTTTTTACTGTGTACTTTACTTGTTTACATAGTAAATTGCAAGGACAAACAAAGGAAATCTAAAATCACTGTAAAAAAAATAAAGCACTGTAATGCATGCACATGTGAAAAGTTTTGTGTGCACGCAAGAAACTGTAGCATGCATACGCAAAATTATTTTGTTTTTATTTTGTTTGCTTGTTTGCAAAGGTACCTTTAGGTCCTCCATACCCTCAGGCCATCCCAGATGTAAGTGACTTTTTTTCTTCAGTAGAACAGTAAAAACGATTTTAGCTGAAACCTTCAACAGGGTCTAATTACAGACTCTGCAAGTAACATCACTTAAAAGTGCAAGCAGCATCTTTACCCCATTTGCATGTGATGTTGTAGGTAGTGGAGAAAGCAATTGACAACACAGATGATGTAAAGAGAAAATCTGAGCATGTATATATTTTTGCAAGTGCAAGTCTGCAGCCAGACCTTAGTCTTTGGTGATTCATAAAATGCGAGTTACTGGCTACTTGAGTGTTAAAAAGAAAACAAAACAAAAAACACATATACAGGCAAGACAAAATTAATACCTGTGGTTCCCGATGCTATGGACACTCTCACAGTCACAGAACACAGGACAACTGTTAATGCTCAACTTACTTGAGTTTGTCCAGATGGTTGAGCAGCTTCGCTCCAGATTCTCCTGGGTGATTGTAGCTCAGGTCCAGCTCTCTCAGGTGTGAGGGGTTTGAACTCAGAGCTGATGCCAGAGCAGCACAACCTTCTGCTGTCACCAAACAGCCAGATAATCTACAACAACAAGTTAAAGTAACATCAGCCGAATATTCTAGTTGCTGTCTGTCATGTTGATCAAACAACAAAAGAAAACTTGATAATCACTCGCTGATCTTGACTGAATAACTTTTAATTTTATTTATACACTGAGGATGCTGCAGTCTTATTTGATTACTTTATTACATTTCTGTGTATATTCCCTACCTTAATTTCTGTTTGACCTACTTGAAAAATTTAAAGGACTGTTTACAAGATTACTGGGCCAGTGGGTATTTTACAAAACAAAGTACAAAACTCCCAGCATGCATTACAAGTAGCCTTAGCAGCCTTTTGTCATATCCACACTGTAAGGAATTGCTGTAAAAAATTACAGCAGTATGTTACAGCAGTGGGTTGTATTTCTTATAATACCACATATTGCTGTAAGCCGCAATGCATTCTGGTAAATTTCAAATCTAGAGGCGGGACTATCTTCAACGGTTGACATTCGGGAGCAGCAAGAAGAATGATTCACAACTGTGGTAAGTGTCTTATTTCTGTTTTATTTTTCATATTTCGTAACTGTATTAGAATATTAAGGTGTCATAAACATTCGCGGTAACCGCAGATTAACGAATCCTCCGTCCGCGGAGCACGAGAGAGACTTGTGCGGGGATTCGGCAGCACAGTCGTGGAAGGATTTTACACATTCCCCTGCCATATATCGGCTATAGGCGTAACATCTCTGGGTTCCTACATTAAGAATTACAAGCTTCATTGGCAAAAGATGTGATTCACGGCAACGTCGTGCTGATCAGCACACTTTCTCGTGATTATTTTATGCTGTAAAACAAATCTGCACAGGCAGCCATCTGTTAACACGGGCGCCGAAATAAAACGCGTATTTAGGGCTCGCGATTCGCGGTCAGCCGCTCACGGAGGATGTGTGTGTCACGTAAACTATTAACTGTGGTGTTAAACTGGTTAACGTAACGTAACGTAACGTAACATAACGTAACGTTGACTCACTTGAGGGCTTGTTGTTTGGCCATGTTGGACTGTTCGTGAAGTTGTGAAAATTCCTCACTGTCTTTGTGGTATTTTGAACCATTTAATTATGACCATGTTGGTTAACTTGATGTTGGTTAAACTTTGGCTAAATATTGGTTAACCTTAAAATTTAGCAGGGTAATATATGTTTCAAGTAAATATTTTCATGCCCAATTTATTTTGGAATTCAGAATAATACTAAATACACTGTTCTATGACATTTTTTTCATGCAAATTTGAGAGTTATTAAATACGAGAGTTGTTAAAGAAAATTGGATGTGTTTTTCAAGATTAAGATGTGTCAAATTATTATTTTTGTTTTAATTAAATAATAGGTGCACTGAGTTTCATACTATACAACAATTTATGAAGTTAAATATTGTTTAAAGCTTATGCAGTTAATAAATTGTTTAAATTGCTAGTCATTATAATTCAGCAATCTGGAAAATAAAATACTGCAAATAAAGAATACAAAAATTATAGTACAATATTTTAACAGTGAAATGTTATTTAATGATTTCCAGTACACTTTTAAAATTGCAAACTATTGTTGCAATTTCACAGTAGCAGCTCTAAAAAATGTATATACCGTTGCTTGTATATATACAAAAAATTACTGTATTTTAACAGTAAAACTGTAGTTAATCATTTACAGTGCACTTGTAAAAATTTACAGTATTCCTGGCAACCAACGTGCCAGTAACTTGCTATAAATTTTACAATAAATTTTTTACAGTGTAGAATTGATCCGATTAAGCTGAATATTTTGTCACCATTGTTGAGATTCATATGCTGATTGCTGATATCTGTTTGTGTCAAGGTTGTTCAACTTTTTTTTTTCCAAGCTGATTTCACAACTCATGCAACAGTAGCACAGGTTTTGAATGTGAAAGCATTAAATTACACACCTACTAAATTCAAATGTTTTCAGTGAATCAGGTCATTACATGGTGATTGTGAAACAATAAACAAGAAATTATCTTGTACTGCAAATGTCTTTGTTAAACACATTATCACAGCAAACAAGTCAACTGATTACAAGTAAGATTTAAGAGTCCAATTAATGGAAATGCTAATTACTATATATAGTGACTTCAAATGGAACATTTAAAACATTTAAACCCTTGTTAATTCTCAATAAAGAACTTAGACCTCTAACAGAAATAAAGTCAATCTGGTCAGTTGTTTAATCCTCCTCTGTTGAGATCTTCAGAGATTTAAAGTCTTTTGTCTTCAGTTAATTTAATATAAGTCATGGCCTAATGGTAATAGGCTCAGGCTTGTAACCCAAAGGTCGCCGGTTCGATTCCCACACAGGCAGGAATTGAAGGTAGGGATTGTGAATGAACATCACTCTTTTCACATATGAGTGTAGTTCTTTCGTTCACTGTGTGTGCACTTGGATGGGTTACAGTAAATGCAGAGCACCAGTTTTGAATATGGGTCACCATACTTGACAATATGTCACGACTTTCACTAAGGCTGTGGCTGAAGTCAGTTGTTGATTAAAGCTGAGATGACTCTCTGAGATATCTCTGAAAAGGTACTGTTGTGGTTTATTTCTTTCTTTCTTATTTTTTTTTTTGACATGTGGCATTGCTATGGCCTGCTTTTGGCCCAGACCTGGCAAACCGGAGCAGTCCATTCAAGTGCCATCTTTCCACACAACATGTGTGCCAGATCATCATTCCACATTTGCCAGATGTGGGACGGATCTGGGCCGACACTATGTTGCTATCAGGGTATCCATCTTACTGTACATGTTTGGGACAGAGGTAGGACTTTCTCCATGATAGCTATAATTTGTGCAGTTCATTACTGATATTTAATTAACTTACACATGTTAAATGCTTGAATAAATATGATTATTTTGCTTTAAAATGTATCTGTTATTGTTATGTTCTTACTGCTGCATGACTCATCACAGTTTCACTACTGCAATAGTGTTCGGTGTGATCTACTAAACTTTTAAAAACGTCTAGGTTACGAAGGTAACCCTCGTTCCCCGAAGGAGGGAACGGAGACGTTACATTGGGATCTCGCTTGAGAGACCGATCACCTCTGAGCCTTATTAAAAAGGCCAATTGAAAATTGGCGAGTGGACGTGCACCACTCAGTGCACCACTCAGTCAGGCTTTTGCTGAAGAGCCGGGAGAGCCCAGCGTCAGCGCGACGCCAGGGGCGTGGCAGGGGAATGTAACGTCTCCGTTCCCTCCTTCGGGGAACGAGGGTTACCTTCGTAACCTAGACGTTACCCCTTCAGTCGAATCACTTCGACGTTACATTGGGAACTTAGACCCATGGAAAAGGCCACGACCCTGACGCCGCGTTACGCACAACGCCACGTGCCGGCAGGTCTTCCCAGACGTGTCCGCAGGCGGTCATTGAACGTAACCTTCCCAACGCCCCGAGGCCCCTTTTTATAAGGGGGGCCAGCAGGGATGCCAGTTGTACTGAAGCATGGGTTGGGGGGGCGGAGCACATGGAATTTGTGCATGTGGAAATGAGAATAATTCAATATATCCATAAGGCTTCTTAGGGATACACGAGGGAAACAGCGGACTCCTGGTCTGAAAGGCACGTAAAACAAATAAGGCGTTCTAATAAAATAAGGCGAGCCACTAAAGGGACATGGTTAGCTTCTTGCTAGCGGTAGCCTGTTACATTGCATTACATTGAATTTCTCTTACCACATAAACAGAGTAAGGAGAGATGACTGTGCAGATGTTGGCGAATGATTTGCAGATCCTGATCACGCTGACAGCATCTAAACTTGTCAAATGTGCTAAGTACTGCCACTGTTGTATAACGTTACACAGATCATGTGTGATCACAAATCTCAAAATTTAAAGTAAAAAGTTATTGTGCATTCAAAGAGTTAAATAAGCCGCTCTGTGAAACAGCCAATCAGAGCTCCTCCTATCATCAAGCCATATGTAGATATCAGAGAACATTTTAAAATATTGTATCAATGCATTCTATGGCACCTTTAAAATCAGATAATTTCAGAAAGACAGTTTGTTGTTGTTATTGTTGTTGTTGTTTTCAAAAAACATTATTAGCATTACACTTGAACCAAAACTAGCATATTAAAATGAGAAAAAAAGCATGTCTTGACCACTTTAATAGAGGCATCAGTGGCAGTGCTGGTATTGGTGATACTGGCCTTCATAATACTTAGTAAAGAGATCCCATTCCCAAAAAAAATTAAAATATACAATGTAATATTTCAAATATATATTGTTTAAACATTACTTTTGAAATGATTACATCTTAAAAAATCTCTCTCTATATATTTTTTTCAAACTTAATGTTAGGTGCAATTAATTAAATACATTTTGATTAGTTGCTTTTTTAATTGATTGAAAGCACTAATTTCATCACATTCAGTTAAAGAGTAAGAAAAGCTGCATACGATCTAAACCCTTTGACGTATACTATCACACCCATGTGATCAGTCTTGGCTGGTCCCTGAAGCGTACGATCACACTGGTGTGATTTGAATGTTTAGCACATCACGTGATCAGCTGCTGAATTCAAATCTGCTTTTGCGCTTTGGCTGGTGCTGAGCCAGATTGGACGCGCTGATTATCATAACTATTCAGTATTTCCCCCCATATAATGCTTATTTTATGTATCACACAATTAAATACACATAAGTACTAGCAAAAACAATCAATTATTGTTTGTAAAAACACACGCTTATGTCTATGGAAGTGGCTATAATGATCCCACAAATATAATCTGACGACATGTTTTTATTAACCCTTTAGGCACCAGAGTTTTTTTTGAAAAAAAAAAATAATAAAAAATGCTGGATTTTGACATCAAGATTTCAAAAGCTTGTGGCTTAAAAGGGCTTAAAGTACGGTGGCCGACAGAGGCCAACGCGCTGCAAACAAGAAAACACATGCAAACAGAAAAAACGACAACAAATTAAGAAAACATCTTCATCAGTTTGACAACACAGGCGCTGCAAATCCTCGCAACGCAAACACAAATACGGAAACGCGCTGCAAATTCTCACAACACAACCAAAAAGTGACGAACTCATCTGGGACCTGATTATTTATATCACTATATTACCTGATTATTTATATCACTATCACCTTTAAGTGATACTATACTATCACTAAAAGGTGATAGTTCACCGATAACACCTCTGCTCTGACCAACAGCCACTGAACAAATAATCAGGTCCCAGATAGGTTCGTCACTTTTTCAGGTCCCCCTGAAACATTTCCGTTGTGGTCCGTGCTATATGCAGCGCGTTTGTTAGTTCGCAGCGCCTTCGTGTGTTCGCAGCGCGTTTCTTTTTGGTTTTCTTTTTGGTTTGGAGTTTGGTTGTGTTGTGAGAATTTGCAGCGCGTTTCCGTATTTGTGTTTGCGTTGCGAGGATTTGCAGCGCCTGTGTTGTCAAACGGATGAAGATGTTTTCTTAATTTGTTGTCGTTTTTTCTGTTTGCATGTGTTTTCTTGTTTGCAACGCGTTGGCCTCTGTCGGCCACCGTATTAAAGAGATAGATCTACAGTAAATTAGAAAAATGTTGGGCCTGATCGAAGGTTTATGTGGGGTGTAAATATACTCATCTAATTAGCATATTATGACGTCATCAGGGCTTATGAGAGGTCTGTATGAAAGGTGTTTTGTTCAAACATTGCAAGAAGACCTTGCTGCGTATGTTCTTAAGTGAAAGCACCTATTTAGAAAAACGTCACAAGACACTTTAAGAAAGTGTCATATGTTTGCTAAGACTGACAAAATGCTGTTAGCATGAGCATCAATGACTTTTTGCAGCCTTCTAAGATGCACATCTACAAGTCTGTGGCTCACTTAATACTTGATATTAACATGCGATCACTGTGATTTGATCAGATTTTTATCAGCCTGCTGCACTTAACACTGTACTTCAAAATATCCACCAGGTGCTATACGTTTCCCAGGATTCTCTGCATTGTGAATTAATTACCATTTAATACCTCAGTATGTTGAGTTGACAGTTTGGACTCTTCAGTCCAGCACACAGCAGCTCCACTCCTGAATCCTGCAGGTCATTGTGACTCAGGTCCAGCTTTCTCAAGCGGGAGTTTGTTGATTGTAGAGCCGAACCCACAACTTCACAGTGCTGATCAGTGAGATAACAGCTTGCCAAACTGAAAAATGTGACTGGTTAAAAGGCATGCTGGTGTTCTGGTTTCACATCAGATTGACATACATCCTTCGTTAACTAGCTTGACCATGAAAAATTAAGTTGGCTGATTATTTACTCTCTGGTCTTCACAGATGATAAGTGCAGTTTAAAACAAAGAAATAAACATAAACATCAGATGGGATTACTTTAAACATAAATTCTGCTCAACTTACTTGAGATTGTTCACATATTTGAGTGCATCAAAGAGCAAATTCACTCCTGATTGTCCTGGGTTATTGTAGCTCAGATCCAGATCTCTCAGGTGAAAGGGGTTTGAACTCAGAGCAGATGCCAGAGCAGCATAACCTTTGTCTGTCAGTAAACAGCGAGATAATCTACAACAACATTCCAAGTGTTAATGTAATGAACAGATAATACAATAAAAAAGGCTTTGAATTGTGACCTGCAGGACAAATAATGGAAACAATAAGGCGATGCATTCTAAAATAACAGTTGCCTAAAAAAACTCACCCTGGGGGCTCAGCTAAAATATTTAAACCTCACGTGTGAAAGGTTTAAGCTGCAAGATTTCTCTGTATACACATACACATCTGGCTTATGAGAAGTCTGTATAAAAGGTGTTTTGTTCAAACTTTGCTGCGCATGTTCTTAGGTGAAAGTGTCTATTTACAAACCCGATTCCAAAAAAGTTGGGACACTGTACAAATTGTGAATAAAAACATAATGCAATTATGTGGAAGTTTCAAATTTCAATATTTTATTCAGAATACAACATAGATGACATATCAAATGTTTAAACTGAGAAAATGTATCATTTTAAGGGAAAATAAGTTGATTTTAAATTTCATGGCATCAACACATCTCAAAAAAGTTGGGACAAGGCCATGTTTACCACTGTGTGGAATCCCCTCTTCAGTCTGCAAATGTCTTTGGACTGAGGAGACAAGCTGCTCAAGTTTAGGAATAGGAATGTTGTCCCATTCTTGTCTAATTCAGGCTTCTAGTTGCTCAACTGTCTTAGGTCTTCTTTTTCGCATCTTCCTCTTTATGACGCGCCAAATGTTTTCTATGGGTGAAAGATCTGGACTACAGGCTCGCCATTTCAGTACCCGGATCCTTCTTCTACGCAGCCATGATGTTGTAATTGATGCAGCATGTGGTCTGGCATTGTCATGTTGGAAAATGCAAGGTCTTCCCTGAAAGAGATGACGTCTGGATGGGAGCATATGTTGTTCTAGAACTTGGATATACTTTTCAGCATTGATGGTGCCTACCCAGATGTGTAAGCTGCCCATGCCACACGCACTCATGCAACCCCATACCATCAGAGATGTAGGCTTCTAAACTGAGCGCTGATAACAACATGGGTTGTCCTTGTCCTCTTTTGTCCGGATGACATGGCGTCAGTTTTCAAAAAAGAACTTCAAATTTTGATTCGTCTGACCACAGAACAGTTTTCCACTTTGCCACAGTCTATTTTAAATGAGCCTTGGCCCAGAGAAAACGCCTGCGCTTCTGGATCATGTTTAGATATGGCTTCTTTTTTGACTGATAGAGTTTTAGCCGGCAACGGCGAATGGCACGGTGGATTGTGTTCACCTACAATGTTTTCTGGAAGTATTCCTGAGCCCATGTTGTGATTTCCATTACAGTAGCATTCCTGTGTGTGATGCAGTGCCGTCTAAGGGCCCGAAGATCACGGCATCCAGTATGACACTGACACACAGAGATTGTTCCAGATTTTCTGAATCTTTGGATGATATTATGCACTGTAGATGATGATAACTTCAAACTCTTTGCAATTTTTCTCTGAGAAACTCCTTTCTGATATTGCTCCACTTTTTTTCACCGCAGCATTGGGGGAATTGGTGATCCTCTGCCCAGCTTGATTTCTGAGAGACACTGCCACTCTGAGAGGCTCTTTTTATACCCAATCATGTTGCCAATTGACCTAATAAGTTACAAATTGGTCCTCCTGCTGTTCCTTATATATATATTTAACTTTTCCGGCCTCTTATTGCTACCTGTCCCAACTTTTTTGGAATGTGTAGCTCTCATGAAATCCAAAATGAGCCAATATTTGACATGACATTTCAAAATGTCTCACTTTCAACATTTGATATGTTATTTATATTGTATTCTGAATTAAATATTGAAATTTGAAACTTCCACATCATTGCATTATATTTTTATTTACAATTTGTATATTGTCACAACTTTTTTGGAATCAGGTTTGTAGAAAAAAGTCATGATATACTTTCTGTCATGTTTGCTAAGACTGACAAAAGGCTGTTAGCATGAGTTTCCTCCCTGAGCATCAGTGACTTTTTGCAGCCTTCTGAGATGCTCATCTACAAGTCTGTGGCTCACTTAACACTTGATATTAACATGTGATCACTGTGATACAATCAGATTTTTATCAGCCTGCTGCACTTAACACTGCACTTTAAAATATCCACCAGGTGCTATATGTTTCCCAGGATTCTCTGCATTGTGAATTAATTACACTATTTAATACCTCAGTATGTTGAGTTGATAGTTTGGACTCTTCAGTCCAGCACACAGCAGCTCCACTCCTGAATCCTGCAGGTCATTGCGACTCAGGTCCAGCTCTTTCAGGTGTGAGGGGTTTGAACTCAGAGCTGATGCCAGAGCAGCACAACCTTCTTCTGTCAGCAAACAGCCAGATAATCTACAACAACATTCCAACACACACACACACACACACACACACACACACACACACACACACACACACACACACACACACACACACACACACACACACACACACACATATACACATACACACAGTCAAATATATTTGGCAGGGTGCTGGAATGTTTATAAACTAATACTTGAACATGCTAATACTATTACTATTATTAAGTTTTAAAACTAAACTAAACCACAGCACCAATGCATGTGAAATTGGAGCTAGCTGAAAGATTTTCACTGCATCAGCAGCAAAAAGAGATGATGATGATGATGATGATGATGATGAATTTTATTTATAGTGCACTTTACATTTGACGTCAAATCTCAAAGTGCTACAAAGATCAAACAGATAAAAATAGATTAAAAAAAACAAATTCACAGACACTTAAAAATACGCTTTTCTGAAAAGGAAGGTTTTCAGTTCTCTTTTAAAAACATCCGTGGTCTTGGGGGCTCTGAGTTGTTCTGGGAGGGCATTCCACAGACGAGGAGTGGATGCTTTAAAAGCCCTGTCGCCCATGGCCTTGAACCGTGTCCTAGGAGCAACCAGGAGGTGCTGTTTGCCTGCTCTGGTCCGGGTGGAGGTGTGTGGCGAAAGGAGATCAGTGAGGTATGTGGGGGCCGCACCATGCAGACAGTGGTGGGTGTGAAAGAGGATCTTGTATTCTATACGGAGGTGAACAGGGAGCCAGTGAAGGGATTGGAGGATGGGGGTAATGTGCTCATGTTTCCGCACCCCCATTAGGACCCTGGCAGCACTATTCTGCACAAACTGGAGCTTTTGGAGGCTCCTGCCAGGGATTCCCAACAGGAGTGCATTACAATAGTCCAGCCTGGAGGAGACAAAGGCGTGGACGAGCTTCTCTGCAGCTCAAAAAGAAAGAGAGGGACGCAGTTTGGAAATGTTACGGAGGAGAAAAAAAGAGGTTTTGCAAATTGAGGTGACATGATTGTCAAAAGAAAGGTAGGGGTCAAACTTGACCTCAAGGTTAGTAATGGAAGGAGAGAGGGAAATAGTATTGAAAGAATGAATGAAACAGATGTAATAGAAGAAGAGCATAATTGGTGGGGCGTTCTGATTTGGATAGCTTCTGTTTTAAAGCCATTCAGCTGCAGAAAATTTTGATTCATCCACACCCCGATCTCCTCCAGGCAGGAGGTGAGGTGGGAAATGGTGGCAGAGGGGGAACCGGAGGGAGTGATATGGAGATAGAGTTGTGTGTTGTCAGCATAGCAATGGTAGTGAATTCCATGCCTGCTGCAGACACGACCAAGGGGAAGCGTGTAGATTGTGAAGAGGGTTGGACCGAGTACGGAGCCCTGGGGGACCCCACAGGTAACAATGTGAGGTGAGGATTTTGCCTCCCCCAAGGCTACACACTCGGTCCTATCTGTGAGGTAAGAGCGAAACCATTTTAGGGAGGTGTCGGAGAGACCAATGTAATGCTGAAGTCTGTGCAAGAGGATGCGATGGTCAACAGTATCAAACGCAGCAGAGAGTTCGAGGAGGATGAGCAGAGAAGTGGAGCTGGAGTCAGAGGCCATAAGAAGGTCACTGGTCACTCTGAGGAGGGCTGTTTCTGTGCTATATTGAGAGCGGAAACCAGATTGATATTTATCGTAAAGACTATTGGAACTGAGATGGGTGTGGAGCTGGGAGGAAACCACTTTTTCTAGCACTTTGGAGATAAATGGGAGGTTTGAGATGGGTCTGTAATTTGACAGAAGTTCAGGATGTAGGGTAGGTCTTTTTTAAGAAGAGGTTTGATAATAGCTGTTTTTAGGGCTGTTGGAACATTTCCTGTTTGTAGTGAAATGTTTATGAGTTTATTTTATAAGAGGGCTAATGGAAAGATGATGGGTTTTAAGCAGAGTGGAGGGGAGGGAATCGAGAGAGCAAGTGGATGCTTTAGATTTATGGATGATATTCTCGACCTCCTGCTGTGTTGTAGAATAAAAATGTGTCAGTTTTTGCGTGATCAGTACTGTGGGGATCTCGGGAATGGAACATATGGAAGGAGAGAGAGCTGAGCGGATACTGTCTATTTTGGAAGTGAAGAAATTCATAAATTTATTGCAATTTGAGTCAGTGCCACACTGATTCCTACCCTTAAAAGAGGCATTCCTACCCTTAAAAGGAACAAATGTAGATTTACCTCTAAAAACAGTCCGATGTTCTTCAGTAGATTGAGAGTCCTTATTAGATATGCCACAATCACCATCACCAGAGGATATATCGGACACAGAGACTCCGGAGTCCAGTGAGTGAACCTGATGTACACTGGACTGTCTTGCACTAAAAAATTCTTTCGTACCTTGAGACTCAAAGAATTTTTTAGTGCAAGACAGTAAAAAACGCCTAACCTTCGAAATATTGTAGTCAGAGCAGATTTGAAACCGGCTCCTCACTTCTTGGATAAAATACCTCATGGTAATTATAGATGTGGTAACTGTCAACAGTGTAATTTTACATATAAGATATCAACTTTTACACATCCTCACACGGCAAAAAATTTTAAAATTCGAGGTACCATTTCGTGTAAGACGGCCAACGTTATTTATATGCTTCGTTGCCCTTGTGGCTTATGCTACATTGGTAAGACTAGTAGACCTCTGAAGAATCGTATTTCTGAACATCGATGTGCAATTAGACATCACAATCCAAAAAGTCCAGTTGCACAGCATTTTGCAGCTTTTAGACATTCAGTTTCCACTCTTCAATACATAGGCATCGAGTTAGTCAAGTATCCACGTCGTGGAGGTGACATTGATAAATTGCTTTTACAGCGTGAGGCTTTTTGGATTTTCACATTAGATACGTTGTCCCCTAGAGGATTTAATGAAGATTTTGATATTCGCCCATTTCTTTGAACTGTTATGGTAATACAGATGTGTTTTTTTATGTATAGAATATATTAAAAGGTTTTGGTGTGATTGCTTTAATGTTATTATTTGGATGTATACTTGCAGGTACAAAATTAAGAAAAGTGTTTTTTGAAGTGTACATTAATTGTTGTATTTTGCATAGTTTTATATATCTTTGGATGTAAATTTATTGTAGTCGATTTATTTGTTAGTAACACGGTGTTTTGACATGTGATTGTGATCACCTGGAGATATAAAGGGATGCACATTAGTAGCCAATTTGTCTGATGAAGAGCCTGTGTGCTCGAAACGTAACACACACTATGCGAAAGTTGTTTTAACAATAAATATTTTTGATACTTTTGGAGCATAGGTGTTGCCGACTTTATATTCTATTTTTTAACAAGCAGAATCACCAAATGAGAAAATCACAATTTTTAAACAAACCATTATAGTGGTCAGTGTTTGCATTAGTTTGGCTCTTGACAGTTATACATTTCTAACATTAGATCTTGTTTGGTTGCTGTATTCGAGATAAAAACAGACAAGCCAACAGCACAAATCATCAGGGGGTGATGGTTATATAGCTATTTCTTACAAGCGGTTGTGATTTCTGAATAAAAACAACAAAAACAAATAAAAATAGCAAAAATTAAAGAAATTACGAAGACAATTCAGCTCATAATTTATTCATGGCGCAATGCACGATGGCTGAGTTCTGATCGGCTACAACATGCTTTTTTGATGGTCACCGTTGATGTGATTCTCAGGCTGATTCTTCATGTCTGTGTGTCTTATTAATTTTTTTTTTCTTAAAATATAATATATATATATATATATATATATATATATATATATATGTCTGACTGAAGATGTTATATTGTTCAGAGAGATAAAGCAATAAAACCATGCTCTATTTTACAGAGCACTACATGAAGATTATTTCAAAACATGACCACTGTTACTCTGGTTTGTCTGGCTGTTATAACACTGCTATAGTAGCCAAACATACGGTGGCCGAGAAGTGCAAAACACAACAACAAATTGCAACACAAAAAACTAATCTGAAAACCAAAAAACAAATCCAGGATCAAAATTACAAATTAGAAAATGCAATATCAAATCTAAAAACAAAACGGCAAACCGTAAAACACAATAACAACTCCGGAAACAAAATAGCAAGTCGGAAACCACAACGAAAAACAAGAAAACAAAACGACAAGTCAGAAAACACAACGACAAATCAGTCAAACCGGAAAAGGTAGGTATTTTGTGTGACCGGCGTAGTCGCTGCTGATTGGACAGAACCCCTGTCAATCAAGACATACAGGAAGTACAGTTCTAGAATCACGCCTTATGAATTTCCTTCTTGAAAGTAGTGCCGAACATACTCCGTTTTCCTCCTACGTAAACATACACAAATACAAAGCTGTATAGAGAGAGAGTTGCGACAACTCCATTGACTCCAATGGACAGGTTTTTTACAGCAATGGTGGATCGTGGAGAGACCGCTGTGATCAACTTTTGAGAACTGTATATTATCAGCACAGCTAATCAATTTAACTTGTGCATTAAAACAGATTATTAATAGATTATTTCTTACTTAATTAGTAGATTTAGGGGATGTTATGCATTCTCTTCCTGTCGTTTTATCCATCGTTGTGTAATTAAGGCTTGTAAATGGGATTTTTGCGAGTGGGGAGTTATTTAATAGATCTGGATTTATTGATTGGCCTAAGTGAGAATGAAAATGTTAAAATATGCAAGCAGTTTTCATTTCAGAATCATGGTAGGCCAATTTTTTCCAAAAATGTATACTGTGTATATTGTATTATAGCAGTAATCATTGTAAACACATTATAACTGTATTTTTACACTTAAACGTCATAGCTACTAAGAAAACTATTGTGTGAAGGATCAGTGATGCCACAGGACTAAAATTTGATGGAGCACCATTTCTCCTGTTATTCTCCTTCTCTATCCTGCTTTCAGAACAACAACCACCTGAAGTAAAAAAGTGCCAGTTCCCAAGTATGATTACATCACAATTTGTTAGCGTTATCTATAGATTGCTCCTGCTGAATATATCCAGTTTTTATGAAGACTTCAGATGACCAGCACCTGTGACGAGATGACGCCAACCCTTTAGAGGACTTCAGATGAAGCCGACTCTGAATAAACATACAAAACTGCTAAATTGTCCTTGCATTGTAATCATCATGATCACATCATGCTTTAATTTGTTCATTGTTTCTGATTACATTACGCTACTTAACTGCATGATTTGTATAGCTTAATTTCAGAAAATTTCTGCCATATTAACATATTTTAAAACTGATACACTTGTTAACAGAACTCTTATTTGTAATGTAGATACATTCATTTTCTGTAAAGCTGCTAGAAACAATGTGTATACTAAAAAGTGCCATACAAATAAATGTAAATTGAACAAAACTTGATGCATCATTTTTTTTTCTCCTCTCTAGATCAGTAGGGAATTCACTCTGCTTTATGTGACTGGAGCACTACCATGCAGCACAGCAAACTATAGAGGAGACGGTTCAACATTCTTTATAGTTTATTATAAATGTCTAAATTGATTGCTGTAAATGAGTGCATAACAAAAGTCAACATACATAAAAAATATAATTAAATGTGTAAAAATGTTTTAATTTGTTTTCAATTAAAATATTCTGCAAATATATTTTTTTATATTAATAATTGAGGGGTGCACAAGATTAAAAATATTAAACAAGATTCATTTTCACTCAATTTTAAAATATCTTTACTTGTAAGACAACAAACTTAACATTTACCATGAGATCAGTAAAACGACAATGAACATTAAGATGTGATTGCACTTGACTAACGTAAAAGTTGTAAGAACACACGCACACACACACACACACATACATATATATATATATATATATATATATATATTTATTTATATAATTATATTTATAAAGAGAGGTTGAAGTTACCTTAATAACAGACCACAATGTCGTTTATATAGCAAACATGGACTTTGACCATGGTAACTTCAGCCTAAAATATATTAACAAGGCAGGTGAGGATGGCTGACCACATTAATCCTCAAATATTAGCGGATTTTATCTTTTAAAAACAACACTCATACAACTACATATGTATATTACGTAAACGTGTATACATTATTTTATACATAATGTCAATAAATTATTTTATTGTCACTAAATACCAAAAAATCGCAGTTCAATCTCTAACTCAATGTATTGCAATTGCCTGCTATGAACTTCTCTACGGCTCTGCGCAAATCTAACTTCCTGTATGACTTGATTGACAGGAGTTCCTTCCAATCAGCAGCGACTATGCCAGTCACACAAAATGCCTACCTTTTCCGGTTTGACTGATATGTCATTGTGTTTTCTGACTTGTTGTTTGTGATTTTTTTTGTTTGTCGTTGTGTTTTCCGACTTGCTATTTTGTTTCCGGAGTTGTTATTGTGTTTTATGGTTTGCAGTTGTTTTTAGATTTGATATTGCGTTTTCTAATTTGTAATTTTGATTCTGGATTTGTTATTTGGTTTTCAGATTTGTTTTTTGTGTTGCGATTGTTGTTGTGTTTTGCACTTCTCGGCCACTGTACAAACAAGATCTAATGTTGAAAATGTAAGGGTAAAGAGCCTAATTAATGCAAACACTGACCATTACAATGGTTGTGTTACATGTCTCCTTATGTTTCATGTCTTTTGCCTTTTTCTTATTTGGTTTCTCCCTCTGTCTTCCCCCGTCAGTTTGTGATTATTTGGTTTAGTCCTTGTTAAGTGTCATCTGTTACACCTGTGTCTCATGATTAGTTTGCCTTTATAAGTCTGTCTTTGAGTTCTAGTCCTTTGTCGGTCATTTAATTTGGTATATGTGTGTGTGGATGTTTCCCGTGTTTACGCTTGAAGAAGTATATTAAAAGTATTGGTTATTTGAGTTCTGTCTCCCGTCTCATCAACCAGCACTTCAGCCTAACAGGTTGCTTAAAAAATTGCATTTTCTCCTTTGGGGATTCTGCTTGTTAACATCTGGTTTCTTCAATAATAATCAATCATCACTTATCTAATCACTAATTATGTCATTACCTTTAACTCTGCTTTAGTGTTAATTTAACACTCTGATTTTAACACTTTAATACTCTTGAGGATGGAACCAAATAAACTAAATGCAAATTAATTTAGCACTGAGATTTTTGTTGTGTACAGAGCCCCAAATACCAGGACAGGCAGACACAAGAACAGTTTTTCCCCAGGCAATATACTTTATAAACAGTTAAATGTTCCCCCCATTATGCAATAAAAATGTGAAATAACCTTATATTTATTTGTTACTACCTACATCCTAGTACGTCCTGGCATCTCATTCTATTCTATTTCTTTTCGATCATCTATAGCACAACTGCGCACAACCGATCATCTATAGCACAACTGTGTATACAATTTATTTTATTTTTCAATTATTATTATTATTATTTTTTTGTCTATTTATATTTACATGTGTATTTTTTATTGTCATCTTATTTTTATTGTCTGTGTGTGTCACGGTTCATGGGTTCACTCTCTCATCTTGCTGCTCTGTTTGTCTCTCCCTGTGTGTGTGCGTGTGTTAGTGGGCGTGGCCCCTGCCGCTCACGAGCTGATTGTTTCCAGCTGTCGCTCGTTTGCGCAGCTATTTATTGCCTGCTCTGTTTGTCTCATGTTGTCAGATCGTTGGTTTGTTTCGTCGGTCCTGGTTCTCTGCCTGTGTATTCTCCCGACCCTGTTTCATGTGGATTCGCTCCCTGGGATTTATCTGTTCCGGCTGGCTGCTGCTGACTTCTCCTGGTCGCCCACTGATTACCTGTGTTACCAGCATCACCATCGGCGTTCTCACCAGCTCGTCTGACCATCTCTGTGAAACCTTCTGTTTGTTTAATAAAACTGTTTAACTTACTCGCGCTTGAATCCTTCTCATTTATCATGACAGAACAATCTGACCAGCTAATGGATTCAGCGAGTGCCCAGGCTCTGCAGGACATTTTGGCTTCTAATAACGCTCGTATGGATCGGCAGGACGAACAGATGCTGGCCACCGGACGAGCAGTTCAAGCCCTGGTAGCGCAGGTATCCAAGCTCACCAATCAGTTACAACGCCTGAGATCGCCCGCTGCGTCACCCCCACCGCCTTCCCCTCCGCCCGCTGTGGTTAACACCACGTCTCATCACGAGCCTCGTCTGCCTACTCCGGAACTCTATGCGGGTGAGCCCAATTTATGCAGAGCCTTTCTGACCAAATGTTCCATGTTCTTCTCGTTACAGCCCAACACTTTTGCATCCGAACAATCGAAAGTGGCGTTGGTGTTGACTCTGCTTTCGGGCCGTGCGGCTCAGTGGGGAACGGCGGTGTGGGAGAATAAACATCCCTGTTGTGCCTCGTTCCAGCTCCTTTCTGAAGAGATGAGACGGGTATTCGATCGGGCCGTCATCGGGCGCGAGGCAGCCAGCATGTTAGCCAATCTACGGCAAGGCAATCGCTCGGTTTCGGACTATTCCATCAAGTTCCGGACGCTGGCTGCCGAGTGCAAATGGAACGAGGCGGCGCAGTGGGACATCTTCCTGCATGGGTTGGCTGACCGTATCCAACGGGAGGTCTTCACGCTGGAACTTCCTCCTGATCTCGATGGACTGATTTCCTTGGCCCTCCGGGTGGATGCTAGACTTCAACGACGCGACCAACTGACCCACCTCAGTCCCGGATCTGCTTGGCTGGAACAGGGTTCCAGCGTTGCTAATACGGTCAGCCCACCTCAAGATCCTGAACCCATGCAGGTGGGTAGAGCTCGGCTCTCCCGGGAGGAGAGAGAACGTCGAAGATCCAGAGGTCTGTGTTTGTACTGCGGTACCACTGGACATTTCCTCAACACCTGTCCAGTAAAAGGCCAAGCCCGACAGTAGGACGGAGGTTACTGTCGGGCGGATTATCCCAGGACAAACCCTCATCCACCACTCTCCTCCCGGTGAGACTTCAATGGGCGGCCAGTTTCCATCACTGGTTCCCCCCTGGTTCCCATAGTCCTTGGGCACCCCTGGCTCGTCCGCCATCGACCCACCGTGGATTGGAGCCTTAATTCTGTTTCCTCTTGGGGCGAATCCTGTTTTGCTAACTGTCTCTTGTCTGCTTGTCCGTCTGTTTCTTGTTCTCTGTTGCAGGATGAGTCGGTGGACCTGTCAAACGTGCCCCGGGAGTACCTCGACCTGAAGGAAGTGTTCAGTAAGTCCAGAGCTGCTTCTCTTCCTCCGCATCGTCCCTATGACTGTGCTATAGACTTACTGCCAGGTACGTCTCCACCTAAGGGCAAGTTATACTCGCTTTCTGCTCCTGAAAGGGAGGCCATGGAGAAATATATTTCTGATTCTCTGGCAGCCGGGATCATCCACCCTTCCTCCTCTCCTGCCAGGGCAGGATTCTTTTTTGTGGGTAAGAAAAATGGCTCTCTGCGACCATGTATCGATTATCGAGGTTTGAATAACATCACGGTAAAGAACACTTACCCTTTGCTGCTGATGTCTTCGGCCTTCGAACGGTTGCAGGGAGCGTCTATATTCACGAAACTGGATCTTCGCAACGCCTACCATTTGGTCCGCATCAGGGAGGGGGATGAGTGGAAGACCGCCTTTAATACCCCCAGGGGGCACTTTGAATATCTGGTCATGCCCTTCGGCTTGTCCAACTCCCCCGCGGTCTTTCAGGCACTCGTCAATGACGTGCTGAGAGACATGGTCGACCAATTTCTGTATGTCTACCTGGACGACATATTGATTTTTTCTTCTTCTCTCCAGGAACACGTTTAGCACATCAGGCGGGTGCTCCAAAGGCTGCTAGAGAATGGGCTTTTCGTCAAGGCGGAGAAGTGCGCGTTCAATGCACAGTCGGTTCCCTTTCTGGGGTTTATCGTCTCATCCGAAGGAGTGCGCATGGATCCCGACAAGGTTAAGGCTGTGGTAGATTGGCCAACCCCTGATTCCCGTAAGGCCCTGCAGAGGTTTTTGGGGTTCGCCAATTTCTACCGGCGTTTTATTCGCAACTTCAGCCAACTAGTCTCCTCTGACAGCTTTGACCTCTACCAAGACTACGTTCAGGTGGTCTGATGCTGCCGAGACAGCATTTTCCAACCTCAAGAGCCGCTTTGTTTCGGCCCCCATTCTTGTTGCCCCTGATCCCACACGTCAGTTTGTGGTAGAGGTCGACGCGTCAGAGGTGGGGGTAGGTGCGGTTCTCTCCCAGCGCACTCCTGCGGATGATAGGATGCACCCTTGCGCGTTTTTTTCTCACCGTTTGTCCCCCGCTGAACGTAACTACGATATTTTTAACAGAGAGTTGTTGGCAGTCAAGCTAGCGTTGAAGGAATGGCGCCATTGGTTAGAGGGCTCGGGGGTGCCTTTTATCGTTTGGACCGATCATAAGAACCTCAAATACATCAGGTCTGCCAAACGCCTTAACTCCAGGCAGGCCCGATGGGCTCTTTTTTTCGGACGCTTTGATTTTTCGATCTCGTACCGGCCGGGTTCTAAGAACACCAAACCCGACGCCTTATCACGCGTTTTTGACCGTTCGGAACGTCCATCCACTCCCGAGTGCGTCATTCCGGAGAAACTTATTGTTTCTACACTCACTTGGGAGGTGGAGACTAAGGTACGCACGGCCTTAGAAGGGATAACGTCCCCGGTCGATTGCCCATCGGGTAATTTATTTGTGCCGGAGAGGCTTCGGTCCGACATTATCAAGTGGGCTCATTGTTCCAACGTGGCCTGTCATCCAGGAGTAAGTCGCACATTATTTCTCGTTAAACAGCGATTCTGGTGGCCTTCTATGGCTCGTGACACTCAAGGTTTTGTTTTGGCCTGCTCGGTCTGCGCTCGTTCTAAGACTTCCAACCGACCCCCAGAGGGGTTCCTCCAACCGCTGTTGGTCCCTTCGAGACCCTGGTCCCATATCGTGCTCGATTTTGTTACGGCCCTCCCACCCTCCCAGGGCAATACGGTTGTTTTGACCGTAGTGGACTGGTTCTCGAAGGCGGCCCATTTTATTCCCTTACCTAAATTACCTTCTGCTAAGGAGACAGCGGTAGCTGTCGTGGACCACATCTTTCGCGTTCATGGCCTTCCGAAGGATGTGGTCTCCGACAGGGGTCCCCAGTTAATTTCCAAATTCTGGAAGGAATTTTGCCATCTACTGGGGGCAAGTGTTAGTCTGTCCTCTGGTTTCCATCCTCAGAGCAACGGTCAGACTGAGCGGGCCAACCAGGACCTTGAGAGGGTGTTACGATGTTTGGTTTCACAGAATCCTTCCTCCTGGAGCCAACAACTCTCATGGGTTGAGTACACGCATAACTCGTTGCCAGTATCGTCTACGGGCCTGTCGCTGTTCGAGTGTAGTTTAGGGTACCAGCCACCTCTTTTTCCCAGTCTGGAATCCGAAGTCGCGGTCCCCTCTGCCCACGCCTTCGTCCAGAGGTGTCGTCGCACCTGGAAGAGAGCCAGAGAGACTCTCCTCCAGGTGGGAGCGCGCACCAAGGCCAAAGCCGATCGCCACCGGTCTAGGCCTCCCGTCTACGTCGTTGGTCAAAAAGTTTGGCTTTCCTCCAAGAACATTCCTCTCCTGTCGTGAGTCTGGTTCCTATCTTTCTCTTTGGCTTTCCTTCCCTGTTGCCGCCCTCTGCTGGTCACTACCCTGCTCTCCCCCTCTCTCTCTCTCCGCAGCTGTCTCTCATTTGTAATCCTACTCACTCGTTTCACCTGCTCCCACTTCACCCGTCTTGCTACTTAATGTTCCCTACTTTCCCACCTTTTGTCGGATTATTTCGCTAGAAGTTAGATGCTGGTGGCTATCCTCTATCTCGCTAATTCACTCTGTCCTGCTGTGTCCTGTCGTGTCCCAGTCACACCTCACCATCTGGATCAGGTCAGCACACCATCTACCGGCCACCCCCTCTCCTCCCCTACTCTGTGTCCAGTCTTCCCGCTGTCTACTAAACGCCTGGGAACAGGTTCTCTACGCCGCAGCCGCTCCCAGCTAAAGGGACTGACCTCTGGAGGTTTACTGCTCGGTCACTCCTTTACCCGCAGTTCCCAGTAACGGACTTGAATCTAGCGTGCCGCCAGGGCGCCGAAGAGGCGCTTCTTCTGAGTATATCCTTTCCTTCTACAAGAGACTGTTTATTAATCTGCATAATCCTGCAAGCTGCCTTTGCTCCTGTTTGAAGAGACCGTTTATGTTTGAGCGTTATCTACGAGCCACCTGAGTCTCTGTTTATGTTTCAACTAGAAGTCTGCATAATCCGCAACCTGCCTTTGTTCCTGTTTGAAGAGACTGTCTGTTATACTGCATAATCTGCAACCAGCCTTAGTTCCTGTTTGAAGACCTATTGCTGTCTGCTATTGTTGCATTGCCTTAGTTCTCCTTTCTGAGTGCTTTAAATAAACTATCCTTCTCTACGCAATTGGATCCAGATCTCATCCTTACGACATCTCCGATCCGTTTGTAATAAGCTTGCTCCCAAATTCATAGGCCCATTCCCTGTCACTAAAATCATTAGCCCAGTGGCAGTCCGCCTTAAACTCCCTCCTGCGTACAGGAGGATTCATCCCGTTTTTCATGTCTCCAAAATTAAACCCGTTTTTTATTCTCCTATTAATCCGCCTGCCCCAGTTCCCCCACCGCCGCGTCTCGTAGATGGGGAGCCTACCTATTCGGTCAACCGTATTCTGGACTCGAGGCGGAGGGGACGAGGATTCCAGTACTTGGTGGACTGGGAAGGTTACGGTCCGGAGGAGAGAAGTTGGGTGCCTGCTAGGGACATATTGGACCACTCCCTTATCGATGATTACAATCGACGGGTAGGTTCTTCTGGGAGCGCCAGGAGGCGCTCCTAGGAGGAGGGGTACTGTCACGTTCATGGGTTCACTCTCTCATCTTGCTGCTCTGTTTGTCTCTCCCTGTGTGTGTGTGTGTGTGTGTGTGTGTGTGTGTGTGTGTGTGTTAGTGGGCGTGGCCGCTGCCGCTCACGAGCTGATTGTTTCCAGCTGTCGCTCATTTGCGCAACTATTTAATGCCTGCTCTGTTTGTCTCATGTTGTCAGATCGTTGGTTTGTTTCGTCGGTCCTGGTTCTCTCCCTGTGTTTTCTCCCGACCCTGTTTCATGTGGATTCGCTCCCTGGGATTTATCTGTTCCGGCTGGCTGCTGCTGACTTCTCCTGGTCGCCCATTGATTACCTGCGTTACCAGCATCACCATCGGCGTTCTCACCAGCTCGTCTGACCATCTCTGTGAAACCTTCTGTTTGTTTAATAAAACTGTTTAACTTACTCGCGCTTGAATGCTTCTCATTTATCATGACAGTGTGGTGCTGTCTCTGTGCACTGGAAGCCTGTGACACTACACTCTAAAAAGTGCTGGGTTATTTTTGTAAACACATTGCTGGGTTAATTGTGCTGGGTCAAAATTCTGGGTTGTTTGAGGCACTGTAAACATACAGTTGGGTTGATCATGCTGGGTCAAATGGACTATAAGGGGTTCTTTCACTATGAACTCCTGGGTTGGGTTATTTTGACCCAACCGGTTTGTTTATTTTTTTCACTTCATCGAACACTTCTGGATTCTTCACTCGTCTCCTCGCCAGGCAGTCACGCACCTCGCAGCAAGCAGGATTATAAGGTAAATTAATAATATGATTAAATAATTATTTACCTTTATTTTTAATAAGTTGTGTTTTAGAGCACACTGATTTCACTGTTTAATGCAATATATGATATGTCGCTGTGCGTGGTTGCCATTTTATTCCGTGAATGACGAACGTTGTAACTTAAGCAGCCTAGCGATGTACTTTTTTGCCTCAACAATCGCTTTATTGTTGTGTAAAGTGTGTGTGTGTGTGTGTGTGTGTGTGTGTAGTGTTATTTGTATAAATTACAGTATACATATGGCCTTTATTTTAACGCCTTATGGAAAGAGTAGGTCAGAAATACGGGGGTAAGTTCCTTTACTGTCTGCATACTGTATGGCTTTGTAATGTTTTGTCCAAATGAGATAATTTCATACAAAAATTGATCTTTTAAGGGCATATTTTTTCAAGTAAATATCGGCGACGTGCGGAATCCAACGATAGATCCATATGTTTTATGTTGAGCATTTTCGCGCTTTTTTCCTTGAGGTATCTGCATTAGCTAAAACGCTATGTCCCTTACTTTAATAACGTTAAACCACAATATGACTGGTATGTACTATTGTTTATTACTTAAATGTAATGTTGTCTTAGCTACAGTATGTAAAGTTAGACTTAATCTCTCGTGGTGTATGTGGCCGTTCATATGTCGCGTTTTTTGCGCACTGAAGTTCGTTATTTAAAATGTAGATGCCAATATACGCTCATATTGGAAGCTCGTTTTTCCAGGCGCGGGACATGGTTGCTTTTGCAACGGCAGACGCCATGGGAGAGCAAGCTGCGTTTTGGAAAGAATGAGAAAGCTACGCGTCTTGCGTTTTCACACGTTTTTAGGCGCGGCATGTGAACGGCCCCTTACTCTTCCTCTATTTTAGTGAATGCTTGTGTTGCATTACAAACTATAAGACCAGTATAAACCTTAAACTTATTGAACCACATTTGTTTTTCAGATTTTATCAGATTTCACAAGACTTTAGGAAGCTATATCCAGAGGCAGACTTTTTGAAGACTTGCCAGTGCTCAGCAAGGGACATTCCTGGGTGACATGACTTAAGGTAAGCTTTTTCTTATAATATGTCAATCTGTAAAAACAATATGCAACTGTATTTGACACACATCAACTGGTAAATACAATGGTACAGTAACACTTAACTAGTTGCTTATTAGCTTGTATATTGGCTGTTAATTAGTATTTATGAAGCACATACTGATGCCTTATTCTGCATGAGCATATTCTACATCCCTGAATTTGACCCCATACCTAAACTTAACCTGCAGTAGTTGAATGAGGGTGGGAATTAATTTGCATTATTTAAAGGAACGAAGAAATCTTCATATGAAAGTGTTTTAGTTTGTTGTTTTGATTATAAAATATTTTTCACAGTTTGCATATTATTCCTATGGTTTAGATGCTAAAGGGGAAAGTGCTTTCAAAGTCCCACTCTGGATAAAAGGTCACAACCACGGAATCCCGGAGGCCATTCATTGACGTACAACCTGTAAGTTTTGTTTTACGTTTTCTGCTCAAATAAGGGTGTATATATATATATATATATATATATATATATATATATATATATATATAACACAGTGGTGGCCAAAATTATTATAACAGTAGTTTTTTCACCAGCTAAAACTGATTTTAAGTCAGTGTTTGTTATCTTTTGCTGTAGTGTGTCAGTAAGAAATATCAGTTTCCAAACATTCATTTTGCCTTTAATTGTGATAATCCAGTGAGGTTTTTGTTTGCACAACAGCCAATCCTCCACACAGAGATCTGATCTCATCATCATCCAGTCTGTCTGGAATGACATGAAGAAACAGAACAAACTGAGACAGACTAAATCCAGAAGAACTGTAACAACGTCTCCAAGATGCTTCAAGAGACCTACCTGCAAAGCTACCTGAAAAACTATGTGCAAGTGCACCTATAGGGCAAAAGCTGCTTTAAACGTAAAAGGATGGTCAAACCAAATGTTGATTTAATTTAGTTAATCAAGGTTAATTGATAAAGAACATTTATTTATGACATTATTTGTGACAGCATCGTTTTATGACATTTTTAGACAAGTGCTTAAAACTTTTAACAGTACTGTAGCTTTGCAGTTAGGTCTCTTGGAGCATCTTGGAGACGCTGTCACAGTTCTTCTGGATGATGATGAGAACAGATCCTGTGTGGAGCACTGGCTGTTGAGCAAACAAAAATATCACTGGATTATCACAATTAATGGCAAAATGAATGGAAATGTAAACCGATATTTCCTACTGACACACTACAGCAAAAGATAGAAATCACTGACTTAAAACCTTATTTAGCTGGTGAAAATACTAGTGTTGTAATAATTTTGACCACAACTGTATGAAAAGTTGAGAAGCAAAATGAGCATTTATTTCATGCCTCTGTGTTTATGTTCATAAAATACACTTAACTTAAAATGTTAGTTATGTTGCAAGACTAAATGCTGTATAATTAACAGGTGGGGACCAACATGGTGTATTTGAGCCTTGGGATGAGACAACAACATTTCTAGACCTTTGCCATTGTTCCAGGCCATGCCATTGAAGTGGACTTGTTGCCTGGGAATTTCTCCAGCTTGCAGTATATCATATTGATGGACATACGTCTTCATGTGTGAAGTTTTTGAGGGCAAAATTATTATTATTTTTTATCCACTTGTAACATGTTTTAAATTGTAAGAATTGTCTGGTGGACTTTTTGTTTGGCTTAGTTTTAATGGCACGATGTTTAGAATTATTCTAATGTGGTAATAATTCATTTTTGAGTGTTCTGCTGCTGCAATGTTGACATAAAGAATAGGAATATATTGTGCCTTGTTTACATTTTTGTGATTAAAGGAAACTGATCTACTAAAACCGTTATTTGTGTCTGTAAGGGTTGGACAAAATGTGTGAAAGCTGCACCTATGTGAAAACTATTAAAAAGAAATATGAAAACTCATTAAATTGACATTTACAGGTGCATTTTTTTTGTGTTGTGTAACTATTACAGAAAAAATTTTACATTCTTTTGTGATTTATATATTATTATTGGTAAATATAAAGGTAGCAAGGCAATCAGACAACAAATAACCCAATATTTAATTAGTGTTTAACCCAGCAACACAGTTAATCTGACCCACTGGTTGGGTCAAATAAACAACCCAGCATTTTGGGTCAAATGATTTAACCCACTTGGGTCAAAACAACCCAACGCGTGTTCTGTCCCATAGTTACCCAGCAGCTGGGTTATGGTTGGGTTATTTTTTAACCCAGCACTTTTTAGAGTGTAAAACAAATTCCTTGTATACACTCTTTCTGATTCTGATTAACTCAAAAACAACTCTGAATGTAGAAGTAGAAAAGATCCTTGTTCTTGTTACAGAAGTAGTATGGCAAAAATGCATTATTAACATTAATTATTTGGCATTGAAATAAAAAAGGCTATTATAACATGCAGGGTTTGTAAATTTTAAAAATCCCTGGTAGGCCTTCAAGCAGGCATCCTTCAGATTTTAATAGTCCAAAATGAATTTAACTAGCTTTAATAATAAAGATATCAGCTTAACTTTACTCTAGACAAATCAGTTTGATCGAAACTTCCATGATTCTTTCATCAAATAGCAAGTAAAGTGTTTGGGGGTGCAACTGATCACAAATCTCATGGTTTGGACTATATTACAGGTTTTAAGTCACAGACTTAAGAGCTAAATAAAAAAAAACACTTTAAGTATTTCTTTGATATCACAGGCAAAACTAGTAGCATTACTAATAAAGGTCAAACATTAAAAACAAATGAACCTTTAGTAATAAAATAAGAAACAATAAACTAATTACAAGCTAAGATAAAATATAACAAATCAAACAAGACTAAAATTAGTTATCATTAGGGATGCACCAATATATCTGTCGTTGATATTTATCAGACAATTTTTGATTATTTTAAAGCCATTGGCATATCGGAAATGAAAAGAGCAGATACTGCATTCAAAATCATTTTCATCCTTTAAACTTTATGTACTTCAATTGCATGCAAATTTTCCATCCACTTAACTTAGATTTAACATAAACATGTTAATAAAATTTATGTAATTCATATGCATCAGTCATACGTGAATAAAACAGGTAAGATTTATGTAATAGTTCCCAGTGTTAAATAAACACTGCTCAGTGTTCATTTGTTTCCACACTAAAGTGTTAAAGTAGCATTAAAGCAGTGTTGGAGTTAAAGAGATAATTATGATGATGGTTGACCATTAATGATGAACACCTGCTGTTAACAAGCAGAATCACAGAAGGAAAGAGGATCATCCGAAGATAAAATCAACTGAAATAAAATCTCTCAAGATCTGATTAAACAACTCCACAAACAGCTTTACTAGCTTCACTCATTTCTAACCTGACTTTATTTCGGTCAGACTTCTAGAGAAGCTTTTATTGAAAACTAACAGAAGTTTAGATGCTTTGTTTCATTTGAAATCACCATCAGTGTTTCCTTTTGTTTGGCTCTTGACCCATGACATGTTGGTGCTAGTATTGTGCTGGGGGGTGTTCCATAAGACAAGTTTACCAAATAAGGCTTATTTCAGTTAGTCTGACTTATGGGCAATTGATTTGGCTCAAAACAAGTAAGACTAACTGAAATAAGCTTGACTAATTTGGTAAACTTGTTTTATGGAACACCCCCCTGGTTGCTTTAATTGTGTGTTTATATAAAACACATTTAGCTTAGCCAGCAAAGTCAAGAGAACCCACCGCACAGATGGTGGGCTGAGGGTGAGCAAGGGGACAGACAGAAGACAGCAGGGATTCAGGAAGGCTGGACGGAACCAGCGGAGATTCAGGCATAGACAGAAGAGGGAGGCTGGGTTGGAAATCCAGGCAAATATTATACATATATCCAGGTATTTCCGTGAAACAGTCAATTAAATCCCCAAACTCTTGTTCCAGCTCACCCTCAGTGGTGGTGCAGTGGGCAGGGCTCTCTACTGCCCCTTCTTGCTTGACGCAGCACTCCAATGCTGCAGCTATGATGGCCGGCTCTCGCACCTGGTCAAATGTTATGATCCCATCGGGGTCGCTCCGGGCTCGGGCTTTCCGTCTACGGTGGTTTCGAGCTCGTAATCCGCACATCGGGGTGGCTGGCTGGGTTCTGGGTCCGGAGTGACACTGACGAGATTTTCCTTGGAACAGCCGGGAAACGAGGGTTTGTTTCTCACCAGTGTCCACTCCACAAATGCGGCGAAATCCTTTCGAGGGCCGTCCTCGGACGACGGCGCTCTCAATGACGCGTTGAGGCTAGCATCATAGAACGCACAGAGCGCGTCGTCCGGGTAGCTGGTGGTGTTTGCTATAAGCTGGAACATTACGGTAAATCCCTTGAGCGGTAGATCCCCCTGCTTCAGCCGGAGGAGGATGAATTCTGGACGGAGTAGGGGATTCATGATGACACGACGGAAACAAAAGACTGAGACAAAAGAACGAAAAACAAAATGAGGGCAAAACGCAGAGAAAAAAAAAACTGTATTGGGTCGGACTTTCTGTCACAATTCAGGCAGGAGCAGACGAAATAAAAGACATATATTTAATAAATCCAACGGAATACAGGAGATAACATCAAAGACCGACAGCATCGAGGGGAAAACACACACACTAAATACACAGACTGATTACACATCCAGGTGGAGAAAATGAGGGAGAAACCAAAACCACTCAGATCTGCAGGGGAAAATGGGAGAAACCAACATGAAAGTCCGGTGGTGTGACATTTATAGCTTCACATCTAGCCATTTTGTGTAAATCTGTGATTCTCAACAATGGTGACAGTCAACAAAAAGCTTCATGTTGCAATGCATGCTGGGTACCAGTATAGTACAAGACTCTCTCTTGTATCCATGCATTCATTGCAGCAGGAATAAACAATGCAGCTAAATTGTCTGATTATTTTCTTTTGTTCTATTAGATTTTTTTGTGACTGTTTTAGTAGCTTGTTTTGTCTCACAAATAAGAACACAATTCAGTCCGGTTTTCTGAGCGCAGACACCGAAGCAGTGCCTCTCACACAGCACACAAGTAATCTTTTGCGTCTCATGATTGGAGAAATATACACAAAATAATGTTGAATTGTCAGTTTTGACGAGTATCCACGTAAATATGTCTTATAAGAACGTAAACAATTATAGGCCTGGTCACACCAACAGTGAAAATAATAACTATAAAATACAACAACAACTATATTTGCGTCCACAATAGTGAACGATAACTGTCTGTTTTTGTTGCATTTACACATCTTCAACCAGTAGATGTCCTCAGCATGCACATTTCAAGCACATCTAAACAGTTAATCAGATCTCTAACGTAGTCAATGTAGTGGAATAAAAACAATACAGACTCTGTTCTACTGCCCCTTCAAATGAAGGAAGACAATGTTGTCCAAACTAGAGCTGAATTCCTGAGGTAATTTTATGAGTTATGTTATTCTGTTTGCTGTGCAATGTTTGTTTGCTGTGCAATGTTTGTTTGCTTCTCTACAATGTCGCCTGCTATTTCAAATGTATAAGCCCTTTACATTTGAATGAAGTCTGTTTTACCATTTATCAGCTGTTCAATCGTTCTGAAAGCGATCCCAATGATATTGTTGCCCTGTATTGTTATATATCGTTATGTAACATTATTATCTTGCTGTTCTTTAAAATTTGAAATTACTTTTAGAACGCTATCTTTATAGTTATAGTTATGATTATCGTTCTTGGTGTGTATCAGTACATTGCATCCATGCATTCAGGAGCCTAATTTAGATGCTATTATCTGTGACACTGATGTTAATCAAGCAAAAATAGAAAGAGAAAAATAATTCACTGCTCTTCATTTTAGTAGCCCTAATAAAGATCAATCAAAATGTACAAACCTGATTCCAAAAAAGTTGGAAACTGTACAAATTATGAATAAAAACATAATGCAATGATGTGGAAGTTTCAAATTTCAATATTTTATTCAGAATACAACATAGATGACATATCAAATGTTTAAACTGAGAAAATGTATCATTTTAAGGGAAAAATAAGTTGATTTTAAATTTCATGGCATCAACACATCTCAAAAAAGTTGGGACAAGGCCATTGTTTACCACTGTGTGGAATCCCCTCTTCAGTCTGCAAATGTCTTTGGACTGAGGAGACAAGCTGCTCAAGTTTAGGAATAGGAATGTTGTCCCATTCTTGTCTAATACAGGCTTCTAGTTGCTCAACTGTCATAGGTCTTCTTTGTCGCAACTTCCTCTTTATGATGCGCCAAATGTTTTCTATGGGTGAAAGATCTGGACTGCAGGCTGGCCATTTCAGTAGCCGGATCCTTCTTCTACGCAGCCATGATGTTGTAATTGATGCAGTTTGTGGTCTGGCATTGTCATGTTGGAAAATGCAAGGTCTTCCCTGAAAGAGACGACGTCTGGTTGGGAGCAGATGTTGTTCTAGAACTTGGATATACCTTTCAGCATTGATGGTGCCTTTCCAGATGTGCAAGCTGCCCATGCCACATGCACTCATGCAACCCCATACCATCAGAGATGCAGGCTTCTGAACCGAGCGCTAATAACAACTTGGGTTGTCCTTGTCCTCTTTAGTCCGGATGACATGGCGTCCCAGTTTTCCAAAAAGAACTTCAAATTTTGATTCGTCTGACCACAGAAAAGTTTTCCAATTAGCCACAGTCCATTTTAAATGAACCCAGAGAAAACGCCTGCGCTTCTGGATCATGTATAGATATTGCTTCTTTTTTGATCTATAGCGTTTAAGCTGGCAATGGCGAATGGCACGGTGGATTGTGTTCACCGACAATGTTTTCTGGAAGTATTCCTGAGGCCATGTTGTGATTTCCATTACAGGATCATTCCTGTATGTGATGCAGTGCCGTCTAAGGGCCCGATAGATCACGGGCATCTAGTATGGTCTTCCGGCCTTGGCCCTGAAAACACAGAGATTGTTCCAGATTCTCTGAATCTTTGGATGATATTATGCACTGAAGCTGATGATAACTTCAAACTCTTTGCAATCTTTCTCTGAGAAACTCCTTTCTGATATTGCTCCACTATTTTTCGCCGCAGCATTGGGGGAATTTGTGATCCTCTTCCATCTTGATTTCTGAGAGATACTGCCACTCTGAGAGGCTCTTTTTATACCCAATCATGTTGCCAATTGACCTAATAAGTTGCAAATTGGTCCTCCTGCTGTTCCTTATATATACATTTAATTTTTCCGACCTCTTATTGCTACCTGTCCCAACTTTTTTGGAATGTGTAGCTCTCATGAAATCCAAAATGAGTCAATATTTGGCATGACATTTCAAAATGTCTCACTTTCAACATTTGATATGTTACCTATATTCTATTCTGAATAAAATATTGAAATTTGAAACTTCCACATCATCGCATTATGTTTTTATTCACAATTTGTACAGTGTCCCAACTTTTTTTGGAATCAGGTTTGTACTTATATAATGTCTGTTTAAAAGAATGAAGAATGTAGTAAACCAGTTGTTATAAAGAATGCAAAATTAGCCTATATAACCATTTGAAAATAAAGACCATGTTCTTTTTGAGAAGTGGTTTTATTTAATTGTAATACACTGCTCAAAAAAAGGGAACACTAAAATAACACATCCTAGATCTGAATGAATGAAAAATTCTTATTAAATACTTTGTTCTTTACATAGTTGAATGTGCTGTTAACAAAATCACACAAAAATGATCAATGAAAATCAAATTTATTAAGCCATGGAGGTCTGGATTTGGAGTCACACTCAAAATTGAAGTGGAAAAACATGCTACAGGCTGATCCAACTTTGATGAAATGTCCTTAAAACAAGTCAAAATGAGGCTCAGTAGTGTGTGTGGCCTCCACGTGCCTGTATGACCTCCCTACAATGCCTGGGCATGTCCCTGATGAGATGGAGGATGGTCCTCTGAGGGATCTCCTCCCAGACCTGGACTAAAGCATCCACCAACTCCTGGACAGTATGTGGTGCAACGTGGCATTGGTGCCTCAGTGATGGACCGAGACATGATGTCCAAGATGTGCTCAGTTGGATTCAGGTCTGGGGAACGGGCGGGCCAGTCCATAGCATCAATGCCTTCGTCTTGCAGGAACTGCTGACACACTCCAGCCACATGAGGTCTAGCATTGTCTTGCATTAGGAGGAACCCAGGGCCAACCGCACCGGCATATGGTCTCACAAGGGGTCTGAGGATCTCATCTCGGTACCTAATGGCAGTCAAGCTACCTCTGGCAAGCACATGGAGGGTTGTGCGGCCCTCCAAAGAAATGCCACCCCACACCATTACTGACCCACTGCCAAACCCGTCATGCTGGAGGATGTTGCAGGGAGCAGACCGTTCTCCACGGCGTCTCCAGAAGCTGTCACGTCTGTCAC
Source organism: Garra rufa (assembly GCF_049309525.1). Taxonomy (NCBI): domain Eukaryota; kingdom Metazoa; phylum Chordata; class Actinopteri; order Cypriniformes; family Cyprinidae; genus Garra; species Garra rufa. The sequence goes on from NC_133361.1 coordinate 60,940,709, forward strand.
ATGTGCTCAGTGTGAACCTTCTTTCATCTGTGAAGAGCACAGGGAGCCAGTGGCTAATTTGCCAATCTTGGTGTTCTCTGGCAAATGCCAAACGTCCTGCACAGTGTTTTGGGCTGTAAGCACAACCCCCACCTGTGGATGTTGGGCCCTCATACCACCCTCATGGAGTCTGTTTTTGACCATTTGAGCAGACACATGCACATTTGTGGCCTGCTGGAGGTCATTTTGCAGGGCTGGGTTGTTGCCCTCCTACGGTCTCCTCTACGTCTCCTGATGTACTGGCCTGTCTCCTGGTAGCGTCTCCATGCTCTGGACACTACGCTGACAGACACAGCAAACCTTGCTACAGCTCGCATTGATGTGCCATCCTGGATGAGCTGTACTGCAGAACCACACCTTTATTGGGGGTGTCTTGCTAATTGCCTATAATTTCCACCTGTTGTCTATTCCATTTGCACAACAGCATGTGAAATTGATTTTCAATCAGTGTTGCTTCCTAAGTGGGCAGTTTGATTTCACAGAAGTGTGATTGACTTGGAGTTACACTACGTTGTTTTAGTGTTCCCTTTATTTCTGAGCAGTGTATAAAGGCATGTTGCATGTCAAAGCAGTTAAATCTGTCTATCATAATAAAACCTTATAGAAAACCTATACAATGAGTTTAGTAATTTTAAAGAAATGCTTAATAAAAGCATTACACTGTAAATAAACCCATTATATTTTAGCTGACTAAATCTACTGTAGATTTCGTTGGTTAAAATCTTATGATATTTAGTCGACTAAAACTAGACTAAAACTAAAACAATTCAGATGACTAAAATGTGACAAAAACTAAATAGCAGTTTAGTCAAAAGACGATCAGAAGTAAGGCTGTCAGAAGCAGAGAAGAATTTTATGTGAATGGATAATCAGTGACTGATGGAAAATTGCCATTTTAGCTTCACATTTATAAACTTAAGATGGGTTTTTTAATCAATTTAGTCAATTTACTCTTTGCATGGCATAATTAAAAGAGCGCTTTCAATGGTGGACAGCAGTCATTACAATCATTACAATCTTTAATTTATCTGTGGCTATGAAGCCCCATACACAGGACAGTGCGCACTATTTTTATATTTTGAATGATATCTTACCATTATCTGTACAACCAAAAACAACAAAGTATTTCAAGTTTTTCTGCTGCAACGGAATTCTCCGGAAAGTTTACCGACCTCAGAGGGTTAACATAATGGACAATAAATGTGAAAGCCAAACCTCAGCGTGTTGAGTTGACAGTTTGGACTCTTCAGTCCAGCACAGAGGAGCTTCACTGCTGAAACTTTAAGGTGATTTTGACTCAGGTCCAGCTCTCTCAGCGGTGAGTTTGATGATTGTAGAGCTGAACCCACAATTTCACAGTGCTGATCAGTGAGATTACAGGATGTTAATCTGAAAAAGGTAGAAATTGTTAAAATGCTGGTGTGCTGATGTCATGCTTGAATAAAATCTTCACCAGGAAAGATCATTCTGGTTGACCATTCACTCTCTGGTCTATATCAAGAAATAAAGACATGACTTACTTAAAAGTTCAACAATTTAGTTTCTTCTTTCTCTTACAGAACTTCATTTTGGAATCTTTTATTAGCTGAGTGGTATTACAAATATTTTTTAGGTTGGAACTAAAGAGAAGTTGTCTTTGTTTCTCTACTGTGACATCTTTACGAGTGAAACAATATCTGAAAGGAGAGGGCGGGACCTGGTTTTGTAATTTGGGAATTGATTGGATTGTTGGAAGTTGGGTGTTTCTAGCAAAACTTTAAAAAATCTCTTGTTCAATTTCTTCATGTTCTTCAAATAGCAAACTATATCTACCACATGAGCAAAACATTTATATTTGATGTGGCCAAGATTTAATTAAATTAAACTGAAGGAATGAATTAGTACAGCATGGCCACAATTTAAATAAGATGAAGGAATTCATGAAAAATAAACATTTATTATCCACTGTGAAAGAACTTGGTGAGACAGTAAGGATTTGGGAAAAGAAACAAGATGTTCCAGTGGAATACCTCATGGAATATTGTTAAATTTGTAGAAATTTGAGTCACCAGCCCTCAAAACAGAACACAAAGCTGTGTATGACTTAATTTCAGTTTATGGGCCCACACACCTCTCTTATTCTGCTTGATTTAAAATGTTTCCATTGTTGTGATGTAACATTTGGCTGTATATCTACATTAAAAATGAATATGTGCAAAACTGTGTTTTGGCACAAACCTGTGTTTTGGCTTACCACTGCAGTGGGGCAATTGTGATGCTGACTAGCACACCCCTAACTGAAGTCTATGATGTTTTATGCTTGTGGACACGCAACCCAGAAAATACTCATGAAACCTTTATAACAACTTAAAAATTGTGTTCATATTGCAATATTATTGATTTTCACACTCACACAGCTTTTCTGCAGTTCCTCACAGCAGGTACCAGTCTCCTTCTGCCCTCTTTTGATTTGATGTTGTACTTATTAAAGTCTAACTCATCCAGCACCTCCTCTGACATCAGGATCATGTTTGCCAAAGTTGAACATTGTGCAAGAGTAAGATTTTTTCTTTTTGTTTTAGAGTTTAAAAATGCCTGCATTTCTTTAACTACAGAATGATCCTTCATTTCCATTAGGCAGTGTGTCAGATTCATCCATCTTTCAGGACTGACATTGTTTTTTTGACCTCGCTTGAGGTTGTGAATTATGTTCTTGATGCTCTCTGGGTTGTCCTCTGTGTGTATCAGTACATCCTGTAAGAGTCTCTGATTGCACTCCAGTGAGATGCCATGAAGAAATCGAAGGAAAAGATCCAGGTGTCCATTTTCACTGTTCAATGCTTCAGTCATTACTCCCTTCAGAAACACATCCAGAGTTATATTCTCACATTGAGTTCTGGACTTTCCTGTCAGGAACATTTTCAGAATCTCACTGTTCTTGTGTAAATAGCAGTAAAACACATACAGTGCTGCAAAAAACTCCTGAAAGCTCAGATGTACAAAACTGTAAACCTTCCTGTGATAAATCACAGATTCCTCCCTAAAGATCTCAGTACAAATCCCAGAATACACTGAGGCATCAGAGACGTCTATGCCACTTTCTCTCAAGTCCTCCTCATAGAACATCACATTGCCCTTCATCAGCTGATTGAAAGCAAGTTCAGCAAGTTTCACAATCACATCTCTGTTGGACTGCAGGGGTTTCTCTGGATCTCTCTCTTCATACTTCTGGTTCCTCATATTTGTTTGAATAAGAAGGAAGTAGATGTACATTTCTGTCAGAGTTTGAGGGATTTCTGCACTGAGATCTTGTTTCAGGATGTTTTGAAGCACAGTGGCTGAGATCCAGCAGAAGACGGGTATGTGGCACATGATGTGGAGACTTCTTGCTCTTCTGATGTGTGAGATGATTCTGCTGGCTTGATGCTCATCACTGATTCTCTTCCTGAAATATTCCTCTTTCTGAGGGTCATTGAATCCCTGAATTTCTGTCACACGGTTGATGTATTTAGAGGGGATCTGATTGGCTGCTGCTGGTCTGGTGGTGATCCAGATGAGAGCAGAGGGAAGCAGATCTCCTTTCACGAGGTTTGACATCAACACACACACTGTTGAAATCTCAGTCACATCAGAAACTTTCTGACTGTCTGAAAACATGAGTGTAATTCTGCTTTCATCCAGACCATCAAAGATGAACACAACTTTATATGCATCAAAAATCTTTGAATCCAAATATTGAAGTTCAGGATGAAAGTCAAGCAGAAGTCTGTGAAGACTGTACTGATGATCTTTAATCAAGTTCAGCTCTCGAAATTGAAACACAAACATGAAATCTACATCCTGATTGGCTTTTCCCTCGGCCCAGTCCAGAATGAACTTCTGCACAGAGACGGTTTTTCCAATTCCAGCGATGCCTTTAGTAAGAACAGTCTTTATTTTGTCTTTCTTCTCTCTGTTCATTTCTTCACATCCTGGTTCAGAAAAAGGATTAAAGATGTCATTGCAGTTGATGGGAGTGTCTTGGAGTGTCCTGTAATTTTTCTCCATCTGTAGCACCTCATGTTCTTCATTCACCCCTTCACTCTCTCCCTCTATGATGTACAGCTGTGTGTAAATCCTGTTCAGGAGGGTTTGATTCTCTTGTAGTTTAATTCCCTCGAATAAGCTCTCATACTTGTTCTTCATGCTGATTTTGTGCTGGTCTTTGACTCTCTGTACATCATCATGCACTATTTGGTTAGAATTGAGCTGCAGATCTGCTTCTGTGTCATGATGACTGATGTGGTTCTGACAGTAGGAAGATGTGAAGGTCTGACGGGACATATATCTGACCTGGTCAGCTCTCCCACTACTGAAAAGATATAAGGCAGAACAAACAAAAACAAACAGAAAAGAGACACAATTTGTTTATTTCTTCTATCTAAAGAATATTAATGCAGAAATCAAATAAATATCTACATTTCTGTCTTGTTATTTCTGTGTACTTTTGTTGAAAGTCTCAATCTTTATGAATACACTCACACAGGATCAAAGGGCACCATTTCATCCCTGAGATCAGGCAGCTGTAGTGGAGAAGCTGTTCTCTTTCTCTTCCTGATGATGGTACTAGGAAAAAGAGAGAAATATTGTTTTGCTGCAAATTATCGGTTTGCTACAATAAATTAACATAAACACTGGTGTGAACAGGTATTTTTAAGCTATGATTGAAAACAAGAATTTATTTTTGGAAAATGAGTCTTTCAGGCTGGGATCAACTATTTTTGCTACGCATGTGGTGTGTCCCCAGTCTGGATGCTTAATGAGGCTGTTACTAGCTGAGTTCACTGGTTCACTGGACTGATTGTCTAGGAAAAGCACATGTGAAACTCTCAAAATGAAAACATGGTGGAACAACTCAATCTCCAACATTTCCAATAAAGATGCAAATTAAACTATTTGAAAGCATTTTGGCTAAAAATGATTCATGAGTGGTTGAAGACGGGTATCCAATATGCAAAACATGTGGATAAAAAGTGATGGCTAAAGCAGCAAACATGTTACAGTGACTGAGGGATCACCACTCAAAGATTCAGGTCCAGATGAAGGTAATAGTTTTACAAACTTAGTACATATTACTTAATATCACTAAACATTATTTATAGCATGCCCCCCATCCATTAATGACAGCAAGTTATGAGCTTTGTTATTTTAATATGAACAAGGCCTCAGCTTTCAAATTCTGTAACTTTTGTCACAAATTCCAAACAATATTTGCTATTTATATACATCTGTAAATTGCTACATCCACATTTCTGTTCAAGCTGAAAGATGCAACACACCTCAACTGATCATCTCTCCTGCTTTACTACTAGTTACAGCACAAAATAAACATGAATGAACATCAGAAGGCATGTTAAAAATGCAACTTACTAAAACGTGTCATGCATAATGTAATCATGTTTCCACTACAGAAACAGGCTAAATAAAAAGTCTACTACTAGCTAGTTATTTACAAAGAGATGGACCTCAGTTAGTGCAGCATAACGTTTAAAAAAATTCTCATCCAATTCCATGATACTCACACAGGGTCAAAGGTTACAGCAGGTCCATCACTGAGATCAGGGGGTGGATGCATGGAGTGGTTACTCTTCATAGACACACAGCTGAATCCTGGAGATGTTGTTCTCTGAGTTTCAACATCACTGAGATCAGGGGGTGGATGCATGGAGTGGTTACTCTTCATAGACACACAGCTGAATCCTGGAGATGTTGTTCTCTGAGTTTCAACATCACTGAGATCAGGGGGTGGATGCATGGAGTGGTTACTCTTCATAGACACACAGCTGAATCCTGGAGATGTTGTTCTCTGAGTTTCAACATCACTGAGATCAGGGGGTGGATGCATGGAGTGGTTACTCTTCATAGACACACAGCTGAATCCTGGAGATGTTGTTCTCTGAGTTTCAACATCACTGAGATCAGGGGGTGGATGCATGGAGTGGTTACTCTTCATAGACACACAGCTGAATCCTGGAGATGTTGTTCTCTGAGTTTCAACATCACTGAGATCAGGGGGTGGATGCATGGAGTGGTTACTCTTCATAGACACACAGCTGAATCCTGGAGATGTTGTTCTCTGAGTTTCAACATCACTGAGATCAGGGGGTGGATGCATGGAGTGGTTACTCTTCATAGACACACAGCTGAATCCTGGAGATGCTGCTTTCTGAGTGTCAACAGAAGCCCCCTGCTCTTTTTCCTCATACACGCTCATTTTAAAGGCAGTTTTTCTGTTTTTCTGGTTCTCTTCTTTCTAGGTGAGAGATTTGTATTTCAGGTCTGTGGAAACAGAGAACATACACTGAAAATTTGATACAATTGAGTTTTTGTTCTTGCTGGTGATCAGAAGTAAGGAGGAACAGTAACTGCTGATAATGGTAAAATGTTAACCTTGATAGGACTAGCTGCATCCAAGACATATCTTCCTACCAGATATAGTAGAAAATAAGTACCTACTCATTAGAGTATGTGAAAGTATTTACAGCGCTTCACTTTTCACTTTTTCCACATTTTGTTATGTAACAGCCTCATTTCAAAATGTATTAAATTCATTGATTCATACATCACATGTACATATGTATTCCCAGCCTTTGCTCAATACTTTGTTGTATTTTAAAATACTTTGTTTTTGAGTATGACGCTTGGCACACCTATTTTTGGCCAGTTTCACCCATTCTTTTTTGCAATATCTCTCAAGCTTTATCAGGTTGAACGGGGAGCGTAGGTGCACAACCATTTAGTCTGGGTTTCCACCAGACATGACACTTGGCATTCAGGCCAAAGAGTTCATTCTTTGTTTCATCAGACTGGAGAAGTTTGTTTCTCATGGTCTAAAAGTCCTTCAGGTGTCTTTTACAGAGAAGTGGCTTCCATCTGCCCACTCATACCATACAGGCGTGATTGGTGGAGTGCTGCAGAGGTTGGAAAGTGATCCTCTCTCCACAGAGAAATGCTGGAGCTCTTTCAGAGTGACCATCAGGTTCTTGGTCACCTCCCTGACTAAAGCCCTTCTCCTCTGATCACTCAGTTTGACCCACTGTGTTCATTGCGACCTTTGCAAAGATTTCAACAAACTTCTTTCACAATGTTTAATGGGGTATTGTTTGTAGAATTTGGAGGGAAATAATGAATTTAATCTATTTTGGAATAAGGTTATAACACTGCACTCTGTGTAATTGCCTTTATTATGATCACCTGTTGCACCGCTGCTTTTGTGTGGGTGTGTACTGCTGCTTACATCTTAAATACGCTGGTATTGCCACCGCTCATAGATTTTTCATGATAGTCAACATTTCAGTCTCACGTGCAATTTTTAACTCGTCTTGACTGTCATACACATTAATGACACTGAGATCCCGCAGTGACAAGTTCCATCACGTTCGTACAGTCTGACAAGCAACAATCATAAAGGACTATAAATTGTGCAGTGTGCTCCCAGCTTTAACTGTATGAATAAATTTTTCCATGTGTGTGCGATCCGGGTGTGTGATAGCGCATGAGTATTGCACTGAGTTCTTTTTCAGTGTTTCAAGTTTAACCAGCCTAGTTATTGTGATTGACAACAGAAATTAATTTTAAGGATTGAATCAGAAAATCTCCAAGCGAAAACTATGACAACGATGGGAGAAAAAAAACTTGTACTGTTGTCACGGATTGGCCAGGTTCCACACCCTCAATCACACCCAGATCACCATCACCTGAATTCTGATCACCGGCACCTGCACGTCATCATCACAGCCACCTATAAATACTCACGCCACACACCACTCTATGTCCGGGCTCGTTCTACGAAAGCGGACTGTAGTGTCACTCTTCCCAAGAGTCTCGCTATCCTATCGTTACCTGAAAGTACTTACCTGAACTCTGTCTCGTTCCAGTTTTCCAAGTTCCTGTTTCCCAAGTTCCAGTCTTCTGAGTCCAGTCCTCCGAGTGTTCTCATCGGCAGTTCAACGTGGTGTGTGCCATAAGTCATCCCCTGCTCCGTTCAAGGAATCAGCATCCCCTTCTCCGCTATCTGGATCCTGCAAGGAAGGATATCATCCCCATTCAGTTCCAAGTTCACTCAACTCCAACATCTCATCGTCTGCCATACTCACCTAGGATTGGGTCTTCTCACATCTTCGACATCACTGCTCACTATAAATAAATATCATTGTTTCACTTACCTTGTTGTCCCGTCTGCTTCATAACAACTGTATGTCAAATAGATGTTTTTTTAAAGAACTCATTTTGTTGTTGCAACAACCTCAACCTTTTATAGGAAGACTGTACTTTTTTGTATAATGTTCATATTTTTTTATATTTAAAATGTTCATTTTGTGTTTATTATAAAGCAGTAAGATGTCACTACATTTAACTACATCGGTTAAAATGAATATAAACAAACACTGTTCACAGCATTTCTATACACAGCATATTAATATGTATCAATATCTATTTTTTTTATTAAAGGTTGTATATGTTCTTACTGGTTCATAACGTTTGAACAAATAACTATTTTGTTTGTAACCATTAATACCAAACATGATTAATATTGTGTATTGTATACAACATGAATGCATCATTAATACATAACTTTCTTGTTCGTAGAATTGAAAGACACCTTATTTAAAACTGATTACTGAGGCTGTATATAAAGTACTAAAGTTGTACTTCTAAAACAAGCCTTCAGTACGGTGTACATTTTAGGACATCGTCAGACCTCAGTCATACAATGACAAGGCGTCATGCCTCAGACTAAAAGGCTTCAGTCACAGGACAAAACGGCCTCGTGCCTCAGACTGAAAGGCTTCAGGTCTCAGGAAAAACTACGTCAGGTGTCAGGTCTGGTACAATTAGACATCGGACAAAACGGACTCAGATTAAAAGTTATCACACAAAAAGACATCAGCCGAAAAGTTATCAGACAAAAAGACATCAGCCGAAAAGTTATCAGAAAAAAAGACATCAGCTGAAACGGACTCAGATTAAAAGTTATCAGACAAAAAGACATCAGACGAAACAGACTCAGATTAAAAGTTATCAGACAAAAAGACATCAGCCGAAACGGACTCAGATTAAAAGTTATCAGACAAAAAGGCATCAGCCGAAAAGTTATCAGACAAAAAGGCATCAGCCGAAAAGTTATCAGAAAAAAAGACATCAGCCGAAACGGACTCAGATTAAAAGTTATCAGACAAAAAGGCATCAGCCGAAAAGTTATCAGACAAAAAGGCATCAGCCGAAAAGTTATCAGAAAAAAAGACATCAGCTGAAACGGACTCAGATTAAAAGTTATCAGACAAAAAGACATCAGACGAAACAGACTCAGATTAAAAGTTATCAGACAAAAAGACATCAACCGAAACGGACTCAGATTAAAAGTTATCAGACAAAAAGGCATCAGCCGAAAAGTTATCAGACAAAAAGGCATCAGAGGAAACGGACTCAGGTGGAGTGTGACGTGTCGCGCTGCCCCGCCCCATATGACGTCACGCGGTTCATAACAAGCAAACTGGTGTGGAACGGTAGTTAGTTGGTTAAAAAAATGTCTCTGTAGTAATGATTCAATTTGGTACTATATCCCCAAAACTATATTTCATAGATTAGGTGGTTTAGATTTTCTTTTAAAATGCAATTTCACCCCTTCTAAATTGCCGATTTCTCTCTCTAATTTTTACCAACAAGCTCTACTTGCTTGGAAACTGTGTTATGTGCACAACTTTTCTCCCCACAAAGAAATTCTGTGGAATAATTCATGTATTTTAATCCGTGGAAAATCTTTATTTATTGACAAGTGGCATGACAGAGGTATTGTTTTTGTTTTGGATTTATTTAAAGATGATGGCACTATACTGGAATATGAAGAATTTATGATTTTGTACAATCTTCCTCTGCCAGCAAGATCTTTCAATTCTGTTATCAAAAGTTTGTCTCCAAGTTATGTGCATCTATTTAAAACATACCTTTGTTTTAGTGAGAGAAAAACAACTATGCCCAAACTTTTATTGGATGGAGTTTGTCTTCTTGATAAAAAATGTAACAGTAAGTTTATAAGGCAAATGTTACACTATTCAGTATATACTTCCCCTAGATGTAAATTTTTCTGGACTAATTTTGTTGACTGTAAACATTGGAAGAAAGCATGGTTACTTCCTGAAAAATTTAGCATTTCTAATAAAATCAGAGAAATACATTTTAAGATTTTGCATAATGTTTTCCCAACAAACTCCCAAATTGCTTCTTTTTTTGATATTTCTAATTTATGTGTATTCTGTAAAGTTGAGGAAGAAACTTTACTTCATTTATTCTATCATTGCGATCAGGTAAAATTTCTTTGGGAGAACTTAAGATGTTATCTATCTTCTTTTGTAAAATTTAATTTAAAATTTACACTTAAAGAAATATTTCTATATTTTTCTAGTAGTGACCATGCTACTGAACTTGTAAATTTTTTTGTTTTGCAAATTTTTTATTCATAAATCCAAATTTCTTAATATGTTATCTAGATTTGATGTCTTTCTCGCAGAGATTTTGCTTACTGTTCATTCTCTTAAACTTATTGATGATAACAAGAATAACAAGTTTCTTAAGGCATATGACGATCTTTTTCTTACTGATTGAGGTGCTGTTTTTATTTATTTATTTTCTTTTTCTTTCCTTTTATGTTATTGTATTTCTATGCAGTGCTGTTTATTGTTGTTTTCCTTTTTGTCTTGCAATAAAAAAAATAAAAGGTGTGGAACGGTAGATCAGTGTTTTTCAACCACTGTGCCGCGGTACACTAGTGTGCCGTGAGAGATCGTCAGGTGTGCCGTGGGAAATTATTCAATTTCACCTAAAACAGGCCCAGCTGTTTCACATTGAGTAGGTAGAAATATGAAAGATCAAAAAAGAATGTTTTCATTGTGTTTGTTTGATTCCTATTCAAGACACTTTGATAAGAATGACTATATATTGTTAATTGCACTTTTTATTTGACAGAAGAAGGAATATCAGGGCTCGAAATTGCGACCATTTTGGTCGCAAATGCTCCCAAAATTTAATCTTCGCGACCTCTAAATATATTTGGGAGCATTTGTGCGAGTGCGAGAAATTGTTGTGGTGCGACTTGTTTTCATTTCTTTACAAAACTTTCGCTAGTCTAACTATTGCACAGACTGCTGTGAGCTGATGCAGTGTCAGCCTCGCCGTTCTCTCTCCAATATTACATAACCAATTAAACGTAGGCTAATCTTTAAATTCTTATCTTAAATTCAGATTTGAGATATTAGCCGTAAATCACTCCGTCACTGACACTGCGCTCTGCTCCGCTGAAACCGAACGTTTTTTTGCTCCAAATGTTTCTCTCTCTCTCTCTCTCTCTCTCTCTCTCTCAACCTCCGTTTCGGATTTGCACAAACTGCATTGCAATGTGACTTGATTGTGATTTTTGACTGTGGACCATTAAAATCTCTTCACAATATGCTTATGAAGAAATATAGTATCGTGCACATTCTGTCAGATGCAATTCTGGCGCCTCCTCCTCAGTATAGGCTATAATGTACAAGGCATACATTCACATCAGACTTTTCGAATTCCCGTTTGTGGTCCCCCACTTTCAAATTCTTTTGTTAAATTAATGCGTTTTTGCATGCTCAGCACCGCCGAGAGTTTCGTGCGATCGTCAAAACGAAACCGAAAGCAAAACACGCACGCGCAATCAAAGGCAATTTTGATACATCAGGTTTAGAGAGCGACTCCCCAATGTACACAAATTAGGCTACATAACATATCTAGGCTGTTATTAGTATATGTGGGTTATAATAGGTTCATAGTTTGTGTATTTGTCAATAGCTCTGTATCATGCTTGAAAAATTTGGTCTCTGTTTGCACTTTGAAATTGAGAGAGTAGCCTACCTTGATTATGGCTGCTTTTATTGTTTGCACTTAATAGGATTAAGAAAGAATTGTGTAGTTTATTTTTTGTTATTTCTACCATAGATTGTTTAAAAATGCAGTGGTTGCCTCTAATTTAAATGGCTCTACCTATAATAAAGAAAATAAGCATCTTGTTCATGTACTCATATTTTAATATATTCTTGTCCCTTGCTTAAGGTTTAAAATAAATATTTAAAAAAAAAGCCTTTTAGAATCTAGAGTCAGCCCATTTGCTTGTAAAGCATCAGCAATCAGAATCAGCCATGAAGAATTAAGTTTGTTGCATTACTAAAAAGAAATGCCAGGATGAGTGCTGGCTGATCTTGCTCAATTGGCAGTTGCGGTGCTCCTTAATATTCAGTGGGTGCTCCTAAATTTTTTTTGGTGCTCCTTACTTTTTGAGTGCTACCAAGTAAAAAAGTTCATTTCGAGCCCTGAATATGAAAGATCATAAAATACTTTTTTCTTTGTGTTTATTTGATTCCTGTTCAAGACACATCAATAACAATGGCTGTATATTGTTAATATAGGCTACAGAGTTACATTTTTTTACAGTTTCGATTGTTGGTGTGCCTTGTGATTTTTTTCAGTTAAAAATGTACCTTGGCTCAAAAAAGGTTGAAAAACACTGCGGTAGATGATGGCAGATGGAGGTAAGTCGCTCATGATATATTTTATTTTAACGATTTTAATTAAATGCTAAACTAATTCAGTTGAACATGCTTTCATGAGTATTGTGTGCACGTTTAAAAGTTTGTAATATTGCAACTAGCTACGTTTAGCTTGTACGTTGGCAAACTGTAGTAAAGTTACCCTTACGAAAAATAACTGCAGGCCACCAGTTGGTCCTGTTTTAGATGTATTTACACATAAAAAAAAAATTGTATTATCTACAGTGCCTTGCAAAATTATTCACACCCCTTCATTTTGTTCACATTTTGTTATGTTGCTGCCTTATTTTAAACTACTTTAAATTACATTTTTTTCACATCAATCTACACTCCCTACTCCATAATGGCAAAGCAAAAAAAAAGAAAAGTTTTTTTTAACATTTGTGCAAATTTATTAAAAATAAAAACTGAAAAGATCCCGTTGCATAAGTATTCATACCCTTTTCTGGGACACTCAAAATTTAGCTTAGGAGCATTCATATTGCTTCTAGATGTTACTACACTTGGAGTGGAGTTAAACTGTGGCAAATTCAATTGAATGAGTATGATTTAGAAAGACACACACCTCTCAGAAAAGGTCTAACAGCTGAAAATGCATATCAGAGCAAAAACCAAGTCCTGAGGTCAAGATAACTGCCTGTAGAGCTCAGTGACAGACTTGCGTTAAGGCAATGATCTAGAAAAAAACAGCTGCATTAAAGGTTCACAGAAGCATGTAGCCTCATTATCTATAATGGAAGACGATTGGAACAAAGGACTGTAAATTTATGTGGGGAAAAACTAATTTAAAGCAGTTAACATAATGCTGCAACAAAACAAAATGTGAAAAAATGAAGGGGTATGTATACTTTTGCAAGGCACTGTACTGTACATGATATAGATAATGACTTATTTCCACCCCATATTACTCGCTTTGCTTGGCCTAACGTTTTAGGTAGCTGCATTATCTGGTTAATTTAATTATTTTTTAAAATGTGTCTTTATATAATACAATTAGGCTACATTTTCATCAAGCAGTCTAATAGCTCGAAATAATTCGCTTTAACTTTAACTTGTTACTACAGTTTGCCAACGTAAAAGCTAACGTTATGCTAGTTGCAATATTACAAACTTTTAAACGTGCACACAATACTCATGAAATGCATGTTCTCCTGTGTGTACAACTGAATTAGTTTAGCATTTAATTAAAATCGTTAAAATAAAATATATCAGGAGCGACTTACCTCCATCTGCCATCATCTACCGTTCCACACCAGTTTGCTTGTTATGAACCGCGTGACGTCATATGGGGCGGGGCAGCGCGACACGTCACACTCCACCTGAGTGAGAAGGGTCTGGCTGCAGACTATGGCGAGTGGATAATGCCTTTTCTAAGGCTAAGCAGAAGAAGACGAAGGCGCAGACTACCCTTCCGTCGCCGTCAGTCCGTGTCAAATTTTGAATGGGATTAATAGGGAGGGCAGACGACATACCCGCGGCGATGTCACGGCGACGTCACCGTTGGAACCTATAATGGCGGCGACGTGACAGCAGCGTACATGAGAAAAGTATAAAAAAATGTACGTGTGATAAGTACGTCTGAACTAGGTGCATCGCCTCACATGACGCCTGATACATACGTCGTCACCATGTACGTCGCCTCACATGACGCCTGATACATACGTCGTCTCCTTCAACTAAATTTAAAGTTTGCATTAAAGTAGATGTATTTGTTATAGGTTATTACTTTTATTTAGTTATTTACAAACACCTAACAACAGTGCATAATAATTGCTGCATAATATTAAGTCTTTTTCATGTATGATGATGATGTGATAATAATGATATTTCATGTTCTGTTTAGCTGTTACATTATGTTTTGGATTATGTCCGATGCTTCTTTTTCTTTTTGTAATTATTGCATGAGGAGTAGACACATTTTATAATGTCTTTTAAAATGCGTAGGTCTATGTTAAATTCCCTTAATTATAACATTTCTAGCATATTTTAAAAACATTTATCTGAGCAATACTATATCTCATGTAGACCATTCACGTGTAGCACAATTTCAAGTCAATAATAGAATCCATTAAAGAGCAAAACAAATAATAATTATAATTTAAATCGGGGGGTTTTCTCCAGTCGAAAAAAGTAGCCTAAATTATGTCAGTGATTTCTCAAATTTTTAAAGAATATCTAAAATTATTTTATATCGATCTGCAGTATAATAAAAAACAAATACAATTTATTATGCAGAATATTAAATGAACTTTATGCTAGCTAACGAATTTTCTTCATAACGAATAGCCTACTTCAAAACGAAGTCTACATGAATTCTTTAATCACGAATATGATGAAATAACATTATTTCTTCTTGCATCAATATAATATAAGAATAAATGAAGATTGCTTACTTAACACAGTGAACGAATTTCAAGTTTTTTTTTGTTTTTGTTTTTTTGCTTTTTGATGGATTCTACAATCAGGGATTAAAACGAATTGTCTGTAGACCTAAGTTAAATGCAGGCTACTTGTTTTGTTTTTTTTTTTTTCGTTTTTTTTTTTCGTTACATTTCCCAAGTTAATGATTACAACAAAATAAAACACTACTTAATAAATTCCAGTCACTGTAATATCCTCATCCATTTGATACAAAACTCTCTCTCTCTCTCTCTCTCTCTCTCTCTCTCTCTCTCTCTCTCTCTCTATATATATATATATATACATATATATATATAGTTTTGTATCAAATGGATGAGGATATTATATATCTATATCTACATATAATTTTGTTTCGTCATATTCGTGATTTATTAATTTATACATGAAAACTTCGTTTTGAATATAGGCTATACCTTATGTATATAGGTTATGAAGAAATTCGTTAGCCTAGCCTAAAGTTGATTTATTCTTCATAACAAATATTTAGAAGAAGTTAAAAATTAAGGAATTAGCCTGTATTCTATAGATGGGGAAATACGCTTTTTTTCTTAACTTGTGTTAGACTGCCGATCGAAATAAATAATACTTGATCATCTTTAAAAATGAGAGAATCACTGACATAATTTAGGGTATCGACTGCATAAAAACGAAACTATTTAAATTTGCAGCGTAAACTGATGAATTGAAAAAGACAAGAAATAAAGCATAACAACAGAGATTTTTCCTATCAAGAAAAATGTTTGATAAAATTACAAAATGAATGCTGAATGATATATGACAGGAAACACTTCTCCGCTATAGCTGCACTTGGTGTCAGTGACAAATATTAAATGTTTAAAAAATCTTTGTGAAAACGAATGGCAATGACTGGTTCTTGGATTCTAAGATTATTATCTTTAGACACAGTTTGACATTTTTTTGCCAAGAAAAGACCCAGACCTACTGGGCATGATCCGTCCTTAAGACCTAGCGTGTTGGCTTTAGTTTCACGAATTTATCATAATTGGGACGCTAATCGGCCATTTTAATTGAAAGATGAAGGCGGTGATATTAATGTTGTCCACTAGATGGAGCCACAGGAGAAGGAATCTTCTACCCCTAATATAAGACTGGGACTGACAGCTTGACATCCATTTTTCCCAGTGAACTCATCTGGCCACAGCACACATTTCCACTGTCTCTTTGCCTATCTGAGATGAGCTCTGGCCCAGTGGACCAGCAGCATCACTTGATATATAGCTTTCTGATGAGCCAAACCTGATAACCTTAAATATTACAAATTTACCCTGCTCACAAACTGCTCCAAAACAGCCCAATTTAGATATTCTAAAACCCTTTTTTATTTTGCCTCTGTCCCGTTTTTTAGTGTGGTGTAGCCATCAAAATCAAAATTTGTTTATATTTACAAAATATATTTAAGTTGGTCATTGAAACTTGGAAAATCTTTTCTTTGTACTTTTGTCAATTAAATAAAAGTTAAAGAGAATTATCAAATTTACAGATTCCTGATTTTTATTGCATTTTACAATTTGTTATTAAATGATTAAACATTTATCTGAAACATTACGTATTGTTCTTGTTGGGATTTTTATTCATCTTGTAAAATGTATTAATTATTTTTAAAACATTGTGTCTATTTTGTATTTTTATAGTCATCAAAATAATTGGATAATAAAATGAAAGTGTACTTTGATTTTTATTCTTGTGATTTTTTTTCTATTGATCTAGTATTCTGACAATCCATAACTTACGATTTCATTCTTAGCTTTATTCCATGTGCAATGAGAGTATGAATAGTGCCTTCAAGTAATGAGATTTTAAAAACAAAAACAACATTTTTTTTTTAGTTTCACAGAAGAAAGAAAACAACAAAAGGACTGAAATGAAATTAAAATGATTAGCCTATAGTGATTACTTGATTTTGAAGTTCTTGATTTTCGTTAACTATCCCTTTAAGTAAAATGCAAATACATCCCTTTAAATTAAATAAAACACAAGGCTATATCCATCAAAATATACTTAAGATATTGTTTTTATTACTTATTATTTTACTTGATTTTAAATAAACATGTTCATCTTTGATTTTTATTGTATGAAACTGGGGAAATTACAGCTCTGCTGACAATGTTACAAATTCAACAAATCTAACAGACATTCTTATCAGAATCAGAATTTCTTTATTTATCCCCGAGGGGAAATTCTATTCACACGTCTATTGAGGCGACGTAACTTATCACGCGTCTGTTGAGGCGACGTACTTCTCTACGGCGTTGGTGTCACGCGTCTGTGTGGCGACGTAACCCTTCTCAAACGGAAAAGTACACGACCGTCGCCTTCGGCTGGTAATCCGTGGCACGGTCCACTCGCCATAGCAGACATGCACCTCCACTGTCAGACCTGCACTCTCAGACCTGCACTCTCAGTCACCCAAACTTCCTCTGCAGGTGACGTCACTTGCAATCGACACCTGCACACTACGGTACCTGCCACGTCACTTGCAATCGACACAAAAAAACCGGAAATAAGTTTCCAGTCGCTCGTTCGCGTTGCCAAAGACGCTGTATTGAAGCGGTTATATAGTTTAAAGTACCCGTTGCCAGTAAAGACACAGTAATGATGCTGTTAAATGGTTTAAAGTACTTTAGTAGTATAACCAGACAGAAACTTTTCCCCCAGTTATTTTTTGCTGCTTGTTTATCATAGGAGTATAATGTTGTACTTTATCATTCAAGTAGGCTACAACTATATTACATTACCAATCTATAACATTAACAAAAATTAAGCAGATGCTATTTTTAATTTTAGTTTTTTTATTGTAAGCTAGTTACAAAGAGACAGACTATTTACTATTATTTGGAAAACTAGCAATAGTTTTATAAAATAGTAATATAAAAATAAGTAAAAGCTTAAAACACTTCCATAACAAACAAAAACAGAACAGAAAGAATGCAAAGAGGCAAATTGTGTATTTTCTTTTATTTCTGCAAAGAAGCACATTATGCATTTCCTTCCTTTTCAGTTTGACAGAATACTTTCAGATTCATAACATCAACTACATGTAAAAGGAAAAAGTCCATGTCCTTCATCGCAGTAAAGATAAAGCTGAAAGGTTCCAGAGCAACAAGTCTGTCCTCTGAAAATTCAGCCTTCTGTAATTTGTCCATGGCCTCATCAACATCTTCATCCTCCATGCAGAGTACTTTGGGCAGCTGAACAGAACCAAGCAGCACACTTGGCTGTTCCAAACATATATATGTATACGTAGATACCCCATTGGCCCGCTCCAAGCACGTAGATGCGTCCGCCATATTGCAGCGGTCCACTTGACGTCATTCACCATACTGTAGGTTCGCAGACCAACGGCTGTGAAGGACTGTTATATTTCGAATATTCAGTGATTACTATGGTGATTTACCTAGATCTATGGGTGAATGACGTCAAGTGGACCGCAGCAAAATGGCGGATGGCTTATGTATAAAGGCCCATAGAAACAGTCGCTAATGAGGCATCTACATATATATCAATGGTTCCAAACACCACTTGCTGGCTTTATTTAAATCTCCCATCAGTTGATTCTCTAAAATAACACAAAGAACAAGAGAGATACAAATGTAAGATACCAAAAACATTAATTGTATTGTGCAAAAAAGAAACAATTACTTGTGACTAGTCCTGTAACAAAATAATGTACCTCTTGTGATGATTCCATCAGTACATCTATACTTGCATCATCTGCCTAAGAGCAGGATAGAAGAAACCAGTTATACACACACATACATATATTTATAATATATAAAATGTCACTCAAATGAAGTAATCTGAATTGAGAAGAGTAGGAGCAGAACAAAACATCAAATGTGGTGCTTTACAATGTTTCACACTACCTGTTTTGCTAATAAAAACACCACATTTAATTGTCTCATTCTACTTAATATCAGTAACACAACAATCACTTCCACTAAACTATACAGTAGTTTACGTGTAAGTAGGGCTGGGCAATTTGGCTTAGAATCAAAATCTCGATTAATTGAACATTTTAACCCGATTACGATTAATGAACGATTATTTTATTTATTAATAAAATTATATTTAATTATATTTATATAATATTTATTTTTTTGCCCTCATAGTTCACTGACAAGTTTTGTACAGTAAATATGTTCACATATTACAAGCGAGAGATTTTTGGATGAAGGGTGCATTACTTGATTTTAAAATAATTGAAGGAAACACACTATCTACGATCTATGATTATTAATTGAACATCAATGTTGAACAACTGAAATTAAAGCAAGCATTGCTTAAAACGAAAAGTCACATTTTTCTTAAATTAGTGAAAATAAATAACTTGCACTATTGGAAACAAAATAAATAATTTTCAATGTTTTTCATATTAAAAGTAGAAAATAAGCAGTATCTCCTCTAAATAAAATTACCCTTGTATATCCTGTAAATACTTTTTACTGTATAAATACTGTTTAAGCTCTCCATCGACATGTCGGCGGAATAACGGAACGGAGCGCTAGTGTTTTTTAAAGGGAAAGTAATTGAAATAATCTTCCTGGAAAAATTTTAACGATTATAGGTTCTGAATGTCGATTTCGATTATTTTTCGATTAATCGCCCAGCCCTACGTGTAAGCTATATAATTAACTTACGAAAGCATATATACCATTCTGTTCAGTAGTTTAGCTTACTTTAGCTGTATTTAAGTCAGTGACGGAGTGGTTGACTAATTAGGCTATACAGCTTAGGGCTGCTCGATTTCAGCAAAAATCATAATCACGATTATTTTGGTCAATATTGTAATCACGATTATTTAAACGATTATGACAGGGTCCAAAACTTTCTATAGTAATTAATTTAAATACAGCGAAAAAAAAATAAAAAAATAAAAATAACAGTGCTTAAAAAAATACTGAATACTTTTATGCAAGTCTAAAGTAGTCTAACAATACTACAGATATTAAATGTAATTATTTGAATGTAAAATAAAACAGCATCACTGTAATAGTTAAACATGCTTTGTTTCTTATTAAAACTACAAACGTCCTTCATTCAAAAGCAGTGAGTGATTTTTCTTTTTGTATTTTTAAGTTTTATTCATATTAAACACAGACAGCAGAAGGAATCTTATGTGTTGCGCTTAACCACACGGACCCAATATACTGTTACACACGTATTTTTATTCTCAACTTTTTATGGTCATTTAAGACATAACTGACAAGCGTTTACATGAATAATCAACAAGCGCCTCATTTTCAAATATTTTTGCGTGTATTTGACCGTTTAGGCGCGCACCTGAGTTAAAATATAACTTTACAAGTCCATGTTCGGCTCCGTCTTTGAGCGCATTCAAAAAACACCGCAACTTTTCCTACGCACTATTAAAAACATAACATCAGAGAAACATGAATAAATCAAGCATGTCCCGTTTTATGAAAGTCACGTTACATGATTTTGCTGTTTTGCATGTGAAATTAGGCTTTTATGGAAGAGCGAAAGCGCACCACTGGAAAGGGGGTGGAGTGGGGAACAATAATCGTTTCATCTCGATTAGCCTACTGCATTTTCATGATCGTTTGAAGCAGAAATCGAAATCGAATTTCGATTAATTGCACAGCCCTAATGCAACTTTTTAAACACAACCAGTGAGCAGCGAACATGTTGGCAAACATAATTTTGTATATCAGAATACAATCTAATAAAACGTATAATAAACACACAGATACACATATGTACTTACAGCAATGATTCTTGAAAGAATTCAGAAGTTATTCTCAATCCAACACGTCCCACTACACGCAGATTGCAAATAGCGCAGGTACCGTAGACTGCAGGTGTCGATTGCAAGTGACGTCACCTGCAGAGGAAGTTTGGGTGACTGAGAGTGCAGGTCTGAGAGTGCAGGTCTGACAGTGGAGGTGCATGTCTGCAGCCAGACCCTATTGTGTTAATGCGTACAAATTTTACGCGTTGTATAAAATAGGTATTGTCCCCAACGGCGTTCCATAGTTTTGTCCTGTGACTGAAGCCTTTTAGTCTTTTTTTACAGTCTATGGTCTGAGGCATGACGCCTTGTCATTGTATGACTGAGGTCTGACGATGTCCTAAAATGTACACCGTACTACGGCTATATAAAGACTAGGCCTATTCTGGGTGTTTTACGGTTGGTTACATGTCTTTAGATCAAACAGTCTTTTAGTTTAATGGAATTAGAATACATAAATTGACACTACTCATTTTTTAAATAGCCTAATATAGGTTATGTATCTGCATCCGGTACTGTTATTTATTTATTATTTGTTTGACTAGTGCTGGCTACTTGACTATCCATAATATTTAATAAAGATGTCAGACCCAGCAAAAAATATTACGCCCTAAAACGAATGTCTGCACTTTTACTCAAGTAGTCCCGACATGATTTGTGTACTTCTTCCACGACTGATTTCCAAGTTGGTTTGGGGTGAGTAACGAGCAATTGCGCTAATGTGAAACGAATGTCTAATTTAAAACTAGTTTAACAAGTTAAATGTAGTGTTAAACTTAAAGTGTGTTTGATCAGGATAAGGAATACTGACATAGAAAATATGCTTGAGCTGGAATCAGGCCAATTTGGGACGTCTTAACCGCGCTGCTCCTCTCATCAGGAGAAAAACATCTTCGACGTGTTTGAGTTCGACATACGGTCTGTTTAGACGCAAAAGATTATTGATATCACTGCTGTGAAACGTTTTAATGAACTTACCGTCACACGAGAAGACATCGTTGATTTCGAATGATCCGAAATGGCGTCTAGTCATCTGACGTGATGCTTTCGGTTTCACTTTATAAAGCAGATGAGTTCCGCAAAACACACAGCAGTCACGATCGGACTGAACGTGATGACGCTGGAATCCAAGCCACATAGTACTTGTTACAGGAGGTGTAAGTAATTCAAAATAAATTATTAACAAGTAACTTGACTGACACTTAAAATTAAATGAATAAAACAGTAGCCCGTCAAAAGCAAAAATCTAAATAAATCACTTTTTAACAGGCAGAAACATTTACATAACTGAAGAGCAATGACACCCACCTCATGTTTGTGAAGTATTAATGCAAGAAAATGTAAATTTAAACTGTGGAATTGCATTTTTCTTTAAATGTCTTACTTTACTCATTGCTTTTTAAAAGGTGAAAAATCCTGATACGGAAAACAATCTTGAGAAAATAATGAGTTTGATCATTATTATTAATAATAAGTAAATTTCACTTAATTACCCTACACAATAGTGATAACATGACACATAACACCTCATGATTTACATTGAGTAGGCCTTTGTCACACCCCTGGACTTTGAGTTGGTTTCTCCCATCCATTTCCCCCCGCTGTTTTCTGTTACTTGGTTTGTTCCCATCATTACCCACACCTGTGTTTGTAATCATCTTGTCTATTTAATGTGTGTGCTTCCACTGATGTTTGTCGATCGTTAAATGTTACCACGCTGTGTTCCTGTTTCTGCCTACTTCCATTGGATTATTAAATACCTTCACTTTTACTCCGTCGTTGTTCGTGTGTTTAGTGTGAAACGTGACAGAACGATCGACCGTAACAGTTTATTTTTTGTGAATTCCCCCCGTTTTGTTTTGCGTCTTTTTTCAGTCTTTTGTTTCCGTCGTGTTCATCACCAGAATTCACCATGAAACTCGCTTCAATCAACGTCCGCCCAAGGAGGGGAAACGCCATCCTGGAAGGCTATACCACCTTTATATTCCAGGATGGCAGGGATCTTGAGGACTACGTGGAGGAGTTTATTAGCATTTGCCATCTTGCTAGCTGCGATGACGTCTGCCTTATGGAGGGATTTTGGTGTGGACTGGATGAGGATCTCCGCTTCGTCATGCCCGAAGGTGAACCATGCTGGACCCTAACGCAATATATTAACATCTTGCTGAGTGCTTGGGGTTCAGAGCTCTGCCTTGACGAAGCGGAGGAGGATTACAACGCCGTCCAGTCACACCAGGCAGACGTCTCGCAGCACGACCCGGAACCCAGCCAAGTACCATCCCGACCCGCGGAATATCAGCCTGAGCCCACCGCTGACGGGGAGCTACCGCCCGCCGCGACCAGCGTGCCATCGCGAGGAGGAGCGACAGAGCAGCTGATCGTCACGGAGCCAGAGTGGCACGAGGCGTCAGACCAGGTGTGTGAGCCGGCTGCAGTAACCGCGACGGTGGAGAAGATAGTGGAAGTTGAGAATGCTAAGGACAGCATTACCCACTGCACCACCACTGAGGGTGAGCTTAATGAGATTCCGGGAACTTTTTCTATGGACAATGCTATGGACATTTCTGTGATTAATATGGACTATTCTGAGGATGTTTGGACTGAACTTTCTAATATCTCTGAACTTACTACCCATCATAATTTCCCACCCACCCTCCCTCAGTTTATTAAGGATAATGTGTCAGCCATGCCACCACTGCCACCTGTCAGTCCTTCTGCTCACCCTCAGCTTAACATCTGTGCAGTGGGTTCGCCGCAGGTCTGCCAGTCAACATCGGCGTCATGGCTGGAGGATTCCTCATCTCCGCCTCCAGCCTCAGAGTCCCGGACTCCGCCTCGGCCCTCCGAACCTGCGGCTCCACCCCGTCTCTCAGCTCCCTCGTCTCCACCGTCGCCCGTCGGTCCACCAGCTTCACCGCGCTCCATCGTCCTTCCGGCTCCGCCTCGGTCTGTCGTCATCCCACCTTCGCCTAAGGATTCCACTCCTCCGGCTACGCCTCGTTGCTCCATCCCACCGGCTCCGTGGAACTCCTCCATCCCTCTGGCACAGCCTCAGTCCTCTGTCGCTCCGGTTCCGCCGCGGACCTCCGGATCTCCGCCTCCGCCTTGGTCGCCAGAGCCTTGGGTTCCACCTTGGCCCTCCGGATCCTCGGTGTCGCCCGGGATCATCGGCTCTCCGTCTCCGCCTCGGGCTCTACCACCACCTGCTCCGCCTCCGTCGGTCGGCCCCCGGGAGTCGTCAGCCCACTCTCCACCATGGCTCCTCCCTCCATCGGCTCCACCGTGGGGTTCCATCTTGGCTGTGGTCTGGGTATCACCTGGCTCCTCCTGCTCCGGATCCCTCCCGTCTCCTCCTTGGCTCCTCCCTCCGTCATCACCACCATGGATTATTCAGTCACCACCCTGGACTTCATTCCTGGCCCCCCTTCCGGAAGAACGTCCTCCACCCAAACCCCCTCCTAAAGACTTTGTAGTTCGGTCGGCGCGTGGACGCGCCGTTTCCGGGAGGGGGGTGTAATGTCACACCCCTGGACTTTGAGTTGGTTTCTCCCATCCATTTCCCCCCGCTGTTTTCTGTTACTTGGTTTGTTCCCATCATTACCCACACCTGTGTTTGTAATCATCTTGTCTATTTAATGTGTGTGCTTCCACTGATGTTTGTCGATCGTTAAATGTTACCACGCTGTGTTCCTGTTTCTGCCTACTTCCATTGGATTATTAAATACCTTCACTTTTACTCCGTCGTTGTTCGTGTGTTTAGTGTGAAACGTGACAGAACGATCGACCGTAACAGTTTATTTTTTGTGAATTCCCCCCGTTTTGTTTTGCGTCTTTTTTCAGTCTTTTGTTTCCGTCGTGTTCATCACCAGAATTCACCATGAAACTCGCTTCAATCAACGTCCGCCCAAGGAGGGGAAACGCCATCCTGGAAGGCTATACCACCTTTATATTCCAGGATGGCAGGGATCTTGAGGACTACGTGGAGGAGTTTATTAGCATTTGCCATCTTGCTAGCTGCGATGACGTCTGCCTTATGGAGGGATTTTGGTGTGGACTGGATGAGGATCTCCGCTTCGTCATGCCCGAAGGTGAACCATGCTGGACCCTAACGCAATATATTAACATCTTGCTGAGTGCTTGGGGTTCAGAGCTCTGCCTTGACGAAGCGGAGGAGGATTACAACGCCGTCCAGTCACACCAGGCAGACGTCTCGCAGCACGACCCGGAACCCAGCCAAGTACCATCCCGACCCGCGGAATATCAGCCTGAGCCCACCGCTGACGGGGAGCTACCGCCCGCCGCGACCAGCGTGCCATCGCGAGGAGGAGCGACAGAGCAGCTGATCGTCACGGAGCCAGAGTGGCACGAGGCGTCAGACCAGGTGTGTGAGCCGGCTGCAGTAACCGCGACGGTGGAGAAGATAGTGGAAGTTGAGAATGCTAAGGACAGCATTACCCACTGCACCACCACTGAGGGTGAGCTTAATGAGATTCCGGGAACTTTTTCTATGGACAATGCTATGGACATTTCTGTGATTAATATGGACTATTCTGAGGATGTTTGGACTGAACTTTCTAATATCTCTGAACTTACTACCCATCATAATTTCCCACCCACCCTCCCTCAGTTTATTAAGGATAATGTGTCAGCCATGCCACCACTGCCACCTGTCAGTCCTTCTGCTCACCCTCAGCTTAACATCTGTGCAGTGGGTTCGCCGCAGGTCTGCCAGTCAACATCGGCGTCATGGCTGGAGGATTCCTCATCTCCGCCTCCAGCCTCAGAGTCCCGGACTCCGCCTCGGCCCTCCGAACCTGCGGCTCCACCCCGTCTCTCAGCTCCCTCGTCTCCACCGTCGCCCGTCGGTCCACCAGCTTCACCGCGCTCCATCGTCCTTCCGGCTCCGCCTCGGTCTGTCGTCATCCCACCTTCGCCTAAGGATTCCACTCCTCCGGCTACGCCTCGTTGCTCCATCCCACCGGCTCCGTGGAACTCCTCCATCCCTCTGGCACAGCCTCAGTCCTCTGTCGCTCCGGTTCCGCCGCGGACCTCCGGATCTCCGCCTCCGCCTTGGTCGCCAGAGCCTTGGGTTCCACCTTGGCCCTCCGGATCCTCGGTGTCGCCCGGGATCATCGGCTCTCCGTCTCCGCCTCGGGCTCTACCACCACCTGCTCCGCCTCCGTCGGTCGGCCCCCGGGAGTCGTCAGCCCACTCTCCACCATGGCTCCTCCCTCCATCGGCTCCACCGTGGGGTTCCATCTTGGCTGTGGTCTGGGTATCACCTGGCTCCTCCTGCTCCGGATCCCTCCCGTCTCCTCCTTGGCTCCTCCCTCCGTCATCACCACCATGGATTATTCAGTCACCACCCTGGACTTCATTCCTGGCCCCCCTTCCGGAAGAACGTCCTCCACCCAAACCCCCTCCTAAAGACTTTGTAGTTCGGTCGGCGCGTGGACGCGCCGTTTCCGGGAGGGGGGTGTAATGTCACACCCCTGGACTTTGAGTTGGTTTCTCCCATCCATTTCCCCCCGCTGTTTTCTGTTACTTGGTTTGTTCCCATCATTACCCACACCTGTGTTTGTAATCATCTTGTCTATTTAATGTGTGTGCTTCCACTGATGTTTGTCGATCGTTAAATGTTACCACGCTGTGTTCCTGTTTCTGCCTACTTCCATTGGATTATTAAATACCTTCACTTTTACTCCGTCGTTGTTCGTGTGTTTAGTGTGAATCGTGACAGCCTTTTAAATAAAAAAAAATAATAATAATAAAACATAATTTTCTATAGGGGTGTTGCTAAGAAATGGAGCGATTATAAGCACTGAGATGGTCAGACAAATCGTACTCGGTTACTAACGTAACCTCGGTTCTCTCAGAGAGGGGACGAGTACTGCGTAGCTTTACGCTAGGGGAAAATCCTTTCCGCGAGAGATATTGAAGCCAAAAAATTATCCTTAATTTTGTATTAATGTAAAACGCGTTGCCGCGGTGAGCAGACATAGGCGAGGCGTACTGCGTGCCTATTGGCTGCTCCGCAGCAACTGCAGCACCTATCGAGCGAGGCTTGGCGCGATGTCAGCTCCAATGAGAACATTTCGCGCCTGATACGTCATCTCCCGCCGAAAGTGGCGTGATCCCAGCCTATAAATATCGCTCGCAGGTAGCTACACTCTGGTTTTTTGATCATAAAAGCGCCCAGAGCACACGCTTGCACGGCAAGGTACGCAGTACTCGTTCCCTCTCTGAGAGAACCGAGGTTACGTTAGTAACCGAGTACGTTCTCTTACGAGAGGTCTCTCCTACTGCGTAGCTTTACGCTAGGGGAACGCCCTGTAAAACGCCGTGCATGCCAAGATCTGATACCATAGACCCTAGGGCCATAGCCCGGGGTTCATATAGTGTTTAAACGTATAAGGGGATTAGTGCCCTAAAACACTGGCTCCAGGTGTATCCGGGCAGGTAAACGGCCTGGATAAACTTGGAACATGGGTCTAGATATCTGTTAACCCTTAAAGACCTAGAACATTTTTGGGGCACCTGAGGCACCTGTATATTTCTTTGTTTTTTCAGACCTATTCTAGCAGTCAGCATCAATTGTCATATATCATTAAAAACATAAGAACTTGAACTTTATGTCTAGCTAATTTAAAATTACAAATTTCCTTTTGTTTTCTCTAAAAATTAGTGAATTTCCAGAATTTTAGGAAAAAACGCTACCAACAATTGGGTGTTTTTTACTGTGTACTCAAACAAAAACTCCTGAAGTTTAGATTTTTTTCTTTAAAAATTTGTATTTAGGTGTTTTACACTTCCAAATAAAATTTTGTCTATATATAACATTCCCCAAGCAAGTTATAGCCAATTATTACAATATTATTTAGGTGCTTTTCAGTGAAAAACAGGCCCATTTCGTTTATTGACAATATAGATCTGTCCAAAAACGTTTCAGGAGTAAAGTCATTGCAGAAACAGTGTTAAATAATAGCAAAACACAGTAAAAAATAATTTACTATTTCATAAATATATTCTTAATCCAAAAGATGAACAATAAACACAAATAGTGTAGAAAGTAGCACAAGAAAAAATGCACAAACTGTCTTGTGCAACAAAAAAATAAATAAACAATCCAAATTATTCACAAACTACACACAAAATGAGAGAGAAATATACAGAGTGCAACCGAAAAAATAGTACAAATAATCTTTAAAAACTATATAATAATTAGTTACATAATATAACAACCAAATAGATGGATCTGCTGGCTGTAGTCTGCGTCGGAATCTATTTTACCGGGACATCGCCTAGTGACCGAAAACCCACATTCCAGTGCTTTATCCGATATCTACTGTTGTTTCATCCTTGTTTTTGGTTTGTTTTATGTCAAAGGGCTCTGTCGTGAGTATTTCTGTACATTTTCAAAGAATGCTGTCATGCAAATGTGTTATTTTGCGTTTGTTTTCATGCACGCAAGACGCACTTTGCTTTCACTTTGCGTCTGTTCAGATCTGCAAAGAAACATACTAATCGGTGGTTCAAAAGACCAAAACCTATGTTTATTGGTTGAATAGATGACAGTTTGAACCAATCGGGGCACAGGGGTGGGACTAAGCATCAACAATCGTTCCTGTTTGGCTCAGAGGACCAAAACGTGTTGACGAATCAGTGCTGAGGAAATGTGATGACGTAATCACGCTTACTACGGAGCCTCTGAATATCCAAATGAGACAAATGCGATATCACTGAAAAGAGACTCTGTACTTTACGAGACCTTTTAAAGCATTCAAATTGGATTAGCGGTTCAAAAGTTATTAAACATTTAAGACCAATAGTTATTTTTAGCCGCCGGCGGCTGTCTCGGTCTTTGAGGGTTAATATCTAGACCGACAGCAGTTTGGCCTGTAGGGCAGGAACCTCCAGGTTGTAGAATCTTATAAATGTAGACGGAGAGGCCCAGCCTGCCGCCGTACAAATATCTTGCAAGTCGATCCCACTCGACCAAGCCCACGACGAGGCCACGCCCCTCGTGGAATGTGCTCTGACACCCAGCGGGCATTGCCTGCCCTTGGACTCGTACGCCAGTGCAATAGCATCCACTATCCATCTGGATAGAGTCTGTTTTGACGCAGCCATTCCCTTAAGGCCCTTTCACACGGGACGCGGCAGTCGCGAGTGTCTAGTTCATTTTCAATGGGAGACATGCGTCAAGCGGCAAACCGCGGGCAGTTTCGCTGGCGGCGCGGAGGCGGAGCGCAAGCGGTGCTCGTGCACCCAAAATCATGCCGCTTCCACGGGCACGGCGCTTCACGGCAGGCGCCGCCAAAGATAAAAATATTTTATCTTTTTGTGAGCGGCAGCGGCAGCCGCGTCGGCTTTAACCAATCAGTGAACAGATTATTAAAAACCAATCATAGAATATTTAACTGAATTTATAACGGATAGTTGAAAATAGAGGAGATTGTTTTAAGTGTGCTGGATTTCCCAGAGCTGTATGAATCATCTAAAATCTCATATTTGGGGTGAGCACAGGAGTTAGTTTGCCAGGTAAAAATACAAATATGTACAAAGTGTCCAGACAATACATTATTATGCGTGGTGTTATAATAAACTATATCTTTCAAAAGTTTGAATAATAATAATGACAATAATTAATGACAGAATGACACAAACACAATTTTCCATTTTATTTAGACATTTAAGCAACTGTAACTATGGCAACGTCCGCCCCCAGGCCGCGTCGCGAACACCGCCTCAACTGCACAAAACGCTTCCACTACAAGAGAAGGCGGCAGCCGCGCGGCGATTTTACCGCTTGCCGCGTCCCGTGTGAAAGGGCCTTTAGAATGCCCGTAAAACGAGACGAACAGCTGTTCTGTCTGTCTAAAAGCAGACGTGCGTGACACATAGACTCTTAGCGCTCTAACTGGACATAAGAGTCTCGCGTCAGCCTCTTCATCCACAGCCGGTAGAGCAGACAGTACGATGACCTGTGCTCGAAACGGTGTGTTAATAGACTTTGGCACGTATCCGTGCTTGGGTTTGAGTATGACTTTTGAGTCGTTGGGTCCAAACTCCATGCATGTCGCGCCCACTGAAAGCGCGTGCAAGTCTCCTACGCGCTTCACTGAAGCAAGCGCTAGTAGGAATATAGCCTTAAGAGACAGATATTTTAATTCAGCCGCCTGTAGTGGTTCAAAT
The DNA here is from genome assembly GCF_049309525.1 of Garra rufa. Classification (NCBI taxonomy): domain Eukaryota; kingdom Metazoa; phylum Chordata; class Actinopteri; order Cypriniformes; family Cyprinidae; genus Garra; species Garra rufa. The sequence goes on from NC_133361.1 coordinate 60,970,721, forward strand.
GGTTCGCTCTTCATAGCGTCCAACACCACAAGGTCCCATGTTGGGACTGAAGGCGGTCTGGGTGGATTTAACCTCTTAGCTCCTTTAAGGAAGCGTATGATTAAATCGTTCCTCCCTATTGACTGACCTAGCGTTGTCCTCGAGAACGCTGCTATGGCCGCCACATAAACTTTGAGCGTGGACGGGGACCTGCTCTTGTCCAGCAGCTCTTGTAGGAAAGAAAGTACATCTGTCACACCACAGTCTGTGGGTGTGGATCCGCGGGCTGTGCACCAGTCCGCAAATATCGACCACTTCGAGGCATAGAGCCGTCTAGTAGATGGAGCTCTAGCCTGTGTGATCGTTGATATCACTCCTGTGGGGAGTTCATCATATATTCCCTGGTGACCCATACATGAAGGGACCACAGCTCGGGATGGGGGTGCCAGATCGCGCCGCCCGCCTGCGAGAGGAGGTCTCTCCTCACAGGTATTGGCCACGGTGCGATGCTCGTCATCTGCATCAGCGCTGGGAACCAAGTCTGGTTTCCCCAAAACGGCGCTATCAGCAGAATGGCACACTTTTCCTCTTTCACCCTCTCTATCACCTGAGGTAGGAGAGAGACCGGGGGAAAAGCATAAAGAGGACGGCGGGGCCACGTATGGGCTAGTGCGTCCTTGGCTTTGGAAAAGAATTCTGGGCAATGAGCGTTGTCCTGAGATGCAAATAGATCTATCTCCACTCTGCCGAATACCTTCCATAATAGCTGCACCGTTTGAGGGTGCAGCGACCATTCGCCCGCCGGAACATTGTTCCTGGACCGTCTGTCTGGTCCTACATTTAGGGTCCCCCGCACGTGCGCTGCCCTCAGCGAGCACAGGTTGCGATGAGCCCATACCAGAAGGCGTTCTGCAAGTGCATGCAGGTTTCTGGACCTGAGTCCTCCCTGGCGATTTATGTAAGCCACTACCGATGTGTTGTCGGAGCGGACTAATACATGACTTCCCTTCAATAGGGGAAGAAAATATTCTCCACTGCTATCATTTCGAGGCAGTTGATGTGCAGTGACTTCTCTCGTTCTGACCATAGGCCGAACGCCGGTCTGCCCTCTAGCAGCGCCCCCCATCCCGAGGTGGACGCGTCCGTGGACACTACTTTCACCCTCGAGGGTCTCTCTAGAGTGACACCTTTTCGGTACCAGTCGGCTGCTCTCCACGGCATCAGGGCTGTAACGCAACTCTGATCGATCGTGAGACGGAGTCGACCGGACGCCCACGCTCGGCGCGGCACGCGCGCTTTCAGCCAGAACTGCAGTGGGCGCATGCAAAGCACCCTTAACTGTAGAACTGATGATGCTGAAGCCATAAGACCTAACACTCTTTGAAAGGTCTTGAGCGGGGCAGACTTGCTGCGGCAGAGCGCGCTCACTGCGCTCTGAACGTTCAGCGCGCGCACTGACGAAAGCTTCACTGTCATTGCCAGCGAGTCCAATTCTATGCCCAGGAAGGAGATATTCTGGCTGGGGTTCAGCGAGCTTTTCTCCCAATTGACTTTCAAACCCAAGTTCTCGAGGTGATCGAGTAACATGGTCGTGTGTTCCCTGAGCATTGAGTGAGATTGCGCTAAAATCAGCCAATCGTCCAAATAATTCAGTATTCGCACGCCTTTCTGTCTGAGCGGGGCGAGCGCTGCGTCCATGCACTTCGTAAATGTACGGGGTGCTAGGGACAAACCGAATGGCAGGACTGTGTACTGATAAGCTTGGCCCTCGAAGGCGAATCTCAAAAATCGCCTGTGACGCGACGCTATCTGTATTTGAAAATACGCGTCTTTCAGATCCACTGACACAAACCAGTCTCCTCGGCACACTTGTGCGAGGATTTTCTTGGTTGTGAGCATTCTGAACTTTCGCTTCACTAGCGCTTTGTTCAGTTGCCTTAGATCTAGTGGTCCCTTCGGCTCGTAGCAGGTGTGCTGCATCTGCCTTTATCGTGGTCTCGACGCGCGCCGTGTAACGGCGAGGGCGTCGTCGAAACTGGAGCGAATAGCCTCTCTTTATAATGTCCAGCACCCATTTTGAGACCCCTGGGAGTTTTTCCCATGCATCTGCATGTAATGCGAGGGGGTGGGTGCGAAGCGCGCTCCGATCTGTTACTAACGGAGCCGCTTCGGTGTCTGTGACATGCAAGGCTCGGGGTACACTGAGCGCGGGGACTGCTTTCTCTGTGTGTATATGTGGTTGCGTGGTAACGGGCACATTTAACACACTCGATGCAGCTTTTAGCCGCGTAGGCTGGGCGTCGTCCGGTTTACAGAAACCGTAAGACCTGCCTGATGTAATATGTGTGGGCACTCTGGGGTGGGCACATATACCACATGCGAAGTCGGTGAAACTGTAGCGAATAGCCTCCTTTAATAATGTCCAGCACCCATTGTGAAACCCCTGGGAGCTTTTCCCATGCATTTACCTGTAACGCAAGGGGGTAGGTGCGAAGCGCGCTCCGATCTGTCAATAACGGAGTCGCTTCGGTGCGTTGTGACGCACGAGTGACTGTGACATTCGAGGCTCGGGGTACACTGACCGCGGGGACTGCTATCTTTGTGTGTATATGTGGTTGCGTAGTAACGGGCACATTCAACACACTCAGCGCAGCCTTTAGCCGTGTAGACGGGGCGTCGTCCGGTTCGTTTTTACTGCAACCGTAAGACCTGCCTGATGTGATATGTGTGGGCACTCTGGGGTGGGCACATTTATCACATGTGAAGCGCAGCCGATTCGGGTCGACTTTATGTGCGCGGGTTTTGTATGACAGGATGTGCTCATGTGTATGTTCATGCGAGCTACACACAAAACACCTTCGGCTATGGCCGGAACACCCGAAAATACACTCCTTTGAGGATTTAATTGGGTAGCCGTGAGAACGGCTCTTGAGTGCAGACAAGCAGGCTGCAGCGCCGGCTTGATGACTGCGGATAATGCTGGAACAGCCACATTTCTTGGAGCTGAGCGAGCGAATACTTTCGGTGGGAGTCTGGCAGCCGCGGGACTCGCGCACCGGCGTTCAACACTCCAAACAGCGTTCGCCTGCATAGAGCGAACGCACTCCTGGTTTCGTTTTTACAGAAACCGGTTGACGTGCATAATGAGGTGTCTGTGAGCACTGTGAAGCGGGCACATTTAACACTCCAAAACAACGTTCGCCTGCATAGAGCGAATGCACTGTTGGTTTCGTTTTAACAGAAACCGGTTGACGTGCATAATGAGGTGTCTGTGAGCACTGTGAAGCGGGCACATTTAACACTCCAAAGCATAGAGTTAATGCACTGTTGGTTTCGTTTTTACAGAAACCAACAGTGCATAATGTGGTGTCTGTGGGCACTGTGAAGCGGGCACATTTACCACGTGTGACGCGCAATCGATCTGAGTCGATTTTATGTGCGCTGTGCTTGTGTGTAGAGATGAGCACTGGTTAGTGGGCATATTCTTACAACACGTGAAACACCATCGGCCGTGGCCGGGACACCAGATAATACACTTTATTGGGAGTTTATCTGTGTAGCCGTGGGAAAGACTTTTGTGTGCAGGCAAACGGGCGACGGAGCCGGTTTGTTGGCTGCAGAAAACACTGGAACAGTCACATTTCCTGGGACTGGACGAGCGAATAACTTTGGTGGGGGACCGGCAACAGCGGGACTCGTACACCGTCGTTTTCCTAGTTGCTAGGACGATTTCGGAGGCTCAGGTTTCAACTCAATCCTGGGCCGCGGGCCGCGTCTGGCGGGGCGGCGGCCGGACGAGAAAAACATCAGAAACCGTTAACCACGGGTGCCTCTCAGCAACGGTGAGAGGCCACGCGTTCCCGCTCTGGCGGGAAACGGAAATCCTCTTCCTCCTTCATGGCCCCCCTCGTCAGCGGCGTCGATGGAAGCGGTGGCATACAGCGGCCGCTTTACGTCCGGAACAGAGGCTGACGAGGTCGATGAAGCAGGCGGGCGAACCGGCGAGCTTTGTCGGCTGGAGGAAGGGTCCGGGGCCCGCTGGGCACAGCGCTTTTTACGGCGCGACTCCGCGCGGGCGGGGGAGCAGTCTCAGTGAAGAAGGCAAGGCAAGTCCTCAGAGTCGCCATTGGCATCTGCATGAGCCGTATGAAAGCATCTTTAAAAAGACACTTTGCTCTCTTAGAGAAACACGACGCAGCGGCGACACACACTGTAGATTATAAAGGATATAGGCGCCGGAAAGCGCAGCAGGAAGGCACGGAAGGCACGGAAGGCGGCGTGGCCAGTAGCTCCAATGGCTCGTCCCGCTGAGATGCTTGCAGTCGACGGCGGCTTCTTCTCCGGCTCCAGCGATGCGTGAGCTTCGCTTGAAGGATGAAAAAATCAGAGTGTAGCTAGCTGCGAGCGATATTTATAGGCTGGGATCACGCCACTTTCGGCGGGAGATGACGTATCAGGCGCGAAATGCTCTCATTGCCAAGCCTCGCTCGATAGGTGCTGCAGTTGCTGCGGAGCAGCCAATAGGCACGCAGTACGCCTCGCCTATGTCTGCTCACCGCGGCAACGCGTTTTACATTAATACAAAATTAAGGATAATTTTTTGGCTTCAATATCTCTCGCGGAAAGGATTTTCCCCTAGCGTAAAGCTACGCAGTAGGAGAGACCTCTCGTAAGAGAACGATATTTCTAACAGAGGAGGCAGTTACCAAGTCTGGATGACTGACAGGTTTAGAATAAAGTATCTGACATCTAATATTTCAACACTGTTAAAACTGGATTACTGAATGGATTGAGTCATTAATTTGTTTATACGTTCAATTTTGTTTACTTTTGTACTTGTAGGCTCTGACATCTACTTTGTTCGTCCTGTCATATGACTGTTTGACTTGTAAAAGAGGCTAAATGTATGTAAAATCTTCCGTTAAGACACTGTTTAACAAAACAAGAAGAACTGAGGAAGCTGAAGAGAGCACACATGGTTTGTTTATCACATTAGTGCTAGCCCTCCCAGAACACATAAGGTGTATGACATCAAAGTATCACTTTGACGCCATCTACCTGTCGGTCTGCAAGGCAAGTCAAACAGAGCTATAGAGAAAGCATTGGAGTCATTCTTATTCAACCTCAAATGACACAAAATGCCTGCTTTTGTATCCACCTTTTTGTTCCTGTGAGAGTGGGCACCACCATTTGAAAACTTTATTGATCTGGATTCCAGTCTCATCTGCGTCCAGCTATTTTTAACTCTACAAAAGAGCTCGTTTGGCTGCTTGATATTGCAAACTGGTGTGATATATTATTTTAATGTATTATATTCATTATGAACACACTGGTTTGCGGTTATACCATTAACTGCGCATTGTTATTTTTCTTGTTATTTCCCTATATTTTTATTCTTCTCTTTTTTCTGACCATGAATCTCTCTCTCTGTATAAAACAGCTGCTTTATGTATAACATCATAAATATTATTAATAAAAATTAACTTGCTTCCTTGTCATACTTAGCAGTGATGTGCAACAAGTTTAATCAATCAAAACACCGTCATACAGCTGTTTGACTGGAAATATACATTTCTCAGGAGATTTCACTCAGAGACCTGCTGCCTTCAACTATTTTGACGAGTACACTTGTGTGCTTAACCCTTGTGTGTTAAAAAAAAAGTTACACAAAATGGACAAAAATGTCTATGTCCAAAAACTGTCATAAAAATTTGATTTACTAATATTTTTTTTCCACTTTTACTGATGTAAATTTCTGTTCTATCCATAGATACCAAACATTCATATATTTTCAGAACTGTAACCATTTTAATGCTGGTTTGTTTACATAATGCCAATTTTTGTTCTTTGCTTATTAGCTTCTTGGATGTGTCAGTGAAGAACAATAATATTCATTTTGAGGCATTTTTAAATTTTTATAGTGTCAGATTTATTTTAGAAAAACTAACACTTAGGGCCATAATGGACAAAAATGTCTATGTCAAAAAACTTTCACAGAAATGTCATATATCAATACTTTTTTTCACACTTTCACTGACATCAGCATCTCTTCTATTCAAAAAGTCATTTTTTTCAGAATTTTAATGCTTTAAAAGCTTGTTTCTTTACATAATTCTCACTGTCAGTGGACAATACTAGCTCCAGAGCTTCCTCTGCTGAGTAACATCTCTTCATCTTGCAAGCAATGAAATGAACAAGCCCTCAAGCACCAAATATGTATAGGTTTGGCTGTGCGAACACTCAAACTTTGTATAAAATCTACCAGACTAAACAATCAGCATTTTCTTGTGGTGAAAACAAAAAAATTGTTAAGGGGCTTCTGAACTTCTACATCAAATTTAAGCTCACCTTTTATCTCTGTACAAAAACAACAATTGAAAAAGTGCAATCAAGGATTAAGATGTGTGTTTGGTTGAAAAAGAAAAATCCTCAAAGCTCATTAACCTTTTTTGACCTTATTCATAGTTTATAGACGCTATGACCCTGCCAAGGGTCTGACTCATATACATGGAGTGGGATTTTTGATTGCCAGTACAATATAATTTCTTTCAAACTAATTACACACATTAAATTTTCAGTAAACACGTGTAAACCAAACTCTGACATCCTTGTCAATGTGGACATTTTTATCCTTAAGGTCCTGAGTGTGATTATTTTTTTGTACGGAGGGTAAATTTTTTTTTTTTTTTGAAGGAAATGAAATAATAAAATTTCAATAAAAATACACACCTGAGCCAAGATTTATGCAGTTGGCATTAACGCAGGCACACTTAAAACAAAAAACTAAACTGAAATGGACAAAAATGTCCATAAGGTCGCACAAGGGTTAAAAATACTACATATTATATATTTTACAGCAAAATTACATTTTTTTATTTACATCATTATTTAAAATGACATCCGTTAATTACATTAACAGTTTCATATGTGTCCACAATACAGAGTGTCAAAATAACAGAGACAGTGTTAAAGTTAAATAATAAGATAATCAAGTGCTTGTTTATCTGTTTACCCAGAGGGGAATCAAAGATGTAGGTGACTTTGTTTCTTCAGTAGTGTCATGAATCCGGTCCATGGCTTTCCGTCCGCTCGCCAGCAGATGTCGCACTCTCATTACATTAACTCTCACACTACACAAACTGTTGTCACTCCGGACTACATTTCCCATCATCCATTGCGCTGATTGCACACACAGCAGGCCACCTTGTTTCAGAGTTGTTATTCACACTTTGGTACAGGACACAGAGGCTTACATTCTTTGGTCTGAAGTACATACATTGCTTGCAAAAAGTAGCTATTGAAATGTTTCCTCTAGCGAACAGCCAGTCAGGCTTCTACAGCCGCTACTTCCTTGTTTCCGAGAAAGATGGCTAGCTCAGACCTATTCTCAATCTCACATCCCCATCACAGACTGTTCTTGAGATCTGCATTCATGGGAGGGGCCTAACAATAGACAGTCCTGCCATTCGGCTGTCCCTGGCCCCTCGCCGTTTTTACGAAGTGCATGAACACGGCTCTTTCCCCTCTGAGACAGATGGGAATCCTCATTCTGAATTACCTCAACGATTGCGCTGGAATGCTCCTTGACTAGCGTAATTCAGGCTAGGGGCTTCACATCCTCTCAGGGCTTTCCAGAGATGCCTGGCGCTTGGGCCAGTTTTATGTCAGGGTAACCCACCGCTGCTTCAGAGCTGTGGACCATTGGAAAACTTCTCACCTGTTTCAGTCAGGCGTCCCATTGGGACTGACCTCCAGACGGAAGGTAGTCTTAACAGATGCCTCCAACTTGGGTTGGGGTGCCGTGTACGAGGGCAGACCTCGTTTGGCTCCTGGTCAAAATTGGTGCAGCATTTGCACTTCAGCTGCCTCAAAATGTTTTTCTGGCCCTTCCTGCCAGACTAAAAGGTGCATCACGTCCTGGTCCACACAGACAACATAACGGTGGTAGCCTAAATCAACCGGCAAGGTGGTCTCAGGATGGCTCAATGCCTCCTGTTATGAGCACTGAGCAAACTTCTCTCAGACATGCTGTCCAGAGACAATGTATTTTCACTGGATTGGAGACTATATCCTCATACAGTTCCAATGATCTGGTCTGTCTTCGGGAGAGCAGAGGTGGACCTGGTCGCCTCAGAGGACAACTCGTACTTGCAGACTGACATTTTGACCATCGGTCAAGTGAATGGGTGACTTGCAAGCGCTGTCAGTCAGTGCTTCCTGTCTTGAGTTTGGGCCTTACAACCGTCTAGGTGCCAAAAGCGTTGTCGACCCCGAACAGAGCTCCAGTTATTACCTGTTCAGCACTCCCTGCTGCAGATGGTGATATCAACAACTCTGCCTAGTATGGGCTCTGAGAGTGTATATAGAGTGCTCTGGCCTGTTCAGACACTCAGAGCAGCTTTTTGTATGCTTCGGAGGCTGCTCTAAAGGGCTCGCTAGATAGTAGATGGTTAAGTCTTGGCTTACGTCACAGCAGGCTTGCAGTGCCCTATAGGGGTAAGGGTCCACTCCACTCGAGGAATAGCCTTCTCCTTGGCGTGGTCTAGTGGGATTTCCATTGATAAGATTTGCACGGCTACCGGCTGTTGTTGCTGTCTACCTTTATTAGATATAATAACTTGGACGTCCCTGCCATATAGGCATGGATTTTGTCAGTTTAAATCTGCCTAATCCCCTTTGCAAGTGGAACAGGCCATGTTATGTATTCACAGACCAATTCAGACCATTCTGCCAACTTTTGATCACCTTTTTTATTCTTTTTGATTGAAGCAACACATTTCTTAATGTATTGCATTAAAATAAAATAACGAGAGGAACATCGCTCAGCATTGCTAAGTAAAAGTAGTTTTTTTTATTAGTAATGTTTTCGAGTTAAAGTAAAAGTACATTATCTACTCTTAACCATAAATTCTTGTAAAAAAAAAAAAAGGATGACACACCTTCATTGTCTTCACCTCGTCACCTAGATAGCCATCGGCACAAGACCACAGGAACCAGATGAGTCCTCTGCACAATTTGACTTTGATGCAGCCTGAAACAAACTGCTGGTTTCATCTGGCCAGAGGAGAACTGGCACCCAGACTGAGCCTGGTTTCTTCCAAGGTTTTTTCTCCTTTTCTGTAAGGATAAACTCTGATGGAGTTTTGGTTCCTTGCCGCTGTCACCTCTGGCTTGCTTAGTTGGGGACACTTATTTTCCAACGATATTGTCGACTTGATTGCACAGATACTTTTTTAACTGAACTAAGCTGGATGATGAAATCACTGAATTCAATAATGACTTTTGCATTATTGACACACTATTTTACTGTGACGCTGCTTTGACACAATATGTATTGTTAAAAGCGCTATATAAATAAAGGTGACTTATCTTGACTTTACTTCCATTGAACAAAAGTGAAGCTGCCAGAGTTGGATAAGGTCAGAAGGGATACACCTGCTGCTACTGAGCACGCACACATCAATATAGCATAATTTGTCACACTGTACAACAATAATTACTGTTTTTGTATTATTTTAAGGGGTAGGTTTAGGGTTGCTACAATTTATTGTCTGCTGATTGCCGTACAGGAGGCTTGCTAAAATAACATAAATACAACATTCACGTTATGGGTCATTCTACAGAAATGTTGGTATAAAATGCATTTATTTTTCTAAAATTTTAAACTTAGACCACATTATTAGATTACCTTTTGACTTAAGCTTAATGATTTTTTAAATCATTTTTGTGCATTTATTTACCCATAAAAAAGGTGACACCAGTGACAGTAACAATTTTCATGAAAAATGCATTTTACAAAAGGGCTGTTGCAAGGTATCAAACCACATGTTGTCAATCATGTTATACTCACTAAATTAAGTAGTTTAATCCATTTGTATTCACGTTTTTTACAATTCCCTAACAATAAAGTAGGTCGTACCAGTGGCTGTACCATGTGAAATCACAAGATAAATTGAAAAAATTCTGATAACTGAAATGAGCCAGTGGACTTATCATGGGCCTTTCTTCATAGATGTCATCAGTGTGATATTTATTTAAAAATAAACTATGTTTTGTTAAATGGTAACAGTAGTGACGCAATTTAAGGGGACGCAACTTTCAAATTATATGAGTAAGAACAAGAACAAACTTTCTATAAAAAAGACCGTTTATTTTCCGTTACGGACGATATGTATGCCATTAGAGTAGTAAAACATGAAATATATTTTTTTAAATTTTATGTTTTTTCTAATAATGAATTGTCTCTTTTTTTGCAAACCATCAATAGTCTGTAATTTAATAAAAAAGTTTAATTGTTAAATTTTTTATCTTAAAAATGAATTTGACATTTCAATGGCCTCACTGTTTGTAGTGAAAAAACTAATTCACTCAAAAAATACAAATAAAGTGGCATTTATTTAATTAGTCCACACAATAAGAATATCATATACAACATTAAATCAAGTAACATTTAATTTTATTTATATAAACTTTTTACAAAATGACCCTGTGATGGGGTGGTAAGCGATGTGACGGGGTGGTTCACTGTGATGGGGTGGTATGGACAAAGTGTTTCTCTGTGTGAACTGCTGGTTTTAAATTTTGTGCATATATTTCACAAGGGCATGTGTTTCATCTGTATCCATGATGATCCCAGGATAAACGTCATTGTTAATCATACACCACTTTCACAATCAGTTGGTTCAGTTGGCACCTTTTGGGCTGTCTTGTTAAGAGTGAAATGCTGTGATAGTGAGTGAGTGAATGAGTGAGTGAAAGAGATTGTGAGAAAGTGACATAGTGAGTGAGATGGTGAGTGAAAGAGATACACGTGTGTGAGTGATATAGTGAGTGAAAAACTGAACCAAACATGGTTATGTTCAGGGGCGCCGCTAAGGGGGGGAAACATAGGACAATTCTAAGGGCCCACTCACTTTAGGGGCCCCCAGAGATCTGCTTTTGTGTGGTAGGGGGGCCAAACCTCATATTTTGTCATAGGGCCCAAAATTGCGAGCGGCGCCCCTGGTTATGTTAACAGAAAATACTGATTAAAACTTGATTAGAATTAAAGTAATAAGGTGAGATCTACAGAGAACGATCGAAGCAATGCAAATATGTGCATGTGTTTGTTCGTTCATTTGACTTGAAGCATTGCTGCGCACTAATCAAAACACACCTGCATGGTCACCCTAACTATATTAGAATCCTACATTAGAATAGTTTCACACATTTTCTCATTCTAACAGTAAGCAGAACCATACCACCACGTCCATTACCACCCCGTCACAAAAACGTGACGAGGTGGTAAATTTCATCCCAAAATGGCCACAGATCTGCCATGTGGTCAAGTTTCTCACCTAGCATGCATGCATTCAGTCTGAAATTTGATTTTCAGTACATTAATAATGTAAAAGAATTAATAAAAACTGTTTTCCCTATCTACTTTCTACTTTGGGGGGGAAAAAAAAGTGTAATTTCATGATTTAGTTTGTGTCACGTCTCATCAGATTACATGGGGAGGGCGGGTTTTAAGACTTATACTGGGACCAGCCACGTGGGGGCGATCGAAACGTTTTAGCTTTACTGAAACAGTCGCTCTCCACATCGATGGGTGGCGCTGATGGTTCATCTGGTCATTCCTGCGCCGCAGCGCCTCAAGTCTGTTTTTAAAGAAGAAGACATGGCGTCACGACTCTTCATAAACAGTTGCAGGTGAAGATATGAAGGCTTTGAGCTGGAATATCAACTCAGACATATTTTTTTCGGTAAGATCAAACTGCTGTTGTTTTCGGATGTGTGTCGTTACCGCTTCCAATGACTCCGGATCTGTTATCACTCATTATGCTTGTAGATTATTGCAGACATACACTAACTGCATTAGTCAACTCCTCCCTTGCATGTTTTATTTTATCATAGAACATTTTTGACGTTTGAATATCTAATAAGCTTTATATTTACACCACACCAACTTCATTAATCATTTTATCCCTTTATAGTAAACCTATAACAGGAATGATTTGATCTGGATTCACATTTGATTGCATTTGACAGGTTGTTTCTGCGTGTTTATTTATTTATTTTTATTTTCTGACATTGTTATAGACTATTTTTACATTGATTGTTGTAATGTTTATTACATTTATATGCTGTTTAATTATTTATTTGAGAATGTGTAATACTGTTGAGCTGTTATTAGAATATGTAGAGTTTGTTATAATGACAAAATAACAATTATCATTTGTTTTCTTCTTAACATACTATTTGCATTAATATTACAAAACAAACATTCCATTCAGCGCTTCAAATGATATGAAGTCAAACAACCATATGCATATTTATTATACAAGATTTAGAAACTGCATTGCATGACTTGCAGTAGTATGTCACACTGCTTGAAATCATGTGTAATCTTCATGAGCTTCTCTATTGCTTTGTCAGCCTGATTGAGTGTTGAGATGGAAATCATGGCTGTGAATCTGCTCGCCACCTCTCCGTCCACCTCTACGCTCCCTCCGTCTCCCTGTGTGGAGGACCCTGGTTTCCCATTGTCCTCTCTGGACAGCGAGGACTATGTGTTTGTGGAAGCGCGGCATCCCAACAAAGTTCTGGAAGGCTTGAACAGCTTACGGCTCAATAATGCCTTCTGCGATGTGACTCTGTGCTGCGGAGGGCAGGAGTTTCCCTGTCACCGCATTGTACTGGCCTCCTTCAGCTCTTATTTTCAGGTAATAGTCATTGTTTCTGTCAAAAGTTCTGCCTAATAGGATTAGTTCTTGATCAAATATAATTTTGTTTTCCCAAGTAATATGGTTAGGTCCCTTCCCGAGAATTCGGCACAAAAAAATAACGAGTTGTGTCTATGTTAAATGAAAATTAAATGTTAAATTAAGTGAGCCTTTGTTGTACAAGCTATTTGTTTAAACCCTAAAAACACCCCTGAAACACTGTTTTCTATCAGTGGATGTAATTCAAAAATAAAATAAAATACCAGTCAAATGTATTTGAACAGTAAGATTTTTTGTGTGTGTTTTTTTTTTTAAGTAGTCTTTTCTGCTCACCAAGCCTGCATTTATCTGGTCCAAAGTACAGCAAAAACAGTACAGTTTTGAAATATTTTTACCATTTCAAATAACTGTTTTCTATTTGAACATATTTTAAAATGTAATTTATTCCTGTGATTTCAACGCTGAATTTTTAGCATCTTTACTCCAGTCACATGATCCTTCAGAAATCATTCTAATATTCTGATTTGCTGCTCAAAAATAATAAAAAAAATATTATTATTTTATTATTATTATTTATTATTTTTGATGAATAGAGTTCAGAAAAAGAGCATTTATCCGAAAAAGAAATCTTTTGTAACATTACAAATGTAATCATCATATATTATAATTTGATAATATACTAATGTTACAAAAGAATTTTATTTCAGAAAAAAGCTGAGCTTTGGATCTTTTTTTTATTTATTTATTAAAGAATCCTGAAAAATTCTACTCAACTGTTTTAAATATTTAAAATAATAATAATAAATGTCAGCAATTTAGAATAATTTCTGAAGGATCATGTGACACTGGAGACTGGAGTTGATGCTGAATATTCAACTTTAATCACAAGAATAAATTGCATTTAAAAATGCATTTTAAATGGTAAAAATATTACAGAATTTTACAGTTTTTGCTGTACTTTGAATCAAATAAATGCAGGCTTGGTGAGACTTTTAAAAACATAAAAAATCTTACTGTTCGAAAACTTTTGACTGGTAGTGTATATAAATCTAAAATGCAACAAAACCTAAAAGGCAAATCTGAATTTGAGATTTTTGCTAATATCTTCAATTATTGTATCTATTAAATTATTAATATACTATTAAAGGAACACTCCATTTTTTTGGAAATAGGCTCATTCTCCAACTCCCCCCGAGTTAATAAGTTGAGTTTTACCGTTTGGAAATCCATTCAGCCGTTCTCCTGTTCTGGCGATATCACTTTTAGCATAGCTCAGCATAGATCATTGAATCCTATTAGACCAATAGCATCGTGTTCAAAAATGACCAACAAGTTTCCATATTTGTCCTATTTAAAACTTGACTCTTCTGCAGTTATATCGTGTACTAAGACCGGCGGAAAATGTAAAGCTGCGATTTTCTAGGCCGATAAGTTTATGAACTACACTCCCATTCCGCCGTAATAGTCAAGGAAGTTTGCTGCCATAACATGGCCGAAGCAGGCGCAGTAATATCACGCAGCGCCTGAAATTAGTCCCCAGCTAGGTAATATCCAGTGTGATGAAGTTAGCGTTTCCACATGTGCTGCGTGATATTACTGCCTATTTCCAAAAAAAGTGGAGTGTTCCTTTAAACTGTTCTTTATGCAATAATAACTCTCAAATCAATCCTTAAAGCTGTGATGTTTTGTTGGCACAGGCCATGTTCTCCACCGACCTGATGGAGTCTCGTCAGGAGCGGGTGGCCATCAACGGAGTGGAGCCCCAGATGATTGGCATGCTGGTGAGCTACGCCTACACAGCGGAGGTGGTGATCTCCAAGGCCAACGTGCAGGCGCTCCTGGCAGCCGCAAATCTGCTGGACGTGATGGCGGTGCGAGAGGCCTGCTGCAGGTTCATGGAGCGACAGATGGACGAGATGAACTGCGTGGGGATTCACTGCTTCGCCGAGGCGCACTCGTGCCGAGAGCTGGAGCGACGCAGCATGGAGTACATCCAGCAGCACTTCAGCACCGTTTGCCAACAGGTGAACTTGACTGCAGCTTTTAAAGGGATGGTTCACTCAAAAACGAAATTATGTCATTAATTACTCACCCTCATGTCGTTCCAAACCCGTAAGACCTTCATTTATCTTCACAAACCAAATTAAGAAGAACCGTAGAAGAACCATTTTTGGTTCCACAAAGAACCATTCAGTTAAAGGCTTTAAAGAACCATCTCTTTCTTACCTTTTTTATAATCTGAAGAACCTTCTTTCGCCACAAAGAACAGAAAGGTTCTTCAGATGTTAAAGGTTCTTTATGGAACCATTTAGACAAAAAATGTTCTTCGATGGCATCATGAACGCGTACCAAACCCGCTAGACCTTCGTTCATCTTTGGAACACAAATTAAGATATTTTTTGATGAAATCCGAGAGCTTTCTGACCCTCCCTAGACAGCAAGGGTACTACTATGGTCAAGGCACAGAAAGGTACCAAGAACATCGCCAAAATAGTCCATGCGACACTGGTTCGACCGTAATTTTATGAAGCTACGAGGCGGTAGACTGTAAATAAACTTGTGTTTTTTTTTGCACACAAAAAGTATTCTTGTGTCTTCATAAATTTAAGGTTCAACCACTGATGTCACATGGACTATTTTGTCAATGTTCTTGGTACCTTTTTGGGCTTTGAACATGGTAGGACCTTTGCTGTCTATTCAGGGTCGGAAAGCTCTCGGATTTCATCAAAAATGTTTTTCCACGTGTATTTTGCCAAATTTTTTCACCGTTGCATATATTAAATAGCCAAAATGTGTTTTTTACAGTTTTGTCTTGCTTTTCCAAAAAAAAAAAAAAAAATCAATTACAAAACAACAATTAAAAAATATTTACTTTTTTTACATTTTTAATTTTCTAGTAGACATTATAGCCTACAAACAAAGCAGAATTTAACTTAAAATTATTAAGTTAGTAAAATAATATTCTTAGGCCATTTTTAAGACCCCTTTCTTGAATCAGGCATGTGTTTTTTAATGTACTTTATCTTGAATTTTGGTGGCATTTTTGCCCCAAGTTCCCATTAAAGTAGAAGTTCACTTCCAGGAAAAAATTTACTCAGCCCCTTGTCATCCAAGATGTTAATTTCTTTCTGTTTTCAGCTGCAAAGAAATGAAGGTTTTTGAGGGAAACATTTCAGGAATTTTCTCCATGTAGTAGACTTCAATGGTGGCCAGTGTGTTAAAGGTTGCAGTTTCAACACAGCTTAAAAGGGCTCTACATGATCCCAGTCAAGGAATAAGGGTCTTATCTAGCAAAATGATCGGTTATTTAAAAAAAAAAAAAAATTACAATATCAATACTTTTTAACCACAAATTCTAATTTTGTCTAGCTCTGTGATGCACATATGTATTCTGTGCACTCCGGTTCAAGACAGGGTGTCGAAAAACTCCCATCTCATTTTCTCGTCCAACTTTAAAATCATTTGACAAGTCCACTCTATGGAGAGATATTCTGAAACTTTTCCTCAAAAAAAAAACAATTTCTTTACAACTGAAGAAAGAAAGACATGAACATCTTGGATAACAAGGCGATGAGTAAATTATCTGTACATTTTTGTTCTGGAAGTGAACTAATCCTTTAATGGCCCATTTCCTGATGCCACTCAATTAAAGGAGTAGTTCACTTTCAGAATAAAAATTTCTTGTTGATTTACTTACCCCTTGTCATCCACAATCTTCATATCTTTCTTTGATCAGAAACTTTCTAGGATTTCTCTCCATATAGTGGACTTCAATGGTGGCTAACGGGTTGAAGGTCCAAATTGCAGTTTCAATGCAGCTTCAAAGGGCTCTACACAATCTCAGCCAAGGAATAAAGGTCTTATCTAGCAAAACGATTGGTCATTTTACAAAAAAGAAAAAGAAAAATTTATATACTTTTTAACCACAAATTCTCATCTTGCACCAGCTCTGCGATGTCTTTAAGCATTGCTGATCACTTTGGAAAGGTCATGCGTGGTAGTTTTTTTTTATCTTTGTACTTGGTATAAAAAGGATTGGGTCTCCTTCAACTTCAAAATCAGCCAAGGGCACTTGGCTTTCTTTGCATGTTTGCTTGTAAACACTGGGTCAGTGTTTCCGCCTATGTCACACATGCGTGAGCACAAGCATTTGTGGTTAAAAAGTATATAAATTTGTATTTTCTTAGAAAATGACAGATCATTTTGCTAGATGAGACCCTTATCCCTTGGCTGGGATCATTTAGAGCCCTTTGAAGCTGCATTGAAGCTGCATTTTGGAAGTTGAACTCGCCGGGACCATTGAAGTTCACTATATGGAGAAAAATCCTGAAACGTTTTCCTCAAAAATCATAATTTCTGTACGACTGAAGAAAGAAAGACAAGAACATCTTGAATGACATGGGGCTGAGTAAATTATCAGGAAATTGTGAACTTCTCCTTTATGTGTCCTCTGGTCATATCAGATTTAACTGTACAGTGGTGCCTCTGCAGGTTTTGGGAAAAAAGGGGTGGTTCTTGGAAAGAATGCCGACGAATGCTTTCACATAGTTGTATAACTGCCCAGATCTGTGGCGCCAAAATCAAAATTGATCCATGAGTGTTTACATTTTTGGCGAAGATATGCAACAGCTCTTTTCCTCTGTAGGCATGTAGCTCAGATTTCAGAAAATACTTTTTTTTTTTTGCATTGACAGAGATAAGTTTGAAATTACCCTCTTAATGGCTGAAAGTGGTGGAAATAACTTATATTCTAACACATAAAGCACTTTTACACTACTATCCTCTACTAAAATTGTTTGTATTAGCCGTTTAAGTAGACAAGAGCTTTTGAATTTATGCCTGATTTGTCTTCTGTTTCACCTCAACAGGAGGAGTTTCTGTCTCTTTGTGCCGATAAACTGACTGAGATCATTTCCAGTGACCATCTGAATGTGCCAAAAGAGGAGACGGTGTTTGAGGCGGCCGTTGTCTGGCTGGAGAAGAACGCCTCACGCAGACAGAGCTTTGAGAAGGTCAGTCATAAAACCGTGTTAACATATACATGTTTTTAGAAAGAGACCCAACTAACTCTAATTCTCTATTCTAATTATCTATTGGTGGGCTCTTCTCCTTTTTAGTAATGCTGTGGTCTCACATGAAAGTTTGAGACCTGATGTGACGCCAAACTCTGAAGAGAGTGGATTAACGTTGGTGGACTCAAACTTGAAAAATGTTGTGTTATTGACGTCTTCCCACAGTTGAAATAAAATAGCTGATTGTTTATTCTTGTTTATTTTACGATTAAAAAAAATTGTAATAGTCTAAATAACATTTTTCTTATCATTTTATTGTGTTACTCCTGGTTAGACACTCTGTTAGCAAGCTCCACGTATATCGTGTTACCAAGGAAGGTTTGTATTATGATCTCAGTAGAGCGGGTGGTGATGGAGCTCCAGCAGATGTCTGGGATTAGCCGCCTTTATGTGTTTTGATGAACTAAGTCTGTGAAAGGTCACATGCTTGTTACAGGCTATGATTATGAAGAGAATATTCACTTCACAGGGATGTGTGAGAAACGTAAATCTAGCCCTGATTGGATGGGGTCGTATTGCTGTGTTTACATTTCATTGTTGCTATGCAGTTATTTAAAGACTGGACTTTAATTACAGCTCTTGAGAAAAGCGCATTGCATATCTCATGGGAACGTAAAGCAATCCTGAATGAACTGGATTGATTTTAAGTTGTAATTGGTAGCATTTGCTAAAACGAGTGTCATTATCACTATGACTCATAATTTGGTATTAAGGGATAGTTCACCCTGAAATTAAAATTCACTTTCATGTAGGTTCAAACTCAAAAGAATTTCTTCATCTTTAAAACACAAATATATAATGAAACTTGAGAGATTTCGGTCCCTTCGTGAAAAAATCACAAACGCGCAGTAAAAGTACTTCATATGAGTTGAGTGGTTTTATCTAAATGTTCTGAAGATACATGATTTGCATATCAAAGTTAAATGGGTTATTTGATGCAGTTTTATCAGGTTTTGTGCTATTTGTGTTGTGTCTGCTTAATTTGTCACATAAGAAATGGAAAATGAAGTCAAACGCATTGTATTATGTTATACAGTATTCTGTTGAGTATATGCTGTGTTGTATCATGCACTAAAACATATTTTTCACTGAAACTGAAATGAAAGTTTAATTAAGTTAATTTAGTTTTCATTTAAATTTGTAGACATTTTTAATGACACATTTGTACAATAAAAAGGAAAAGTTCATATTGGCCTGATTAACCAGGCTCTCCATAAAACAAACCAAAGAGAACCCCACGTTTTACTAAAATAACACACACACACACACACACACACACATTGTATATATGCGTACACACACTCACACATACTGTAGATGCATACAGTCGAGATCAAATTTAGAGAACAACCTACAGTTTCTTAAATTACAAGGTCCTATTTGAAGTCATCCTAAGAAGAAGGGCTGTTTTTTTAAAGCATATTTCATGAATTAATTGTATTCTGAGATGACAAATCCTATTTAACAGGCAGCATTCCTCCAATTTTCACTGAGGTCGCAAGATGGCGGGCCACTCTAATGTAGTCTCAGCCTCAGACATCACGCCCACGGAACGTTGGCTAAACGTCTGATGCATATGGTACACTTAACTGGAAACACTTCAGGAATGTCAAAGTTGTCATCTGATTAGTTGAATTTGATCGGATTTATTTTCGGTCCGCCGGGAAACAAAGCGCAGACTGATTTACTCGTGTTTTGCTAAAAGATGCTAATGCAGACGCCGTTGTTGTTATACACATTTGCGACGTTCGCAAACAAATTACTGACTTACTGCTTGTTCTCTCTCTTCTTTGTGAACTTTCAATGCTGGTTATTTCAATGACTGACTTGTTGCATGCCAGTCTGTTGTTGTGGGGGCATTTCCACGCCCCGAAACGTGACGCTGAACGAAACGAATTGTGATTGGTTGTTTGACATGTCGGTCAAACGGCCTTATGGGCGGGCCGTGGCCAATGAAAGCTGCCATGAATTCCAGACCTTCAGCCGTCAGTCTGAAGGTCTGGCAACGCGAGACTAACTCTAATGTGACTAAAAACAAAGTACTTTCAAGACAAGTTATTTCACTTGGCCGCCATCTTTGAAACACCGCTGGGGCATGCAAGTGCAGCACTTATCTCTTTGAATAGGGAAGCCATTCAAATTCTTCAAAACTTTTCACTAAGCTTGCGATTAAATTTCATATGTGAAAACACCAATGAAATCTGACAACAGTCTCATAAAGCTTGTTTCTAATGTTCACATACTGTTAGAAAAAGGTTTGTTTTTGATGCTAAACCAGAGATGACTTTCTGATCAAGGATTGGCTCTTTCATTTAGAAGGCAGGGCCTATTCGCCATATTGGGTGTGGCACTTTCTCCCGTTCATAAGTAATAGGAGTGCAAAGTCTTCCTATAAAGTCTTTGCTAAAAACCCTTCGACAGGAGGTTGTCCAGATGGAGGCCAAAAAGACGACCCTTTTTTGTCACACTTTACAGCCCTGACCAAATCAGTTCCAGATCGTAGGAGGAGCTCCTCGTTTAGCACTATACCTTACTCCTCCTCAATTTTTATGCCCGCCTTCTGCCATATCACTCCGCACGGTCTCACGCAGAAATAGTCTTTATCATTATTATCGTGGGAATAATATATCGCAAACGATAAGATATCGGCCATTCCTAACAAATACATACATGCAGAGACTCTCAATGGGGAATCGGTTCAACACTGCAACTGGAATTGCTTGCTAGTGTAAGGATCTGTCTTAATCTGCATGTTTAACCCATTAGCGTTCCAATGTTCCACCTGCAGAACGTTTTGCATTGTGTTAAGTTTGACAGGAATGCTAAGGGGTTTAGAGAAGTCAGACTGAAAGTGCACTCTGCAGTGACCAAACCTCTCATCATCAGAAGAGAGAATCGAAAGGCTAGGCTCGCCTTTTTCTGAGAAGCATGTTGTGTGGACAGAGGAGAACTGGACCAAAGTTCACTGTAGTGATGAGAGCAAGTTAAACATTTTGTTTACCGTCAAACTAAGGAAAGACTGAAGCCCAAGTGTGTAAAGAAGTCAATGAAAGGTGGAGGAAGAGCAGTTTCTTTAAAGCCGGACTAAAAATCTCTGGAAAAACCTTGCCAAAAATGTTATGGCTAACAAAGCCACGACAGTTTTCAAACTATGTAAGAGAGTGGAATAAGGGTGTTTCAAAGCAAAGGCCTCTACTCTTCCTACTAATTTCACAGCTGCAACCCTCTAACATTTTAATTGTAATCTTCTTTTGTGCTACAGTGGTTACCGTTCTCTAATGTGTTAGTCACTGAAACAGACGATACAGTGAGTGATTTTGCGCAGCAGTTGGTTCAACTGATTTAAAGTTTCTCTCATCACTAGGTTCTGGAGCACATCAGGCTGCCTCTAATCAGTCCGTACTACATTCATGACGTCATCGAGACTCTGGATGTTGTGAAGGAGTCGCTCAAGTGCCAGAAGCTGATCTCTGAAGCCAAGGACTATTTACTGCTGCAGGATCGCAGAGGAGAGCTGTACAGCCCTCGAGCACGACCTCGACGCGCAACAGGTGACCGCAGTTTCTTAACCTGTCCTGTTACAACAGCTTCTTAATTTTGGATTTTTTTTGTCATAGCTAAGTTACTGAATGGAGTTAGTCACCCAAAGTCAGTCAAGTTTTGACGCAATCAATCATATTTATACCGCGCTTTTAACGAGTTGTCAAAGCATCTTTACAGTATTAAATAGGACAATAGTGTAAATTGTGCAAAACTTCCATGTTGCAGCAAAGCCAGATTTGCAAAGAATTCATCTGGTTCCAGTTGTCTTGAGCCAACGGCCACCTAAGTGAGGAGTTCTTCACTGATGATCCTTCTCTGGGGCTCATCTAGTGGATGTGGTCTCTGCTGACATTCAGGGCTGTAGAGGTCATCTCTAGGTGTTGATCCACTATCTGGGCTGGGTACAGACTGGATCCGGGGCACTGCAGTGACCATCTGATTTGGATACAGACTGGATCTGGTGGCTACAGTGACCTCAGAATAAGAATGAAACAGATTAATATTAGCGTAGATGCCATTCTTCTTACGATGCAACAAGTACATCAGGTGTTATGGGAAGTGTTCCTGTTTCCGGTTGACCTAATTAATGCAGCCTAACAATCCTTTAAAGGATTTGGATTATAGAAATGTTGTAATGTGTTGAGTCTAGGCCAGGTTTAAGAGATGTGTCTGCCTCCCGAACAGTGTTAGGTAGATTCTGCCTCCCGAACAGTGTTAGGTAGATTATTCCAGAGTTTAGGTGCTAAATAAGAAAATGATCTTCCGCCCACAATTGATTTTTATATTCGAGGTATTATCAAATTGCCAAAGTTTTGAGAACGCAGCAGACGTGAGTGACTATAATGTGGTAAGAGTTCGCTCAAGTACTGAGGAGCTAAACCATTGAGGGCTTCATAGGTAATTAGCAAGATTTTAAAATCTATACTGTTCAATAGGAAACCAGTGCAGTGTTGACAGAACGGGCTAATATGGTCATACTTTCTGGTTCTAGTAAGAACTCTAGCTGCTGCATTTTGGACCAGCTGGAGTTTGTTTGTTTATTTATTAAGCGAGCAGAACAACCACCCAATAAAGCATTACAATAATCTATCCTTGAGGTCATGAACGCATGAATTAACGTTTCTGCATTTGACATCGAGAGCATAGGTCGTAATTTTGATATGTTTTTGAGATGGAAAAATGCAGTTTTGCAAACGAAAGATTGGTATCAAAAAGCACACCTAGGTTCCTAAGTGATGATGAAGAATTGACAAAGCAGCCATTGAGTATTAGAAAGTGTTGTAGGTTATTACATGCAGAGGTTTTAGTACCAATAATTAACACCTCTGTTTTTTCAGAATTTAGCAATAAGAAGTTACTCGTCATCCAGTTTTTATATCAACTATGCATTCCGTTTGTTTTTCAAATTGGTATGTTTCGCCGGGCTGCAAAGAAATATAGAGCTGAGTATCATCAGCATAACAGTGACAACTAACACCATGTTTCCTGATGATATCTCACAAGGGTAACATGTAAAGCGTAAAAAGCATTGGCCCTAGTACTGAGCCTTGAGGTCCTCCATACTGCACTTGTACTGTTATTACTACTTTCCACATTTAAAATAGTCATAGAAACTTTGTGAACTGTTAGCGATAACCCTGTTCTGTAGTAAATGTCAGAACTGTTAAATTTGCTTATGACATTTTCTCAACCAACATCATGAGGTGCATCATCTGAAACAAGTACAGTAATCATGCAGTGGCTGGTGTGTTTTTGTCTCTGTCAGGCACAGCTGAGGTGATTGTGACTGTTGGCGGAGAGGATGATAAGGTTGTGCTGCGCAGCGTGGAGAGTTTCGATCCCCTCAACAGCCAGTGGAAGAGTCTGGCCTGCCTGCCCTTCGCTGTCAGCAAACACGGCTTAGTCGTTTCTGGTGAGTGTGTTAAGGATGTGACATTCAACTTCCTGAGTCAGTTGCTCAATGATGTTTTTTAGTTGATAACTAGGGCTGGGTGGTATATTATATGTGACCCTGGACCAACTGAATTGCGTATGTTCATTCAGGCTCCATGCTGTATTTGGCTGGCGGTGAGTTTCCAGATGGCTCGGCCAGTAGAGAGATGTGGCGCTATGACCCATGTTTTGACTCCTGGTCAGAGATGGCACCCATGAATGTGGCTAGATCAGAACTGGGTAAGGGCCACCGAATTTGTTCAAATGTGTTCCATTTAGCTCCAAAAAAATGGGTTTCCGATGAGTCGGAGTTCAAAACTATTTAGCAAATGTTTCCAGGTTCCAACAATTCTTTTTTTTGAATTTGCAGAGCTAATGTTAGCAGTGCCATTTTTTTTTTTATCTCCACACCATTTTCCGAATGCTTTCATGGTCAGAATATCCCACATCCAACTTGGGAAGGAAAGCAGCATTTCAGCCGACCCTATTTCTTACCATTGTTTGGAAACAAACATGACCCTCTTGATTCAAAAATTAAAAATGAACAAGAATCTACAAGAGTGTTGTTCTGTTTTTCAGGGTTGGTGATGCTGGATGGATATGTGTTTGCTGTGGGCGGCTGGGAAGGCCGTTCTCGTCTGGACTCTGTTGAGTGTTATAATCCACAGACAAACACGTGGCAGTTTATGGAATCGGTCAAGATGGCCGTCACCAGTCCAGCTGTGGTGGCGCTGGATGGATTACTTTATGTGACAGGTAACAAGTTTGCTCCAACATAAGCTCCAGATACTGTTGTAGAATGAACAATTGATTCTAGAATATTCCAGGTTGTTTATTACAGAAAATAATGTACCTGGACCACAAAACCAGTCACAAGGGTGATTAATGTATTAGGACAATATTTGACTGAGATACAACTATTTGAAAATCTGGAATCTGAGGGTGCAAAAAATTGAAATATTGAGAAAATCGCCTTTAAAGTTGTCCAAATGAAATTCTCGGCAATGCATATTCCTATTCAAAATTTAAGTTTTGATATATTTAGGGTAGGAAATTTACAAAATACAGTATCTTTATGGAACATGATCTTTACTTAATATCCTAATGATCTTTGGCATAAAAGAAAAAATGGTCATTTTGAACCATAAAATGTGTTGTTGGCTATTGCTACAACATTTTTTTTTTTATAGAATTTCCTAACGTAATTATATAAAAACATAATTTTTGATTAGTAATATGCATTGCTAAGAACTTGGGACAACTTTAAAGGCGATTTTCTGAATATTTGGATTTTTTTATTTTTTTTAAATCCTCAGATTCCACATTTTCAAAAAGGTGTATCTCGGCCAAATATTGTCCCATCCTAACAAACTATACATCATCTGAAAGCTAATCTGATAAATTGATGTATAAATCTCAGTTATGACTGGGTTTTGTGGTCAGTGATCACATTTTTTTTAAACTCTGCATCATCAACTGAGGTAATATTTGTTCTTTTTGCAAATCAGCAGAAATAGTTTTTTTTCAAGGACTGTGTAATATTCCCTTTTGAAACCATAGGAGGTGCTGTTTTAGAAGATGGCGACGGCACAAACTTGGCTCAGGTGTACAACCCTAAAACATGCGTGTGGACTGAGGTGGCGCCCATGCAGATTGCTCGCTCTGGATCTGCTGCCTGCATCCTAAAGGGCAAGATATATGTCATAGGTGAATATGGAGGCTTTTTTCTTTAGCCATTTGAGTCTTATCATGTAGAGCGGTGAATCACAGTTTTTCCTCTGCGGTTAGGCGGCTGGCATGCATCCACCGAGAACACAGATAAGGTGGAGTGCTACGACCCCAAGACCAACAAGTGGACCATGTGTGCTCCCATGAAGGAAAGACGCTATCGACCTGGCGTGGCAGTGGTGGATGGAAAGATTTACGTTTTAGGAGGAGAGGAGGGATGGGACAGGTGAGAGATACTACACTTGGGCCCTATGAATTCATTTAGAATTTTTTCCCAAATTCTGCTATCTAAGGGTATGTTCACACTTGTCATGTTCGTTTAGATTAAAACGAACTCTGTTGCGATTGCTCTGTAAGTGCGGTTTATTTGAGAAAAGTGTGAATGCAGCCATCCGAACCCTGGTGCACACCAATCAAGTGGACCAAGGCTGCTAAAAAGATGGTTCTAAGTCCGCTTCCAAACTAACTCTGGTGCAATTGCTCTGTTAGTTACAGAGTTTGTTTGGAAGCGGACCGAGACCCATCTTTTTAGCTGTTTCACTCCGCTTCCAAACAAACTCTGTTTAAGTAAGTGTGAACGCTGCCATCCGAACCCTGGTGTGGACCAAACAAGTGAACCAAGACTCAGTCTGATTCCAAACAAACTTTGGTGCGATTGCTCTCTTAGTATGGTTTGTTTGAGTAAGTGTGAACACTTCCATCCGAACCCTGGTGCGGACCAAATAAGTGGACCAAGACCGCTAAAAAGATGGGTCTCGGTTGGCTTCCAGACAAACCCTGGTACGATTGCTGTTAGTGCGATTCATTTGAGTAAGGTAGCTTTTACACTGGGTTCATTTTATGCAGTCCGGTCCCGAGCGCTCTTGTTCCTAATGCCCCCCAGCATTGGTCTGGTTTCACACTCAACTTAATTCTGCATTTGCGTTCAAATTACATCATCACAAATGTGCACAGCACGTGATAGAAAACAGAACACGGGTCAATAAGTTGTGTTTTTTATTAATTTTCGTTATATTATGTTCAGCAGAGCAAACAACACTTGGGTTTACCGTATGTGTGTTGCATTTAGACTGCTTTCTGCCGCCTGCAAACAGTAGCTTTGCACACCAAACAAGCGGAGTGCTAAAATACTTCCAAACAAACTCTGGTGCGCTTCGAATGAGATATGGATGCAACAAGAACCAAAAACAGGAAGTAATGACATACAATACATTTTGTAATCGTCTAAAACACATGCGCAGGTTACTTTACATCCTTAACAAGTGCGCACTCAAGTCCATGTTGCTTTCATATTCATGCGAACCACTCCACAGTTCGAGTGCAACCGAACTCAGAGCACCTCCTTTAGGTAATCACGGCTTTGATACCCCGGTGCACACCAACGCTTTTAGACTGCTAAAAAGATGGGTCTTGGTCCACTTCCAAACAAACTTTGGTGCCTTTTAGTAAGTGTGAACACTGCCATTCAAACCCTTGTGCGCACCAAACAAGTGAACCAAGATAACTAAAAAGATAGGTTTCGGTCCACTTTTAAACTAATTCTGGTGCAATTGCTCTGTTAATGCGGTTCATTTGAGAAAGTGTGAACGCTGCCATCCGAAATGTGGTGCGTCCCAAACAAGCGGACCAAGACTGCTAAAAAGATGGGTCTCAGTCCGCTTCCAAACGAACATTGGTGCGATTGCTCTGTTAATGTGGTTCGTTTGAGTAAGTGTGAACGCTGCCATCCGAACCCTGGTGCAAACCAAACAAGTGGACCAAGACTACTAAAAAGATAGATCTCGGTCCACTTCTAAACGAACTTTGGTGCGATTGCTCTGTTAGTGCAGTTTGTTTGAGTAAGCTTGAACGTGGACCAAGGCCGTTAAAAAAATGGGTCTCGGACCGCTTCCAAACGAACTCTGGTGCGATTGCTCTGTTAGTTAGTATCCAAAACAAAATGAGCAGAGGGCAAACATTGAGCAACGAGGAGGTAAATTGCCTTTTATGAGCTATTTGGGGTGAAAATACAATCATATACACGCAACAATGAGCACGCTTAATCTAGCAGACGGCATTTTGTGCGTTTGACTTGAAGCGGCTTTAAGTCGTACGTGACTTTTCCTTTTGTATGGAGTGCTTGGTGAGTTCCGTCACGAAATATAGGTAATTTAACCCAACCAATCAGGTTGTGAATGTATTACTATGCCTTTCGGTATCTTTAGGTACGCTGTAAAAAATGCAAGTGTGAACGCTAAGCGAACTAGGACCAAATGTATCATTTTCCTTTTTGGTCCAGACCAAATCAACCGAACTACAAGTGTGAACACACCCTATGTCGGAAGTCCTGTTAGGTGTTTCTGACCAAACTGTCTTCCACTGCAGGTATCATGACACTATAGAGCGATACTGTGAGGAATCGGACAGCTGGGAGATCGTTGGAGAAATGCCTACCAGCCGCAGCTGGCTGAGCTGCGTCTCCCTGCAGCTCAGGAAGGACACTCATGCGGGCAGCCGTCCTGGCACTGCCTTGGAGACAGAGTTTCCCGTGGACTGAGGGCACCGAGGCACCACCTGCATCACTGCCGGCCAGTACTGAACGCCAGGGGGCAGCTTTCAGAGCGCCCGGCTCCACGAGGGCCGTTTAAGGAAGGGAAAAGGTCCGACCCAAATGCTGGAGGGTCTTCAGAAAATACTCATGTCATAAGCTGTGCTTTCTCCAGTCCAACCCACTGCCACGGTGTGGGGCTGGATGGATTGATGGTATCTGTGGTGATTGTAAATCTGTTTGTGTGTGTGAGCTCATGTGTGCTGCCATCCCAGTGTCTCCACAGTATCAGTTCAATGTGATGTTCAAGAGACGTACAGTCCTTCCATGCGCTGAGCACCTCATGATTGTGACTTATATAAGTACTTGTTTTCTAACAGTGTTGTAGTGAAACGTTTTGTACTTTTTGTATGGTGATTTTTGTTGTTGTATTTATTAGAAGTTTTTTGTTGTACCGAGAGATTTGTGAAGTAACTAGCGCAGCTACACTGAAACATGGTCACTGAATTTCATTAAAGGGATGGTTCGCCCAAAAATGAATGTCCTTCTCAAGTTGTTCTCAAAGTTGTTTCTTTCATCCGTTAAAGACAAAATATATTGAGAGAAAAAAAATACTAGACGTCAATGGGAGCCAGCAACTGTTTGATTGTTTTTTTAAATAAATTTTTTTCGTCTTTAGCCGATGAAAGAAAGTCTTACAGGTTTGGAACCTGAGGTTGAGTAAATCATGAGAGAATTTTCATTTAGGCTGAACTATTCCTTTAAAACCGTAATTAGTCTTTGTATTGTGTACAGTACGTATGTATACCTTTTACCTTCTACATTTGCCAAAATGTGTAGTATACAGCAGAGCACAATGCACTGGGTACTGTATCCCACAATGCAACGTGTTCAGCTTGATCGTCCATAGTTTGATGAACGAACCTGAATTACAGCTGCAATTTTGCCATCTCTTGACTCATTATTTGTTTGGTTGTCTTAAATTAGGACGTTTTTAGTTCAGACTTTGGGTTAAACACAGAACATATATGCAGTGTATACATAAATACACTTTCAGTCAAAAGTTTTTGAACAGTAATGTTTTTAAAAGTCTCTTTCGCTCACCAAGCCTGCATTTATTCGATCCAAAATACAGCAAAAGCAGTAATATTGTGAAATATTTTTTTACTATTTAAAATAACTGCTTTCTATTTTAATATTTTTTAAAAAGCAATTTATTCCTGTGATTTAATATACATTTTCAGCATCATTACTTCAGTCTTCAATGTCACATGATCCTTCAGAAATCATTCTAATAGGCTTATTCACTGTTAAAGAAACATTTGTAGTATTATTATCTATATTTAAAACAGTTGAGTACATTTTGTCAGGATTCTTTGATGAACAGAAAGATCCAAAGATAAGCATTTATGTGAAAAAGTTTTTATCAGATCTTAACACTAAATTAAATTATGGAAATAATACTTTTATGTAGCAAGGATGCTTTAAATTGATCTGAATATTCGAATGATTTCTGAAGGATCATGTGACTGGAGTAATGATGCTAAAAATGTAGCTTTGAAATCACCTGAGTAAATGACATTTTAAAATATATTTAAATAGAAAATAGTGACATTAAATAGTAAAAATATTTCAAGATTTTATTGTTTTGATCTTATTTGGATCAAATAAAAAAAATTTACTATTCAAAAACTTTTGACTGGTATATGAATGTAAAATTCTAAATATTATTCGTAATTCGAAGTAGGAATAAAAAAAATCACAATAAATATTAAGCAGCAACTATTTTTATCATTGATAATCAGAAATGTTTCTCAACCAGCAAATCAGCTTGCCTTTAAAATGACAATATTAAATAATTTAAAAAAAAAGTTATATATAATTGTTTGTTATATAATCACCAGCAAACTGTATACAAATAGGGATGCAGAACATTATGTATCCTGGAGTTTCTGTTTTATTACAAGTCTGTACAATGATCGCTATATAGAACTTCATAACTATTGTTTTAAATATTCTACCATTTCAAACTAAATTAAATTTCATAGTTAAACAAAAAATAAAATAAAATACAAAAACACTTTCTGTTTATATAAATGTACATGTGCTCATCCAATGGCAAAATGAGACAACACACATAGACAAATCATAATCAAGAATTAAAACTGATATGGTAAATAACAAACGAGGAGGAAAAAAATGTGCCAAAAAGTTCTCAGACCAGCAGTCTCTCGATGGCCATCTGAACCGACTGAATCTGAGGCCTGAGCTGAGAGCCTTCCTTAATGGTGACCGAGGTGGCGATGACGGGTCGGGACACCCCGCACGCTCGCCCCAAGGCCTGCTTGGAGCGTACAAACACGTACGGGACGTTCTTGTCCTCGCACAGCAGAGGAAGATGAAGGATGATCTCCAGAGGTTCAGCGTCGGCAGCCATCACTATGAACTCCGCGATACCACGGTTCAGCGTTTTAGTGGCTGAAACAAATCCACAAGAAAACATTAAGTCACATCCCAAGCATGTGCAATGAGTTTCTAGTGTGTTTAACTACCTTCATTGGCTCCTTTTCTCAGTTGTTTATAATTGGCCGCTTGTTGGACCAGGTCTAGGATGGTTTTGGCGAGAGTGGCATCAGCCAGAGGATAAGCTTTAGGATTCACTTCTGATTCAGCCTGGAAGAGAACGGCATTGGAAGTCAAAGCCAATACAAACCATAGTAATCAACATTTGAAGTGGATCAAAACCTTAAAGGTTGTATCAGCGATTTCTAGCCTAAAACATATAAACACACATAAACAAACAGTGTTCCAACCAATCAGTAGGGATGGGAATCGAAAACCGGTTCTTGTTGAGAACCGGTTCCCAGCGTTTCAATTCCTTTGAATCGTTTGCAAAATTTGCAAACGATTCCCTTAACGATTCCAGTGGGCACGAATGACGTCATCACGCGCTTTGCGTAACGTATGCACGTTGCGTAGCTTACGCCCACTCAACAATAATAAGCATGGCTCCTAAGCGGAACAAACGCTAAAAGTCTGGTTGTATTTCACCAAAAAAGACGAAAATAGGGCAACTTGCAATACTTGCAGCGTAGATATTTCCTCAAAGGGAGGAAATACCACTAACATGCTAAAACATTTGCGCACACAGCATGCAATAACAATAAAAGAATGTTGCGTTTTCGATCCGCTCCGGACTAACAGTTCTCAACCCAGCAGCGGCAGCAGCAGCAACAACGTTATTTCCTCGGCTAATAAAACTGATATTTAATAACTAATAACTAATTAACTAAAAAACACTGCCATCATATTAGCTGTGTAAAACTTGCTGTTAGTAACGGTTAACGTTAAATGAACGCCTTCTCATGCATTACATTTTGATGACCATCACATAAGTCCAGAAAGATCACGTATCGTTCCTGAAAAAGCAGATATGCTTATTTTTTTTGCAAAATAATTGTTAAATCTTCATAGCAAGCTGATGGTTGCAGATTTGCAAAATGCACAGTTCAGCTGCATTTTACACTGTATTGTATTTGTCACTGGCAGACAGTTCTATTTTTGAGTTCATATATATCCTTTTAAAAAGGAGAATTTTAATTTCTATTAGAAAATGTTGGACATTCTTGTAGAATTTCCACAAAATAATTTATGTTGTATTTTGTTAATTTTACAGAAGAATATTTATTTTATTATTTAATAAATTTTCTCATTGGTGATGATAATCAACAATTTGTTGTCCCTTTCCTTCTTAATGAGAATCGATAAGGGAATCGATAAAGAATCGAATCGTTAAGCAGAATCGAAAAAGGAATTGGAATCGTAAAAATCTTATCAATTCCCATCCCTACCAATCAGCGTCAGGGGTTTGGTGTTGTGGACTTTCGCTCCGCCTCCCTCACATCCCAGCACCAGTAGGAAAGTCCACAACACCAAACCCCTGACGCTGATTGGTTGGAACACTGTTTGTTTATCTGTGGAAAGGTTGGTAATGCCGATTGTTTTTTTGGCATATCTCGGACCCTAGGCTGACCAGAGAGACGCGTTTTTTTCACAGACAATTTATGGGGCAGGCAGCGAGCAGATCGTGAAGAAAGGTCAGCTGAAATTGACACTTTATGTTTCAGGCTAGAAATCGCTGATACAACCTTTAAGGGGTAGTTCACCCAAAAATGAAAATTTGATGTTTATCTGCTTACCACCAGGGCATCCAAGATGTAGGTGACTTTGTTTCTTCAGTAGAACACAAACGAAGATTTTTAAGTCAAACCGTTGTAGTCTGTCAGTCATATAATTGCAGTCAATGGTTACTATGGTTTTGTGTCTTAAGACCTCAATGTATTGTCAAAAGTTGCAGGGTTTAATTTGATTTTGTCTGTGTATGTTTTTTTTTTTTTCACTTTTAAAGATTTGGTGCCCATTGACTGCCGTTATATGACTAACAGACTGCACCGTTTTGAGTTAAATCTTTGTTTGTGTTCTACCGAAGAACCCAGCTAACAATTTTTGGTTTCCAGAACGTTCTGGGAACGTTAGCTTTTGGTTCCCTGAATGTTCCCAAGAACATTCCCTATTGGTAAGCCAGGAAAGATTTCTTAACGTAAATAGAACGTTCCCTTTTGGTTACAGTAACGTTCTGGGAACATTCCAGGAACTTTCACTTTAGGTTAGGGGGAATATTCCGGGAACGTTCCCAGAATGTTCCCAGTAGGTTCCAAGAACATTCCCCTAACCTAAAGGGAACGTTCTATTTACGTTAAGAAAACTTTCCCTGCTAACCAATAGGGAACGTTGTATTAATGTTCCTAGAAGGTTCCCTGAAAGTTCTCTGAAGGTTCCCAGAACGTTCTCCTAACCTCTTCACTCCGATATCGATTCTGTACATCAGCACTCCCGCCTCCCGGAGGAATTGGAGCATTGAAGGCAGACGGATGTGGACCTCAATAATCACTACTACACACCATAGCTGCCTCCAAAATCATGTCCTGCTTCAGTAGGTACTTAAATAGGCATTTAAAGTAGGTATTTAAATTTGAATGTACACTGTAAAAAGTTTTCACCAGTTTCAACTTAAAAACTGGTTTAGCAAAAAAAGTTTAGCAGCTGCCTTAAAATGTGAAGTTAAATCAACGTAAGTCATTTAAACTCACAAGTTAAATCAACTAATCTTTATTGTAATAAGTTCAAAACGACTTGTAGTTTTAAGATGATTTAACTTAAAGGAACACTCCTCTTTTTTTTTTTTGGAAATAGGCTAATTCTCCAACCCCAACAAGTTAATAAGTTGATTTTTTTTTTTTTTTTACAGTTTTTAAATCCATTTAGCTGTTCTCCTGTTCTGGCAATATCACTTTTAGCATAGCTTAGCATAGATCATTGAATCCTATGAGACCAATAGCATCGCGTTCAAAAATGACCAACGAGTTTCGGTATTTGTCCCATTTAGAACTTGACTCTTCTGCAGTTATATTGCGATTTTCTAGGTCGATAAGAAGTCAAGGAAGTTTGCTGCTGTAACATGGCCGAAGCAGGCGCAATAATATCACGCAGCACAACGTGACCAACTGCATGCACAGGGAGCCTTCCTCGTTGAAAGTTACCTAGCTAGGAACTAATTTCAGGCGATGCGTGAGATTACTGCGCCTGCTGCGTCCATATTATGGCAGCAAACTTCCTTGACTATTACGCTGGAACGGGAGTGTAGTTCCTAATCTTATCAGCCTAGAAAATCGTAGCTTTACACAGGGCTCTAGACTAACTTTTTGCACTGGTTGCACTGGTGCGCCTAACTTTTTTTCTTAGGTGCACCAGCACAAAAGTTAGGTGCACCCAAATTTCAACCGCATCACATTTTGCACCGTAGTTTTACAAGTTCACTTTTTTTTTTTTACTTTTTTTTTTTATTTATTTCTTAATCCCTGTCCATATAGGCAATATTGACTTGTAAATGATTAACTAACAATCTGGTCAATATAAAGTTATTTATTTGAAGCATATTTTTTTCCCCAGTACTTTACCCTACTTTGTGTAATAACGAAAACATTTCAGTGAAAAAATAAGGTCAAAACTCTCTATTTTAACATTTTGAACAATAGGGCTCTACAATTTTTTTTTTTTTTAATTCTTGTTTTAATTTTTCTCTTAATCAAATGAAAGCATAAACATTTATTTATTTTTAATCAAATGAAAAATAAACATTTTTGGCAAACATATATATGATTTATAAATAGGAATATATAAACACCTACATTATACTGTACAAAAGTAATACATGGCTAATATTGTTCTGTTTCATGTTAAACCGTACTTTTATTTTGACAGATTGCCGTGAAGTCTGTGTGTACAGTATGATGTGATGCTTTCTCAAATGAAACGGTAAAAGTGACACAGTAGGTTTGGAGATTGAGTTTATCTGTTCATGTGTGATGCAAATGCCAAAATTTAGCGGGAGCGTCACACGTGCTTCAGTAGCCTATACGCGTGTAGTTAAAAAAAAAAATACACGTCTCCACCATTAATACATAGAGGGAAACGGAACATGCAGGATTCATTTTAAACTGTCTTTTTGCCTTTCAGTTTTCATAGACACTAGTCCATATCGCGATTTGAATTAAGTGACAGATCAACTTTTGATTTATCAATCCAGAAATCAACGTATTACGTGTCATTCCGCGCCATAGTAAATTCGGTTTTTATGAATTGAGTCCGCGATCCAGTCCGTGTTTTTGCGGAGGAGGCATTGTAAACGCTTGACAATGTAGAGACATCCTGACTGCATCACGTGCATTTTCAAACATACACACACGTACAGGAATATCTGGACCACGGCCAATCAGAGGGGGCGCGGGATCTGTCCTTCATCTCTGATTGGTTTAGACCACGATATGGGTCTAATGGGTGTCTGTTGTTGCGCAACAGGGAG
>NC_133361.1:61005627-61020789 GCF_049309525.1 Garra rufa
AATGGCATTTAATTGGTTTCATTTCTTTACAAAACTTTCGCTAGGCTAACTACTGCACAGACTGCTGTGAGCTGCAGTGTGACAGGTTCGCCTTTCTCTCCAACATTACATAACCTTTTAAACTTAATCTTTATATTATTCCCTTTAATTAACTTTTGAGATATTAGCCGTCAGTCACTCCCTGTCATTGACACTGCGCTCCGCTGAACTAGGATCCGGCTGTGTTTTTCTCTCAACTATCCTCTGTTCTGGATCTGCACAAACTGCATTGCTATTAGGTGTGTGTGATATGACGATGTTTTACTGTGGACAGTTAAAAGGTCCACACAATCTATATTTCGTGTTAGAGCGCGCACATTGTCAAATACAATTCTGCCGCCTCAGTCTCAATATAGGCTACTGTACGACGCGGCACACATTCAAATCAAATGATAACTCAGCTGCAGAGGACCGCTCACGCATAGGCATCATTTCCACTGTGGGGACACGCTTTTCAAAATCCCATTTGTGTCCTGCCACTTTCAAAACAAGGTTTTGTTAAAGTAATCTATTGTATTGTAGAATGGATGCTATGCACTGCTGAGAGTTTCGCGCGGTCGTTAAAAACGAAACCGAAAGTAACACGCGCACGCGCATTCAAATACAAATTTAATAACCCGTATTTAGAGAGCGAACCCACAATGCGCGCAAATTAGGCTATATAACATATTTAGGCTGTTGTTAATATGTGGGCTATATATTAAGTTTTGTAGTTGTCTACAACTGTATCATGCTTCAAAAATTCGGTCTCTTTTTGCACTTTGAATATTGTTAAAGAACAGACATCACTGCAGACTATGAAAAGGCTACTCTAAGACAAGATAATAAGATTGTTTGTGATTCAACACACATTTTGTACACAGAATATGAGTTGTTGCCTTCTGGGAGGAGGTTTAGAGCTCCTTATTGTAGAATGAATAGATTTAAAAATTCATTCATCGCTGCGTCTATAAAGTGGTTAAATAAGTGTAGTACGGAGTTGTAAAATTTTACTTGTATTTATTTATATTGGGGTTATGTATTTATCTATTTATTGTTGTGTTATTTGTATTTTTATTGGTGTGCTTTGTTTGTCTGTCAATTGATTGCAGCATGGGTGATGGGCCCAAGACAAATTTCCCAGCGAGGGACAATAACGTTTACCTTACCTTACCTTGAAACAGTAGCCTACTTTGTTTATGGCTGCATTTATTGTCTAAATGACTAAGAAAGAACTGGGTCGTTTTTTTTTTGTTATTTATACTGTAGATTCTTTAAAAATGCAGTGGTTATCTCCAATTTTAATGGCTCTACCTATAATAGAGAAAATAAACATCTTGGTGATGTACTCATATTTTCTATTAAGTTAGATTTCATTCGGATGACAGAAGAATATATTTTACCTGTTAATTTTAGTATGATCATTACATATATAAATGATTAAAAATAGACAATAATAAAAATAATAATAATTTTAGAAATAAATATCGCAAAAAAAATATCGTTATCGCAATATTCAACAACAATAACAAATATATTTTCCCAATATCGTGCAGCCCTAGTTTGGTGTTTGCTGGGAAAGTCACCTACATCTTGGATGCTCTGGGAGTAAACAGATAAACAATTATAAAATCAAATTTTCCTTTTTGGGTGAACTATCCCTTTAACCCGTTCTTGTCTTAGGACAACTTTGAGGAACTTTTTTTTTTGATCCACTTCAAATGTTGATTATAAGCATGAACACATCAACATGTGCCTCTGTACGTCTTAAAAGTGATATGCATGAGAACAGTAGATCTCTAAACTCACTAATAAACATATTTAGACCTACTTTAATATCTTTAGAAATAAATAAGCTTCTAAACAAACCAGCGGCTGCTGTGAAACATGTGTGTCGCACGTGGGTTGATTTACTAAGCTCTTGAGTATGAATTACATGAAAACACCACGACTTTTCAACCAAACACTTTTAAAACTTAAAAACGACTTTTAAAATTTAACTAAGAGTGTAGAACCAACCATAAAAGAAAACAACAGCACGTGTTGAAAGGATAGACATAGACACACACTACACACATTCTATTCTGAACCACATGTAACGCTAGTTAAAGAATGTGATCTAAAAACATATTTACCATTGATGCAAGCTGTGATTTAGATGTCTGTAAAAAAAATGACAGCAAGTGGTCCTCTCGGCGTGTGCTTCACGGAGGACAAGCGGACCGCTGTGGAGTTTAAACGGATCTTCAGGCGTGAGTCGTTCAGCAAACGTTCTAGAATTGCGGCGCTCCGTCGCGCGTCATCAAAATGAGACCGCCAAATCAAACGTTTTCTGATGAGACAAGTCTTGAAAAGTTAGGAAAGTATCGAGTTGGAATTTATTTTAAGGTATCTTTAAGAAATGGTAAACTGCGTTAACTCTTTTTTTTATTTCTTGTACTGAATAAATAATACCAGTCAAAAGTTTTTGAACAGTAACATGTTTTAAATTTGAAAATGTGTGCTATTTAAAATAACAGTTTTCTGTTTGAATATATTTTCAAATCTAATTTATTCCTGTGATTTCTAAGCTGAATTTTCAGCATCATTACTTCAGACTTCAGCGTCACATGATCCCTCAGAAATTATTCTATTTTGATTTGCTGCTCAAAAAATATTATTATTATTATTATTATTATTATTATTATTATTATTATTATTATTATTATTATTCGTATTAGTCATACTATTTAAACAGTTCAGTCATTTTTTAGGACTCTTTGATAAATAGATCCAAAGATCAGCATTTATCTGAAATAAAAAATCTTTTGTAACATTATGAAACGCTATGCTATCCAAATTAGTACTTTTATTTATCAAGGACGCTTTAAATTAATAATAGTCATGATGGAGGCATTTATAATGTCACAAAAGATATCTATTTCAGATAAATTGTGTTCTTTCTGAACTTTTTATTTATTAAAATAACCTGAAAAAAATCTACTCTTCTGTTTTCAACATAATAATAATAATAATAATAATAATGATGATCAATGTTTATTCGAGCAGCAAATCAGCATATTATAATAATTTCTGAAAGATCATGTGACTGGAGTAATGAAGCTAAAATTCAGCTTTGAAATCACATCAATAAATAACATTTTAAAAAACATTCAGATAGAAAACAGTTATTTTGAATAGTACATATATTTTAAAAGATAAAATCAATGTTTTTGTACTTTGGATTAAATAAATGCAGACTTGGTGAGCAGAAAAAATGAAATGGGAAAAAAAAGAGAAAAGGCCTCTGTACTTTATGTACACCATTCGTTCAACAGTGTTTTTTTCCGTCATGAACGTGAAATTTAGTCAAAAACAAACGCATTTTCATACTCTTTAGATATATTTCTGTATCTCTAGATACTGTATCTAGATCTAGATTTTATTAAATGAACTTTTTTATCGATGTTTTGCAATGATTAAAAAGTCATCGCTGACATTTCGTGCGGATTTCTAGCACGTCCTGCACAGAGCCATATAAAAAGAGAGTTGCGACACTCCCATAGGCTTCCATAGGAACTGAGGAATGCGGAAGTAAAGCGAGTCATGGAGCGGTCAATAGTTCCAAACAACCAATAGCTCCTCTATTGAAGCCCATTCATTTCAGCGCTTCTCAAGCACAGTCGCAAGTATATTGAAGAAATTACTGCATTTCTTTACATTTTAACGCATCAGTTGACCTCTCGAAAAACTGGCCAATAGTGGTGTTTTATGAAGCGTGTTATAGTTAATGTTTATCGTTAAAAAATAAACAGTTAAACTGTAAATGCAGCTGGATAACGTGAGAAACACCGTAATAGTGACCATAACCAGATACTAGTTGTCATATTTTTATGTTTTTAGTCTTTCTGCAATCTTTCTCTCACTGTAGGAGGTTGAATGAGTTTCAGTAAAGACTGCATTCAAGAAACACAATAAAAATGTATGCTGAATGCAATTCGTTGCCTTGTGTTTTTTTAAACATTATTTTCATCTTTTCTATTATGTTAAATGCCATTTTTGCTTGCCTTTTATAATATTCACTTATGTTGTATATTTGAATATCATAAAACAAGAGTAAATTACTTTTTTTTTTTTTTAACATTAAATCGTTAAATCGAAACATACTGTATAAAAAAAGAGTGTTTGATCATGTCCAAATACACATGCAGATGTATTTAACCTTAAATATTGCACTAACTGTAATCTAAATACTATATTAGAAAATGTTATCTTTTAAATGGTCAGGATCATTATTGCACATATTAAGTACAAAAAAACCTCCTCAAAATATTTACTAAATAGAACTTAACTATATATATATTACAGTTATTTAATTGAACAAAAGTTACACTTAAGGTCTTTGGTCACATTTGACTGCCAAAGAGTATGAGAACATATAAATTATGTCTCTTTATCACTCCCCAGAATAAAATGCGATTGTAAAGCGTATTCAGAGAAGTTATCAATACACAATCAATGCACATTATGTGTTAATAATTACTCGAAATTGCTGCAAATATAGTAAAACTGCTGTCTATCCTATTTAACTCCATTCAAACACATTGACAGCGCGGAGCTGTTTGGAACTATTGAGAGCTCCATGAACCACGTGACCGCGCGGCGGCGAGATCAAAGCGTGTCGCAACTCTCTTTTTATATGGCTCTGGTCCTGCATATTCTATTACGTCTCGTTAATATTAAACAGCTCTTTGTTCCGGTGTGTCCATATTTGGTGTCTGGTCGAGGCGCACTGGATTGTGGGTAGGTGTTCGGATCGGCCATAACTGTCTTTCCCAGCGGCTGAAGGAGAGAAACGGAGTCATGACGGGATTCCGAGGTTTCACTCATCTCTCCGTGAGTCCTCTTTCTCTCAGTCTGCACTGCTTTCTCCTCTCTATCCAAATGGCGTGTTTACATATACATACGAACCTCTTGGGGTCACTAGAAACGTCTCATCTCGGGGTTGCAGGCTAATGTTGCTAGTGTCATGTATGAACCGGTGTTAGACATGCAGCTGGTGTTAACTTTTCTATGGACACTGGAAAACTTCAAATAAGAAGCCAGTGATTCAAAGGGATCTTAGAGGCTTTTGTTCTTGGATATTCGGATGGCTCTTCCAGCGGCGGTTGTTGGTAAATCATCTGTGCTGTTGTGTTTCTATGATGAAGGTCATGGCACAGTGTACTTACAGTGGCAGACCTCACGAACTCTTGTGACCCTTTAAACCGGGTTCCTGTGTGACTTGTGAACCTGATCTTCCAGGATGAGTCGTTCAGGTCAAACATAATATGATGGAATCATGGTTCTCATGTTATTGGCAAGCCTGTGAATGTCAGAGTTGTAAAATCGTGATTTTCAGGTTTAGAGAATTAAATAATAAAATAATAACAAATACCCTGATTAAAAGTTTTATGTGGGTTTATGTAGTGAATTTAAGAATACGAATTTTGCTGGTTTAAAAATTGTTGTTTTGAGGGCAGTCTCTATAAATTTGTAAACTTGCAATACCCAACAATTTAGATTTGTTGGGGGGGGGGGGGGGGGCAGTGACAAAAAAGGGTTTGGCAAGATGAGAAATTCAAAAATATTTAAAAAAAACTTGTTTTAAAAGCATGCATCAGGTATTTTAAAATGTACACTGCGTGTTTATGTTGATTTTATGTAATTAAAAATGACATAATTGTGACCCTGGACCACAAAACCAGTCATAAGGTTAAATTTTACCAAACTGAGATGCATATATCATATGAAAGCTCAATAAATAAGCTTTCTATTGATGTATGGTTTGTTAGGATAGGACAATATTTGGCCGAGATACATCTATTTGAAAATCTGGAATCTGAGGGTGCAAAAAAAAAAATCAAAATACTGAGAAAATCACCTTTAAAGTTTTCCAAATTAAGTTCTTAACATGCATATTACTAATCAAAAATGACATTTTGATATATTTATAGTAGGAATTTTACAAAAAAATCTTCATGGAACATGATCTTTACTTAATTTCCTAATGATTTTTGGCATAAAAGAAAAATCAATAATTTTGACCCAGACAATGTATTTTTGACTATTGCTACAAACACACCCCAGCGACTTAAGACTGGTTTTGTGGACCAGGGTCACATGCACTATATATATATATATATATAATTTTTTTTTTTTTTTTTTGCAAAAGTGAAGACTGAATGTACGTGAAAATGTCAAATGGTCTAACCATCAAAGAATGAGAAATGTTAAATATTTTATCCTCCTAGATGGCGTGTACGCTTACTTTTAAAATATCACATGAAAGTAGATTTTATTAGAGTTATCTCTAAGTTTATATTTTTATACGATTTTGCGATATTTGGCAGTACTTATGCTGAAAACACCTCTGTTTTCTAAATAATCTTTGACAAATTATGTAAAAAATGTTAAAAGCCATATTATTGAACTTAACTAGATGATTACATTTTATTCCACATTAATTTTTCTGTATATAATTATACTTTTATGCAAAATACTGCAATAGCCAACAATACATAGTATGGGTTAAAAATGTTCAATTTTTGAACTAGCTTGTCAGTGATTTACGCCTCTGAACGCTCCAGCTGAACGCAGCTGAACACACGTGATAGAGATTTATTAATAATCAAACTACCGGCTTTATTCACTAAACGCGCAATCTGGAATCTGAGGGTGCAAAAAAATCTAAATAGAATAGAAAATCGTCTTTAAGTTGTCCAAATGAAGTTCTTAGCATTGCATATTACTAATCAACAATTAAGTTTTGATATATTTAAGGTAAGAAATGTACAAAATATCTTCATGGAACATGATCTTTGCTTAATATCCTAATGATTTTAGACATAAAAGAAAAATCGGTACAATGTATTTTTGGCTATCGCTACAAATATGCCTGTGGTTTTGGGGTCCAGGGTCACATATAGTGTTTTTCCACAGAGACGGTGTTACGCTGCTGCCAGAAGTAGCGAGGCATTGACTGAACCTCTGGTTACCCGAAAGCCTGCAGCAGCACCAGTCCTCACTCCGCAGGATGTCCAGGTAATGAGAACGGATGTATGCTGTTATGCTTTCAGTTTAAATCCCTGCTTAAACTACTATTTTTACCTAATTAATACCCTTGTCTTTAGGTATCCAAACTTCCCAGCGGTCTTCTCGTCGCCTCTCTGGAGAACTACTCGCCTGTCTCTAAAATCGGTGTGTTTGTGAAAGCCGGCAGCCGCTATGAGACTGCAGAAAACCTGGGTGTCACTCACATCCTGCGATTGGCAAGCAATCTGGTATGTTCAGGGCAATTAGAAGTACTCTTAATGAATATGTAATCATACAAGTTAAAGGAGTAGTTCAGTTGCAGAATAGCTTTTAAGGAAAACATTCCAGGATTTTTCTCCATATAGTGGACTTCAATGGTGACCAATGGGTTGAAGGTCCCTTTTTTCTGACCTTTTCAACGCGAAAACGCAATGTGTGAAGTCGAGCTAGTGCAAGATGAGCATTTGTGGTTAAATAGTATATAAATCTTTAATTTTTTTTGAAAATGTCAGATTGTCTTGTTAGATAAGACACTTATTCTTCAGCTGGGTTTGTGTAGAGCCCTTTGAAGCTGCACTGAAGCTGCGATTTGGAACTTCAACCTGTTGGCCACCATTGAAGTCCACTGAAAAATGGAGAAAAATCCTGGAATGTTTTCCTCAAAAACCTAATTTTCTTTGCAACTGAAGACATTTTGTATCACAAGGGGGAGAGAATATAATCATGTTTTTTTTTTTATTCTGGAACTGAGATTTTCCTTGAACTACTGTTGCTTTCTGAATCTGCTCAACTTCTGTGTGAGTTGATTATAAATGCAGAGGATGTTTTGTAGTAATGAATTTGTGTTATGTGATTAAGACCACTAAAGGAGCTTCAGCATTCAAGATCTGTCGTGGTCTGGAGGCAGTGGGTGCCAGTTTGAGGTCAGTTTTATGTTTACACATGACTCCTTTTAACACCTTCTGTATCGCACTCTATCTCAATGTCATTTTTTCTTTTAGTGTGACGTCATCGAGGGAACACATGGTTTATTCTCTGGACTGTCTGAGGGATGATTTGTAAGTATCTGTGCAGCAAATGAGCTGTAGATAGAGGTGGAAAGTAGTTAGTTTGGGGACCAATTCACTATTAAGTACTATTAACTTTTGTCTCTGTAAATTCCTAATTGGCTTCTTATTAATTGTTAGAAAGGTAGTTGTTCGGATCTAGAACATGGTCATGCACTAATATGTGCGTTATAAGTACTAATAAACAGCCACTATGCTAGTGATATGCCTGTTACTAAATATGTAGTTAAAGGAGTAGTTCAATTTCCAAACTGTTCATGTTCAGTCGTAAGGAAATTATGTTTTTTGAGGAAAACATTTCAGGATTTATCTCCATATAATGGACTTCTATGGTGCCCCTGAATTTGAACTTCCTAAATGCAGCTTCAGATGCCTCTAAACCAGAAGTTCTCAACTCTGGCTCTCGAGGTACACTTTCCTGCAGAGTTTACCTCCAACCTTGATCAAACTCACCTGCCTGTAACTTTCTAGTAATGATGAAGAGCTTGATTAGCTTGTTCAGGTGTGTTTGATTAGGGTTGGAGCTAAACTCTTCAGGAAAATGGACCTCGAGGGCCAGAGTTGAGAACCCCTGCTCTAACCGATCACAGCCAAGAAAAAGGGTCTTATCTAGCAAAATGATCGGTTATTTTCTAAAAAAAAAAATACAATTTATATACTTTTTAACCTCAAATGCTCGTCATGTCTAGCTCTGTGTGTACTCTGTGTAGAGATTAAAAAGTATATAAATTGGAAAAGTTTAAAAAAAAATAACCCATCGTTTTGCTAGACAAGACCCTTCCTCCTTAGCTGCGATCATACAGAGCCCTTTGAAGCTGCATTTAAACTGCATTTTGGAAGTTCAAACTCAGGGGCACCATAGAAGTCCATTATACTGAGAGAAATCCTGAAACGTTTTCCTCAAAAGACATAATTTCTTTACAACTGAAGCAAGAAAGACATGAAAATCTTGGATGACGGGGGGGGGGGGGGGGTACATTATCTGTACATTTTTGTACTGAAATTGAACTACTACTTCAAAGTGTTAGTTTACCCAAAAATAAAAATTAGCCCATTATTTACTCACCCTCCAGGCATCCTAGGTGTATATGACTTACTTATTTCAGACGAATCCAATCGGAGTTATATAAAAAAATTATCCTGGCACTTCCAAGCTTTAGAATGGCATGGGTTTTTCTCTTCATCAGTCTAAAACAAGTCCAATAAAGGGCATCCATCCATAATCAAAAGTGCCTCACATGGCTCTGGAGGATCCTGTAGCGAATCTGTGTGTTTTTGTAAGAAAAATATCCATATTTAAAACATAATCACTTTAATATAGCTTGCGCCAACTGCACAAGTTGCGTATGCGCCTGTAAGTCATGCACAAGCCAGCATTTGTTTACAGGAGCAAAGGGTGAGCAAATAATGGGCTAATTTAAATTTTTGGGTGAACTAACCCTTTAAAATCAAGTCTTACCTTAGACCCAATGTGAACAGTCATTTTAATTCTTTGTATTTGAAAACAAATTGGGAATTGTGTACACTGTGAATAAGTGTCTTGTGTATGTATTTCCTCTGTAGTGATGGCGTCATAGAGTACCTGATCAATGTGACCACTGCTCCTGACTTCAGACCCTGGGAGCTGTCTGACCTCTCGCCGAGGGTCAAGATAGACAAGGCTGTTGCAGACCAGAGCCCACAGATAGGTAAATGAACATAGCAAAAATGAACATGCAGACTCAGCTTGTGACATGTAGCATGTCTGATGCTGATGAGATGTTTTTTCTCTGCACAGGTGTTCTGGAGAAGCTGCATGAAGCTGCATATAAGAACGCTTTATCTAACTCGCTGTACTGTCCAGACCACATGGTGGGGAAGATTAGTGTTGATCATGTAAGTGACTGACAGCAGCCTCTGTTCATTCCACAATTCTTACGTTATGGCACCTTTTGTAAGTAACTCTTTCTGTTTTGAAATTGTAGATGCAACAGTTCTTTGCCAATAACTACACCAGTGCAAGAATGGCCCTCGTTGGATTAGGTACGTCTTTCTCATGAATGTGCATAGAGTGCTGCAGTGATGACACATTTTTTGTATAGGCCAACACACAGCCAACCACAAATGAACAACTTTTATTAGGTTCTTCTCAGACAATTTCTGAACGCTACTCCTCCTAGAGCCGACATTATTCAAACTCCACCTGTGAAAATTCAAATTTAAACTCCCAGAA
Organism: Garra rufa; assembly: GCF_049309525.1. NCBI lineage: Eukaryota > Metazoa > Chordata > Actinopteri > Cypriniformes > Cyprinidae > Garra > Garra rufa. The sequence continues at coordinate 61,015,978 of NC_133361.1, forward strand.
TCCCTTGAGACTAAATTAAGCTGTTTTGGAGTTCCGTTCATGATGTATCTTAAATCTGCTTGGTCCAAAGTAACTCTTTTATTAGTCTCGCGTAGCCAGACCTTCAGACTGACGGCTGAAAGTCTGGAACTCATGGCAGCGTTCATTGGCCAAGGCTCGCCCATAAGACCGTTTGACCGACATGTCAAACAACCAATCACAGTTCGTTTCGTTCAGCGTCACGATTCGGTGCGTGGAAATGCCCCCACAACAACAGACTGGCGTGCAACATGTCAGTCATTGAAATAACCAGCATTGAAAGATAATGAATAAGAGGGAGCACAAGCAGTAAGTCAGTAATTTGTTCCCGAACGTCGCAAATGTGTATAACAACAATGGCGTCTGCATAAGCACCTTTTAGCAAAACCAAGAGTAAATCAGTCTGCGCTTTGTTTCCCGGCGGACCGAAAATAAACATGTCTCCCGGAAATCCGGTCAAATTCAGATGAGGACTTCGACATTCCTGAAGTGTTTCCAGTTAAGTGTACCATATGCATCAGACGTTTAGCCAACGTTCCGTGGGCGTGACGTCTGAGGCTGAGACTACCCTTTTATGTAGTTTAGTGTGTCACATTAATGTAGCTGTAGTGCCCAAGCCTGTATATAATTGATGAGTGAATGTGACTGTCTCCTGCTAGACATTTGATTGTTGATTCTGTTTTTTTTGTTTTTTGTGAAGGCGTCAGTCATGCTGCTCTGAAGAAGGTGGGCGAGCAGTTTTTCAGTAGCCATACAGGGGCTGGTGCACCAGGAGCTAAAGCTGTTTACCGTGGTGGTAAGTACACCGACGCTTCCTGGCATGTGCACGGAGATGACTGTTGAAATGATGAAATTTGTATCTGTAATAAAGGTTAAACATTATGCAAATTGATTTGTTTTAATAAGAAAAAGAAAAACACTCCCAAGGTCAATAATTTGACCTTGCTGTACTTTTGTAAGATTGACTGGGATGTGGGATTAGGGTGTTCACACCTGTCCTGTTTTGGTTCGATTGCTCTGTTATTGCGGTTCATTTGAGTAAGTGTGAACTCTGCCATCCAAACCCTGGTGCGCACCAAACAAGTGGACCAAGACCGCTAAAAAAATAGGTTACAGTCCGCTTCCAAACAAACTCTGGTGCGATTGCTCTGTTAGTGCGGTTTATTTGAGTAAGTGTGAACGCTGCCATCCAAACCCTGGTGCGCACCAAACAAGTGGACCAAGACCGCTAAAAAAATGGGTTACAGTCCGCTTCCAAACAAACTCTGGTGCGATTGCTCTGTTAGTGCGGTTTATTTGAGTAAGTGTGAATGCTGCCATCCAAACCCTGGTGCACACCAAACAAGCAGATACAGACTGCTAAAAAAATGGGTCTCGGTCCGCTTCGAAATGAACTCTGGTGCAATTGCTCCATTAGTGCGGTTCATTTGAGTAAGTGTGAACGCTGTCATCTGAACCTTGGTGCGCACCAAACAAGTGGACCAAGACTGCTTAAAAGATGAGTTTCGGTCTGCTTCCAAACCAACTTTGGTGCAATTGCTCTGTTTATGCAGTTAATTTGAGTAAGTGTGAACGCTGTCATCTGAACCTTGGTGCGCACCAAACAAGTGGACCAAGACTGCTTAAAAGATGGGTTTCGGTCTGCTTCCAAACCAACTTTGGTGCAATTGCTCTGTTTATGCAGTTCATTTGAGTGAGTGTGAACGCTGCCATCCAAACCCTGGTGCACACCAAACAAGCAGATACAGACTGCTAAAAAAATGGGTCTCGGTCCGCTTCCAAATGAACTCTGGTGCAATTGCTCCATTAGTGCGGTTCATTTGAGTAAGTGTGAACGCTGTCATCTGAACCTTGGTGCGCACCAAACAAGTGGACCAAGACTGCTTAAAAGATGGGTTTCGGTCTGCTTCCAAACCAACTTTGGTGCAATTGCTCTGTTTATGCAGTTCATTTGAGTAAGTGTGAACACTGCCATCTGAAGCCTGGTCCGCACCAAACAAGTGGACTCGGATCGCTAAAAAGATGAATTTCGGTCCACTTTCAATCGAACATTGGTGTGATTGCTCTGTTAATGTGGTTAATTTAAGTAAGTGTGAATGCTGCCATCCGAACCCTGGTGCAAACCAAACAAGTGGACTAAGATTTGGTTTGATATCTTTAGGTTCGCTGTCCAGAATGCCAGTGTGAACGCTAATTGGGCCAGGACCAAATCTATCATTTTCCTTTTTGGCCCCGGACCAAATGAACCAAACGAACTGAACTACAAGTGTAAACACACCCTTAGTGATCCTATTGAAATTATGTTTGTGTGCAGGTGAACTGCGTGTGCAGAGCGGTGGAGGTCTGGTGCATGCTCTGCTGGCGTGTGAAGGAGCCGCGGCGGGCTCAGCGGAGGCAAACGCCTTCAGCGTGCTGCAGAGGCTTCTGGGTGCTGGACCACACGTCAAGAGAGGATCCAACATCACCAGCAAACTCAGTCAGGGCATCGCCAAGGCCACCGCACAGCCGTTTGATGTGAGTACTAGTCAAATGTGATGTCTTTTCTCAAAGTGCACATGTTTAGATCTCACTACAGTTTAGATGCTTCTAATCAACTTTCCTCACAGGCCACAGCTTTTAGTGCTACTTACTCTGACTCCGGGCTCTTCGGAGTTTATATCATCTCACAAGCAGACTCAGCCCGTGAGGTGAGTATTCAGAGAACAGACATAGTTGTTTGATTCAGAATCTAGTTCAATCAAAAATGTGAATTCTGACATTAATTATTCACCCTCATGTCATTCCAAACCCATAAGACATTAGTTCATCTTCGGAACATAAATGAAGATATTTTAGATGAAATCCGAAATTCGTACTACCTTTCTGCACCTCGAATGTGTCAGTTGTGTTGCTATCTATCCAGGGTCAGAAAGCTCTCAGATTTAATCAAACATATCTTAATTTGTCATCCAAAGATGAACGAAGGTCTTACAGGTTTGGAACAACATGAGGGTGAACTCTTTTATATAGAGTGTTTTTAACTGTGGATGGTCCTTTAATGCTGACGGTGTGAAGCGAGTGATGGATTGACATCTGCATTGATCGATTTCTTTCTGCAGGTGATCAATGCAGCCACGGCACAGGTGACAGCTGTGGCTGAAGGAAGACTTACTGCAGATGACCTCACCAGAGCAAAGTCAGTATATAAACACCAGCCAGTCAGCAGATTGAAAGAAACCCCAATTGGCAAAGATTTTAACACTCATTAGTTCTAAAAGCACTGCTTATATAGGAATGCATTATAAGAATACATTTGCGTATTTTATTTGGAGTAATGTGCTTTCAGAAAGTAAATGGGATCAAAGGTTGTTGTTTCTGTCAATGTTGCCATCTGTTGAATGAAGGACCTGGTATTGTGTGTTTTCAGGAGCCAGCTGAAGGCTGATTATCTGATGTCTTTGGAGAGTTCAGAAGGCCTGCTGGAGGAGCTGGGAGTTCAGGTTTTGAGCAGTGGAGCCTACTGCTCAGCACAGTCTGTGACGCAGAACATCGACTCTGTGACCTCCAGCGACGTTGTCAAAGTAAGTCATTTATTTAAATCATGGTAAGTTAAAAGGACAGTTCACCAAACAAATGAACATTTTATCATTAATTACTCACCCTCATGTCGTTTCAAACCCATAAGACCTTCATTCGTCTTCGAACTTAAGATATTTTTGATGAAATCCAAGAGCTTTCTGACCCTGCATAGACAGCATGGGTCAATCCACGTTCAAGGTCCAGAAAGCTACCAAGAACATTGACAAAATAGTCCATGTGACATCAGTGGTTCAACCGTAATTTTATGAAGCTATGAGAATACTTTTTGTGCACATAAAAAAACTGCGACTTTACATACAACGACTACCCATATAGCACACGTACATCTGCAAGATGTCTGTTAAAGATCTTTTGATCTGGAAAGCATCTGCTGTGTACAGATGTCTGTCAGATGTCAGTTTTACATAGATTTTAATTCGTAAACATCTTAAAGACATCTAATAGACGTCTATTTGACATCTGATAGGAAAGGTCCAATAGACGTATTGCAAATAAGCAAATACGTCTTGCAGATGTCAAATAGACGTCTCCGAGATGTATGTGTGCTATCAGGGTTTCAAAACATTGAAGGAACTGGACAAAACTTTATATTAATAGACAACCCTGAAAGCACACGTACATCTCGGAGATGTCTATTTGACGTCTGCAATACATCTGCAAGATGTAGTTTGCTCATCTGCAATACGTCTATTGGACGTTTTCTATCAGATGTCTATTAGATGTCTTTAAGATGTTCATGATTTAGAATGCATGTTAAACTGACATCTTACAGAGGTCTGCCAGACGTTTGTACACAGAAGATGCTTTCCAGATCAAGAGATCTTTAACAGACATCTTTCAGACGTACTTGTGCTATCTGGGTAATTAATGACTTTCATTAAGAATTTTCATTTTTGGGTGAACTAACCCTTTAACCTTTCCTTGCTCTGTCGAGTTTATGAGCAACAAAAATCAGAAACAGGGAAAGCTGTGGTGAGAATATCACGGGAGCATTTTTGCCTGTAAAAACAACTGTTGTCTTTAATTCTGTCTTTTTTTTTCTACAGGCTGCGAAGAAGTTTGTTGAAAGCAAGAAGACCATGTCAAGTTGTGGCCATCTGGCCAACACACCATTTGTTGATGAACTGTGAGAGAAAGTCCCAATCTAAAGTGCACACATTGTGCAGCTGCTTATTTGAGTGTAAAAACATTCTTAAACTTGTACGAATCCCTGAC
>NC_133361.1:61021289-61140250 GCF_049309525.1 Garra rufa
CAGCTAAAACTAGCCAACCAGCCTAGGCTGGTTTTAGCTGGTTTAAGATGAAAGTAGCTGGTTTTAGCTGGCCCCCGGCCTGGAAAAGTGACCAAAACCCCTCTAAAACTAGCTTGCTGACCAGCTATCCCTGGTGAATAAACCAGCTAAAACCAACCTGGTGTTTCCCCAGCTAAAACCAGCTACTTCCAGCTTAAACCAGCTTAAATCTATTCTGGCTGGATGGTTTTAGCTGGTTTAAGCTGGAAGTAGCTGGTTTTAGTTGGCCTCCCAGCCTGCAAAAGTGGCAAAAAACCCTATAAAACCAGCTATCCCTGGTGAATAAACCAGCTAAAAAACAGCCAACCAGTCTAGGCTGGTTTTAGCTGGTTTATTCACCAGGGATAGCTGATCAACCAGCCTGGTTTTAGCTGGTCATAGCCTGGAAAAGTGGCCAAAACCTCTCTTAAACCAGCCTGCTGACCAGCTATCCTTGGTGAATAAACAAGCTAAAACCAGCCTAGGCTGGTTGGCTGGTTTTAGCTGAAGTAGCTGGTTTAGGCTGGCCCCCCAGCCTGGAAAAGTGACCAGACCCCTCTAAAACCAACTACTTCCTAGTGCTTAAACCAGGTAAAAAGCAGCCAACCAGCCTAGGCTGAGACCAGCTTTTAGCTGTTTTTTCAGCAAGGATGACCAGATAAAACCAGACTGGTTGACCTTCTAAAACCAGCCAACGAGCCTAGCTGGTTTAAGCTGGCCTTCCAGCCAGGAAAAGTGGCCAAAACCCCTTTAAAACCAGCCTGCTGACCAGATATGACTAGCCTAAGCTGGTTTAGCTGTTTTGTTTTTTTCTTCACCAGGGTAAAATACACATATTTTATAGTGATCTGCTCATTCCTGGAAACAAATGTGTTTTGATCCCTTTCTCTATATTGCAAAACACATATATTGTTCCGCAGTGTAACTGATGTATTTTGAAAGTACTCCCAGCATTAAGCGTGTAATTATAGCAGCACTCATGGATGTTGTTGATGCCCACACACACATCACAGAGACCCCTTTTAACCACCCGGAGTCTCGCGATAGCAAGCGAGCGTGATCTCGCAGGCCTGTTGTGTCTGACGATAGACGCTGCGTGGGGGTTTTCGCTTGATGTCATTGGGAAAGACGCGAGAGGTGCGATTACACCACTGTTTCTCATGCTCCTGCGCCGTCTTCGAGTCGTTGCTGTCCAAATACAGGCATTAAACGACCTTTCGCGAAACACGGGCGGAATTTCGATGGGTTTTAGAGCATGAAGGTGATGCGGCGGTGTTGTGCTCCCGCTAGACGTTCGTGCAGATGCGCGTACAGCTGAGGAGAAAGATGGACCATAACACCGTCGATGAAAACGCTCCTGTACGGCACTAATTCGTTGTCCTAACGCGTTCGCTGTTCAATTCCCGCAGTCGAGAGCTTCTTCGCGATGGATATGTGGACGCCGAGTGGCAGCAGGCCCTCCGGATGGCAAACAAACCGTGAGGATCTGTAGCCTGCTAGCTAGTATCTACCAGAACACCGCAGTCACCATATGAGGATGATGAGGATGGAGCATCAGCCCTGAGCTCTCATTAGGAGGAAGATCAGGCGCAGAACCTGATCTCTAAGGAGTTTGTTTTGTTCTCCAAGGCTGCTGGACTTCTAGCCATATCATATCACGCCATATCATGCAGTCAGACTCCAGCAGGGACTGTCCTGTTTACTGACTAGCTCTTAGAGATTAGCTGCAGTTCTTCACTCGTATATCAGAGTCCAGGTAACCTGAGATGGATAAACTCACCATTATTTCAGGATGTCTCTTTCTGGCTGCGGATATATTTGCCATAGCGAGCATTGCCAATCCAGACTGGATCAACACTGGCGAGTCAGCAGGTGAGATATGAGATCAATAACTCTCGATTATAATGTCATCGGATCTGGGAACGGCAGGCTTCTCTAAAGAGATTTCATGTTTATAGTTCAACTTTTTTCCTTATCGGTTTTCAAGGTTCTAACAAAAAGAGGTTTCTACAAAGATTGCATTAAATTTGTCATTAAGAATGACTAAGAATATACACAAACACACATAAAACATTGAAAAACATTGCTATGTGTGACCCTCGACCTCAAAACCAGTCTTAAGTTGCAAAAAATAAATTGTATGGATCAACATTTTCTTTTATGCAAAAAAATCATTTGGATATTAAATAAAGATCATGTTCCATAAATATATTTTGTAAGTTTCCTACCGTGAATATATCAAAACTTAATTTCTGATTGGTGATATATGCATTGCTAAGAACTTCATTTGAACAACTTTAAAGGCGTTTTCTGCAATGTTTTGATTTTTTTTGCGCCTTCAGATTTTAGATTTTCCAAATAGTTGTAACTCGGCCAAATATTGTCCTATTCTCACAAACCGTAAAACAATGGAAATTTACGATTATGACTGGTTTTGTGGTCCAGGGTCACATATAGCATATAGGAATGCTGAAAAACATTACTTTGTTACGTTTGTTATTTAATGAAATCAATATTTAGTGTCACTCACAGGATTTATGGTTTAATTTTTTCAGACATTAATACTAAAAATACTCAATGTTTTCCATTGTTGGTATATAGAATGGTCTGTAGTAAATATTTAACTTTTTTTAGCTCTCAAATGTGACCCTGGACCACAAAAGAGTCAAATGAATAATAAGTTAATAAGCTTTCCATTGATGTATGGTTTGTTAGGATAGGACAATATTTGGCCGAGATACAATTATTAAAAAAATCTGGAATCAAAATATTGAGAAAATCGCCTTTAAAGTTGTCCAAATGAAGTTCTTAGCAATGCGTATTACGAATCAAAAATACATTTTTGATATGTTTACGGTAGGAAATTTACTAAATATCTTAATGAAACATGATCTTAATATCCTAATGATTTTTGGCATAAAAGAAAAATCGATAATTTTCACCCATACAGTGTATTTTATAAATTTTATAGGCTGGTTTTGTGGTCCAGGGTCACAATTTAAAATTGTTAATTCACAATTAACAATTTAAGCGTAATTTAATCATTCTCCAATGGTCATGATTGATCTAAAAGCTTGTTTTGACAGTCAAAAACTGCATCATGGTTCTTTTGTAATACTTAACCACAGTAACACAGTCATCTGAGCATTAACATCACCGTGTCCAACTTCAAACCTTTAAATAAATGAAGCTCAAGGCATGCTTACATAAAATAGTTTTTCACAGTTTTTCCACGTCAAGTTATTTTCAGGTTATTTAGCAGTTTTATGTGGCTCTGACAGCCGCAAGGACACCTCCGCCGTTATTAAACATTTAAACCCATGACTGTCTTCAGATGTCCATGTGCAGGCGGGCTGTTGATAAACAGCTGCTCTTTGTTCAGCGTGCATGACTGCTTAGTAAGTGGGTCAGCAGGGGTTCAAGCACAATCCACTCAATTCAGCAAGAATCGCTGGCGTCGTGTTGTTTTCTTACATGTCGAATGCTCCAGCGGTGAATCAGGTGCTAAAACCAGCGGCCATGTGAACATATTCCTTTGTGTCGTCTTCAGCCATCCAGCGCAAGGAGTTGTAGCACATGCTTCCTATCGAAAGTCATTTAGCCCACTTGTCTGAGGCTTTCTCATTGTCTGGAGTGGGCATTGTTGTTCCATGGTTATGAAACCCATGGTGAGTTATTAGATTAAATGAAATTATATTTTTTCTGAAAGCAAATGAAACCGTTTAGTCATTTTAACCTGTGATCCACAGCTTTTTTTTTTTTTTTTGTTTGTTTAGTGATAGTTGCTCATGAGTCCCTTGTTTGTCCTGAACTGCCTGCTGTTCTTCAGAAAAATTATTCAGGGTTAGCGTTTTCCATCATTTTTGTGTATCCCTTTCCAACAATGACTGTATGATTTTGAGGTCCATCTTTTCACACTGAGGACAACTGAGGGACTCATATGCGACTATTAAAGAAGGTTTAAATGCTCGCTGATGCTCCAGAAGGAAAAAATGATGCATTAAGAGCCGGGGGGGTTAAAACTTTTTGAATTTGAAGATCAGGGTAAATTTAACTTATTTTGTCTTCTGGGAAACATTTAGCTTTCTTCTGTAGCTTTTGAAGGCCAGTACTAAATGAAAGAAATATGATATTTAGGCAAAATATGAAAAATGTACACATCTCCATTCTGTTCAAAAGTTTTCACACCCCGGCTCTTAATGCATGGTTTTTCCTTCTGGAGCATCAGTGAGCGTTTGAACCTTCTGTAATAGTTGCATATGAGTCCCTCAGTTGTCCTCAGTGTGCAAAGATGGATCTCAAAATCATACAGTCATTGTTGGAAAGGATTCAAATACACACAAAAGCTGGAAAACCAAAGACATTTGTGGGACCTAAAGGACTTTTCTGAAGAACAGCGGGCAGTTTAACTGTTCAGGACAAATAAGGGACTCATGAACAACTATCACTAAACAAACAAAAACATCCGTGGATCATTCAGGTAACAACACAGTATTAAGAATCAAGTGTGTGTGTGTGAACTTTTGAACCGCAACATTTTTATAAATTCAACTATTATTTTCTCTTGTAGACTAATTGTAAACATCTTGTATGTGAAATATCTTATTCAGGTCAGCACTAAATAAACAATAACATGTATTTTATTAACAGGATTAAAAAAACGCTAAACCTACATGGGAAAATTACATCAGTTAGAGGTTTCAAATGTTGGTTTTGTTTATTTTTCGATTGATCATCCAGCCCTACAACACACTCTGTCATCTTAGAGCCCTTTTTTTATACATACAACTTTAGTAAAGTCTATTGGGAGATAAAAAAATATTTTGATACACACACACACACACAATATATATATCTGACCCTGGACCACAAAACCAGTCATAATGGTCCAAAGCTGACTAAATAAGCTTTTCAATGACGTATTGTTTGTTAGGACAGGACATTTGGCTGAGATACAACTATTTGAAAATCTAGTAGAATCTGGGAAGTGCAAAAATTCAAAACATTGAGAAAATCGTCTTAAAAGTTGCCAAAGGAAGTTCCTAGCAGTGCATATTACTAATCAAAAAGTAACTTTTGATATATTTAAGGTAGAAAATTGACAAAATATATTCATGGAACATGATCTTTACTTAATATCCTAATGACTTTTGGCATAAAAGTAAAATGAATAATTTTGACCCAGACAATGTATTTTTGGCTATTGCTACAAAAATACCCGCGCTACTTAAGACTGGTTTTGTGGTCCAGAGTCACACTTCTTATGAAATGTAAACATTACAGTATGCTCTATATGAGTTTGTTTTGGTCTTATTCTCAGTGGTAATTCTCATTATAGATTTTAATAAGAGTTACACAACACTTCCAACCCTTTTTATGCTGTTATAAAATGAGTTATGAAAGCAGATGGATCACTCACACACACTCAAAGATCTTTCAAACTCTCTAGTAAAGTTCACCGGAAAACAAAAACGCTTTGACGTGCACTCAGACTTCGCAATATGTTACTGCATGCTCTGTGTTACATTTTTACATTATAGAAGTTGACTTGCATTTTGTACGATTCACTCATACACTCGCCGATCGAAGAATGACTTGATGAAAACAATACCGTAAAGCTGTCACAGATGCGTTGTTTGTTTGTATGTTTGTTGGTGTGTCAGATTGTTCTTTCAGCCCGCCAAATGAAGAATTTAGAGTTCATTGTTTAGTGCGTGGCTGCATGCAATTCAGCAAACTGAATGGGCTCCTTTGTGAGCCATTGTCAGATTGTTTCCTTCCTGTGAATGGTAAAATCATTAAAGTGTTTGTAGAGTCCCTGCCCTCTCTTTGATGTGGTCTATGACCAGAATGAGGCAGAATAATTGGCTGATGAGACATTGTTTAAGCGCTTTCGGAGAAATCGTGGCTTTGATCTACTTCTGGACATTTTGACTAAATGGTTGCATTGAATGGTTTTTTTTTTTGCTGTTGTTTTGTTTACTGTCATTATCTGTTTGCTTTTTCCTGTGTTGATGGGTACACAAAGATACTTTCACACAGTTCAAGAAAGGATATTGACTTTTTTTGTTCGCTATTATGCTTAAAGTTATTGAACGAAATAAAACCCTAACGCCAAGTATTCAACTTGGCCACTTAATTTGTCCAGCACCGATTGTGCTACAGACGTTAAAGTAATAGTTCTGGAAATTTACTCTGCCTCAAAATATCCAAGATGTAGATGAGTTTGTTTCTACATGGAAAATTTAGCATTGCAGTGAATGGGTGCCGTCAAAATGGTAAGTAATTCACACCACTCCAGTCCATCAGTTAACATCTTGTGAGGTGAAAAAGCTGTGCTTGAAAGAAACCAATCCATCATTAAGACATTTTCTTGCTTCTTGACTAAATTACACGTCATTTATCCATAATATTGCTTTCTCCAGTAAACGTTTTCTCATCTGAATCAGGAGAGAAATATGTATGGACCATGAGTGAAAACCGGGGATGGATTTTTTTAACTGGAGGAAGCATTATTGTGGCCTTGTATTTTAGCCAGAAGAAGCAGTTTTAAGTTAAAAACATTGTAATGATGGACTTGTTTCTTACAAACACGCAGCTATTCACTTGTCAAGACATTAATGGATCGACTGATAGTCTTGTGAGTTACTTGTGATGTTTTTATCAGCTGTTTAGACTAATTTTAACAGCACCCATTCACTGCAGAGAATCCACTGGTGAGCAAGTGATGTAATGCTACATTTCTCCCAATCTATTCTGATGAAGAAATAAACTCATTCGCGTGAATCGTTCCTTTAATGATCCCTCAAATTGCTTGCAAACGAAATAGACTTGCAACAAATTTCAGCTGGTGGACAATATAAAGAATGCTAAAAATCCCTTGCTTTGAAGGAGAACCACACAATCATAGAGACTCAAATATCAGACATTTATCAAGAAGGCTCTTTTGACGTGGCCTAAAAAGCAAGCGCGTGGCTGCTTGTTAAAACTCTCAAGAGTGCGATAGTAACAGCATAGCGACACCTTGACATTGTGAAAGTGAGATTTCCATAGACAAGCACTTGGGGTGAACACACTTGTCATGTTTGGTTTGATTAAAACAAACTCTGGTGGGATTGCTGTGTTAGTGCGGTTCATTTGAGTAAATATGAACGCTGCCTTTCAAACCCGTGGTTCGCACCAAACAAATGGACCGTGACCTTTAAAAAGATAGGTCTTGGTCCGCTTCCAAGCAAACTCTGGTGTGATTGCTGTTAATGCGGTACATTTGAGTAAGTGTGAACGCTGCCTTTCGAACCCCGGTGAACACCAAACAAGCAGGCAGAGACCGTTAAAAAGATGGGTCTCGGTCCACTTCCAAACGAACTCTGGTGCGATTGCTCCGTTAATGCGGTTCATTTGAGTAAGTGTGAACACTGCCATCCAAACTCTGTTGCACCAAACAAGCAGACAGAGACCGCTAAAAAGAACGATCTTAGTCCGCTTCCAAACAAATTCTGGAGCTCTTTGTGAGCTCTAAAATAAGCTAAGCAGACTGATCAATGAAGCTTTAAGTCGAACACACCTTTTCCTTTTGTTTGGAGTGTTCTGTGAGTTCCGTCCCGAAATATGCGTCATTCAATCAGGTTGTGAATGTATCACTGTGCTTTTAGGTTTGGTATCTAGATTTGCTGTCAAAAATGCCAGTGTTAAATGCCAAGTGGACCAGGACCAAATGTATCGTTTTCCTTTTTGGTCAGGAATAAATGAACCAAACGAAATGAACTACAAGTGTGAACATGCCTTTAAAAAAATGCTTGCCTTTTAAATTCCCCTGGATTTTGCATTTACTACATCAGCAGGGTGAAGAACAACAGTAGATTAATTTAGATGTCCAAAATAATGTATGATGTTAGTTCATTAAAAAGTAAAAAGCATACACCAGAGTAGGGGTGGGCGGTACACCGGTGTCATAGTCAGCACCGGTGTGACATTGCGCCACGACATGGATTTTCTAATACCGTCAATACCGTATAAATCAATTATGTGCCTCGAACGTCTGCATTTACATCAATAATAGCTGATTCTAAATAATAAGGCATTACATTTTCTTCAAATGTTCAGTTGTGGTCTGAATACCTGTCCTTATACTATATCTTGTAAATAAAAAAGTAAAACATATTCGTATCAGCTTTGCAGGTGGTAGGTAAAAGGGGAGTGGCCATTAAACGACTGCTGAAACACCGTGAAGAAAGGTAGGACCTGTAGCCTATACCAGGGTCGGAGTGGCAATCGGGACGACCGGGACTTTTCCCGGCCGCCGGCCGAAGGATTTACACAGCGGTTCACAAATTGAGCAGGCGCGAGGCGAACGCGACCGGCCTGTTTACTTTTACTTTCGATTTTGCGATAACGCACACTCTGTGTAAAGGGAGCAGCACATCTTATAACGTTAATAGATATTTGTCAGTGAGTACAAGATTGCAGCAAATCCTCCAGTCCTCCTGTTTGTAATCTCTCTTTACTTTCGACCCGTGATCAGTCAAATCTAAAGGTCATTGTACACTGAGTCCGATTTTCGTATGTTTTTTTTTTTTTTTTTTAAGTTTTCTCAAATTTGCCATCCTTATCAAAATGCTTATTATGGATGCGAAAATGCAGAAGATCGAACACGATCCGATTTTTTTTTATGACGGACGAAAGTTTCAGAGGCAGTGTGTAAACTCGATTAACATAAGCTGTATTTTTTTTTTTCGTGCAAAAATCTCGGACGAAAATGTTGTACTCGTGTGCAATGACATTAACTCCAGCAGCTCGTGTTGGATGCAGGGTTGCCAAGTCCGCGTTTTTCCCCACAGAATTGGTCTACTTTTAAACTGTTGCCATGGGTTGATTTCCCCCAGTTATTTAAAGGTTTTAAATATTGCAGAAATTAAATTTCAATAAAAAATAATTTTTGTTTTGTTGTACACTGTTGAGTAAGTTCTTTAGGTTTTTTGCAAAATAAATATGTTAAGAATGCATACTGTCCCATGTCTCTTTTTGATAAGGATACCTACCATTTACTTATTATATTATAAAAATGTTAACTTTATTCACATACTAAAGGGACATGACAGGCTACTCCTCCCAAAATGTACCAAAAAAGTAATACCGTGATATTATACCGTCACCGTTCAAAAGATGAAAAATACCGTGATATTAATTTTAGGTCATATCGCTCACCCCTACACCAGAGTTACAGTTTTTGTTAAGCAGAACTGAATAGTTGGCAGTAGCCCATGCTGGTTTTGTTTTGACTCCAGTGGTGCTCAGCTGTTTTGTATTTTTTGCATTTTATGTAGTATTATATTTGTACAGTTGTTTTTGGCCACTTCTGTCCAGCCATCATAATCTGCCAGCAGTTACCTTTAGCAAACATTTCAGTTATCTGTTAACGTTTACACATTTACATCAGAATAAGGTGATTACAGGTGGTCAGTCAAGACATCTGGCATTCAGATGTTCGGTGAAGTCTTGACTCACATGCGCATGAGATTATCAGTATCAGATAGTAATTAGCCCTGACTTTTGCTAAATGAAATACTAGATAAAAATGTAGTAACGTTTCATTCATGTCACTTAAAAGTACAGCTGGCCTCGACTAGTAGTCGGTCATTTTAAGCATTAGTCGACAATTAGTTGTAGGTTTATTAATAAACCATATATCATAATAATGAGCTTTTAATTGCCTACAAGCACATGCCAAAATGGTTGCCAGAGCGCATCGGCAGATATAATAATTATGAATGTGTCAGGGGAATACAGCAATGAGGCTGCATTGTAACTAGTGCTTTCTTTGTTTTCGGCTTAAAAGATCAAATCAGCGACACGGACTCAGTAGTGGATGCACATGTTTGATATGGATTGCATAATCTGAGAATGTTTTCTATTTGAATTGGTTCATTTAAAAGTAGACATGGATACATTTTTCATGTCTGTAAGGCAAGTATACACAGAGTTTCGAAGTTTCACCGAGATGGCAGAAAGTGCATCATTTTTGCTTTCATTATTTTACAAAAGCGCAACGTTTTGTTATTTTGAGTGCACACAAATAAACCTAAAGTCTTTACATATTCGAAAGATGTAGTACTTTTATCTGTTGACCAAAATTATTAAGTATTTTAAGAGCAAATGACTGCACAGACACTTGAATAGCACACATTTTTCTAGGTTAACATTAGATTGAGCTGCCATGTAAAGCCATATTTGAGGTTAATGAATAAAAGGTGAGCTTTTGGATGTATTGCCCGATTTGACTTCGCCACTCCGCTTTTTTTCTGCGACTAATAAAATTTTGGTTGACCAAACCTCTTCTCGTCGACTAACGGTTAGTTGACTATTAGGGGGCAGCCGTACTTAAAAGTATGGTCTAACCTTACCTCTATCCTTCTCATCTCAGGCTCATTATGCAGTTTGGCAGGAATGTGGCCATCCAGACAGGCGCCCAGTTTGTCCGTTCAAACCCTAGCTGAAAAAAAAAAAAAAGAATAATTTTGATTGGCATTTACTGCTCCGATTCACATCTGCGGTGCCAGTGAGACAGCTGTGAGGATGGTATGTTTGTTCAGTTCACAGTTCACAGGCAGGAGTCACGGCAAAGACAGGAAATTATGCAGCGGAGACCTTCAAACTCAACCCGTGACTGAGAACCCAAGAGCTCGCGGGGACAAAACACGAGTTGGTGGTCGTGACATTTACAAAATGAAAAAAGCCCTCGGAGCCTTTTATTCCCAGTGAAACACTCGGAGTTAGAGGAATAATTAATTCGGCTCACTGTCTCCGTGTGACAGCATACAGTACTCATTTCACTCTCCAGGCAGGGAGCTGATTGTTTGGAGCTTGTTTTAGAAGTGTCGACGGCATTTTTAACAGTACTGTTTCTGTTTGCAGGAAAATAAGCGCCCGGCTAGAAATGCCACTTCCTCCCACTGTTTCTGAAGCAATTGCTCATGCAGATTTTTGACTCTGGAGCAAAACATGAAAGTGCATTTTGAACTGTTTGTTTTCAGACTTTTCTGAACTGATTTTGAGGGGTAAATCTGCAGATTTTTTCAGAATGTTGTTTTCTTTTAACATTTTTTTTTGGGTCCGATTTTTTTGGTGACGTTTGCGCATTGAAGTGCCAAAAGCCATTTTTGCCGCATGTGAAAGCATTGATAACTTTTATTGTTAACAAGCTGATTAGGGCAAATTTACATTATGATGCTTTAAATTAAAATAAACTGTTATTTAGTGTTGTCAAAAGTACTGGCTTCTAAATGTAAAAAAGTGACGATACCAGCATTTCCCACAAGCTTTTTGAGCGCTGTTGAGTGGATTCTTAAACACCTCTGATTGGTCATTGTGTTAATGTGCTCAACAGGTATGTCCGTGATTGGTTACAATAGACATATTGCTGTCTGCGTTTCCATCACAACGTAAAGTACCATAAATAGACTTGACGTAGGACTGTGCCTGAATGCTCCTTTCCAGGGCCGTTTCTCAATACCATGTACGCACATTTTGGATTTGCGTTCTTGGTAGTTTGAACTTTGCGAGATTTACTCAGTGTGGAGTGTGAACTCCTGGAGACTGGATGACGCAAGTCTGGTAATTCTGCAAATGGAACAGTAGCGTAGTTGATAATGTCAGTCAGCTCCCCTTGGCTACTGCAATTTTCCCCACTGTATTTACAGTAAGACAAAATATGATATCAAACACCACTGCCTCGTTATATTTTCATTTAAACATTAATAGTGACTGAAATGTAGTTCAGGGATTGTACAGGCATAACAATGAAATTACATATTAAACATCATTGCCCCTTTTCATTTACAAAAATATACAAGTATGTAAAGGAACAAATAATAGATTAATGAGATTGCTGATTAGATCTACCCAAAACAAATGATATCTCATGTTTAACCTCTATAGAAACATCAGAGCCTGTGGCAAATGTTAGATTTGAGTTTTAAACAACTACATTCTTGCCGGAAATACTCTTAAAAATTAATTTCATGACACAATAACCACAATATTTAGAAAATTATCCAAATAAATGGTGGTTGAAATACATTGCTCCGTGAACTCAACCAATAGTCCCATCCCCGAAAGTTCCTGACCTTTGAAAAAGTACTACCTTTCTAAGGGGACACATACTAGGAACTTTATTTAGATCCTGGTTCCTGTGGTGGAAACACAACGAGTACCACCATCAAAGTCCCTAGTTTCTGGGGAAAGTTCCTGCGGTGGAAACGGGCTAAATGATCATTGCTTCATGCTATTCACCATATTCATTAGGGATGGGACGATAAATCGTTGCAACGCGAATCGAGAAATGATTCAGCATCAATTCTGAGATTTCCAAACACATCGTGATTCTTTCTCAAATCGATTCTGAGCTTAGTTTTGTACAGCAGATGACACTGCTCGGTTTTCAAATCCTTACACGCACTTGAACCTAAAATAACCATTCATACAATTTGAAGAAGTTGAAGCGAATTACAATGGTGTTTACATTAATCTCGTGTCATAAAAGCACGACTCAGCCGAACGCACAAGTGCTCTTCAACACTCTTCTTCTTGAGCGTTTAAGTGTGCGGATAAAAACTCTTCATCTGCTGTTAAAATCTAAGTTTAGAACCGATTCCAAAGAGAAACGCGATGCATTCGGATGATCTCAGAATCGATCCGTGAATCAATTTATTGTCCCATCCCTAATATTCATACAGATACACAGTGAAGCATTCGAAAGCCCTGTCTATCAGAAGATCCGTCTATAAGCAGATATATTAGGGATTCACTGACGGATCTGCTAGACGTGGCTTTCAAACGTTCCTGTGTGTCTGTGTAAATGCTTGGTGAATAGTGTGAAGCCAAGGGTGTGTTCACGCTTGTCATGTTTGGTGCGATTAAAACTAACTCTGGTGTGATTGCTCTGCTAGTGTGGTTCATTTGAGTAAGTGTGAATGCTGCCAGTGCTGGTGTGCACCAAACAAATGGACCGAGACTGCTAAAAAGATGGGTCTCGGTCCACTTCCAATCGAACTCTGATGCAGTTCGAATGAAATATGAATGTAACATGGACCAAATACTTCTAAACCAAGGGTGCCTAACCCTGTTCCTGGAGATCTACCTTCCCACAGAGTTCAGTTCCAACCCTGATCAAACACACCTGTGACAGAACTTACTGAATGCTCCAAACTAAAAGAGAAATTGTGCATTACCTCCTCTTTGCCCCACGAATGCCCTCTGCTCATTCTGTTTTGGATACACCGCCTGTTCCCAGCATTAAATCATGTCGCATAGTGTATACTTCCAGTTTTTGGTTCATTTAGAACAGTGGTGCCCAACCCTGTTCCTGGAGATCTACCTTCCCACAGAGTTCAGTTCCAACCCTGATCAAACACACCTGTCTGTAAATCAAGTGTTCCTTCAGATCCTAATTAGGTGGTTCAGTTGTGTTTGATCAGAATTGGAGCTGAACTCTGTGGGTAGGTAGATCTCCAGGAACAGGGTTGGGCACCACTGTTCTAAATGAACCAAAAACTGGAAGTAATCAGAAGACGTGACACTATGCGACATGATTTAATGCTGGGAACAAGCGGTGTATCCAAAACAGAATGAGCAGAGGGCATCCGTGGGGCACAGAGGAGGTAATGCACTGTTTCTCTTTTAGTTTGGAGCGTTCAGTGAGTTCTCTCACGAAATATACATCATTCAAGGGGTTGTGAACGTATCACTTTGCCTTTAGGTTCGGTATCTTTAGGTTCGCTGTCAAAAATGTCAGTGTGAACGCTAAGCAGACCAGAACCAAATGTATCATTTTCTTTTTTGGTCTGGACCAAATGAGCCAAAAGAATCGAACCGCAAGTGTGAACACACCCTAAGAATTTGTTCAACAGCACTCAAAATGTTAGCGGGAATCTATGCAAAGGTGTCACATAAAGTGCATCTGATTGGAGGACCGAAGTACTTAATTTAAAGGTAAACTAGGCAATTTTGGAGAGGCTAGCAATAGCAAACTAGTTTTGATGGCATAAGATCCCACCCTTTGAAAACAATAGTGCGCACCAGATGTCATAACACAGCCTGAGGATCCATATCTGTGCAGTATGGACGAAAACAAGTTTTGACATGCATGTTTTGCTGAGGCTTCATGTCTCGCTTTTTTTTAATTACACGATATTTGGGTGCTGTGTTAAGTTGAAAATGCATCTCAAGCCCATTCTGTTGCAGTCAGTTCAGCTCTTTTGGCCCTTTCCGCTCAACAGGAACTCTACATGCACGCAGTGATGTGTTCTACTCAATTGATAGTGTCCAGCATTAGAATGATTGACCAAGTGACCGTTCCATCATCTAAGCCCAAAACCTTTCTTACTTTCTCACATTCTTCTGATCGAGCCCTGCTCTTAGTGGAAGCTGAGAACGTAATCAAATTACAGCAAATATTTAATAAACAAGCATGTGAAAGGAGCAGACCATTAGTAGATTTTTGTGAATGCCCGGCTTTCCGGTTCTGAAAAAAAAAAAAACCTGTGGCGCTTTCTTAAGACTCGGATTCCATGTGGGCCTGGTTATTTTGTCCCATTTATTGTAATTCATTGAGCTACATACTGAGGAGCTCTTAGGATTTTATGAAAAGGACTGACGTGCTCTCAGCAATGCTTATCCGAATACATGAAAGGAATAATAAGCGACTGAAAGAGACAGACCTCTTGAAAAGTGATGAGGCCGGTCTGTTTATGGCACTGACTCATGGCTGCTTGAGAAAATAAAGCCCATCTCACTGACTCAGTTCAACCTGCAGCGAGCACTTCTAGGGTCTTGCTGCTCCAAGATTGACCGTATTTATTTCCTTATTTAACGACTAGCGGTACATTTTGTTAATAATACGGTGTAATTCTAAAGCTACTGAGATGTATACCTATGTTCTAAAATGACACATAAAAAAGAAAAATAAATCAGCGGTACCAAATGGAGCCAGTTCTTCTATTTTTGTCACATTTTTACAATTTCAGGATCCACTTGGTACCAAAGTACCGATAGATAATATAGATGCTCTTTTCAGTATCTATATCATCTACAGTAGTCAGCATTTGAAGCGGATCAAAAAAGTTCAACAAAGCTGCCCTACACTCTTAAAAGTAAAAGTGCTTCAAAAGGTTCTTCACAGCGATGCCATAGAAGAACCATTTTGGTTACCTTTTTAGAATCTGAAGAGCCTTCTTTTGCCACAAAGAACCTTTTGTGAAAGGTTCTTCAGATGTTAAAGGTTCTTTATGGAACCATTTAGACAAAAAAAGGTTCTTCTATGGAATTGTGAAGCACCTTTATATTTAAGAGTGTAAGACAAGAAACAGGTATTGTTTACGCATTTGTAGTATAAGCTGTAGTTGAAATGGGTAACTTGTTAGGTATCCACAATTTGTCCTTTTTGGAAGTCTGTTTTAACAACAATGGCCTTTACAATTAGACCTGTGCTCCCAAAGCATGGAAAGACTTCATTAGTGAATTTGCAGCAGGCATAACTAAGTCTTGTTTAAGAAAATGGTATCGGATCGGTATGTGGGTTCAAGTACTTGGAGATACCAATGCTAGATTTTTTTGTGGTATTGGTGGCGTTTCTGATACTAGTATTGGAATCTGAACTCTACAGCAAACCTTCATATTCACCTCGAAGACCATGTTTCCATAAAAACGGACCACAGAGAACTTTGCAAAGCCAACATCCACGAAGAGTTGCAACTGCTCAAACTTTCATCAAAGACGCCAATGCTAACAAGCATAAAACCTGGATAGTAGGAGCACCAAAATGGACTTCAACATCTGCCCTGGTCAGACAAATAATTGAGTACAAACCAATATGGACAGTTTTGAAGAGAGAGACCAACAACTCTAGCATCAGTTGGCAAATATTCTGACATTCAACTGAAGATTGTTCAGAAGTTGGAAGAAGGTTGGAAGCTCAATAAGGAAAAATGGTGGTCCAACACCTTTATGAAGAAATATTGCCAGTGTTTCCCAGGTGTTGGGTTTATTTCGTCCAAAAGGCATCAAGACAGTTTGTCCATATTGTCTTTTTTGATAGTAAGCCCATTCGCCATGTTTTGTTTTGGTGAGATCTTGTAACGCTTCCAGCAGTGAATACATTTTCCTTGTGTTTGCTGTGGGTTCATCACGGGCACAGGATGTGCATGCATCTGTATGCATCTGAGAGAATTCTGCGCGTTAAAAAGAACACGCCTGTAGCGCCGCACACGGCCTCCGCTTTCCACCCACTAGGGTTCAGGGGCTGTTTGACTCATCTCCATAGCGCTCCATATCTCCAGAGCTGCTCAGCCTGCACTAATGAGAGAACAGCAATGCTCAGGAAGCAGATGCATTTGCTTCATTTCCTGTTGTTTTACGCACAGGCTGTGAACAAGAGAGTGGTCCAGAGTGTCTGAATGTGTCAAGCCTCTGTTGAAATAGAGTCTCCCAAAGGTTACAAGTGTTTACAGTTTTATCTCTTGGTGAAATGCAAACAGTGCCCACTTATTGTGAGAGAAACCCCCGCCCTCGTAGCTTCTTCACCAGTGGCATGTAGCTGCCGAGTATTTTCATTTAGTTCACAATGTTAAAAGAGACAAAAAAGGGTTACTAATAAAACGAAGACGGGAGAAATAATTATAAGCAATAGAACAAAGAGTGCTCGAAGTTCAGAATGCGACTGTGGAGGCTTTATTCCTTCAAGTGCATCTTGTACTTACAAGTTGGCCATTTAATCCATCCATTCAAAATCATTATTTTGAGCTGACAGCTTATTCACCACATCCACCATTAAGTGGCATTTATGTTTTATTGCGTACAGTAATTGCTCTGCAGTAAAGCCATTCAAATCAATTCAATTTAATATTCTGTTGTTTTATGCCTGCGGTAATTATGAGTGAAACATCACGTCATTATTGTCTATCAAACAGTGCCACCTCGAGGACCAAAGTTCGCAAATTTAACGTGTGTGCAAAAATGAGGAAAACCAAATCATCAATTTCTGATAAACTGGTGACAAATAACAGTAAGAAAAAGGTCATTTTCTGCAGTGGAACAAGCCACTGTGGGCCTTTTTTCATATATAATAAATTACTTGTGCCTCAGTGCGTGCAGACGAAATGCAACACAGTAATGTTTTCTTTCTTTTGGAGGTGTATGCCTGCTGTTTGAGAATGTAGTCGTGTAAGACAACATGACTTTTGCTCAGTGATTGGCATTTTGCTGTTTCCATTGAGAATTTTTTTTAATGCGGTATCACAAAATGGGCTTAAAATAGGTGGATGAAAACGCAGGTATTCATAAACTTATAATTACTAATTTGGCTCCACTTAAAGAGTCCGTAATGCACATATATTTTTACCAAGAAGTGCATTTGACCCCTTGTGTAGTCGGCAAAGAGCATTCAGTCAAAGAGAGAATGTTTGTTTCTGTTGTAAGTTATTGGTTTTAAGATAAAAGCTGAGGGACAAGTCAAAATGTGACGTTGGCCCACATAACCAGTCTTAAGTTCCATGGGTTTATTTGTAGCAATAGCCAACAATACATTTGTATGGGTCAAGATTATTAATTTTTCTTTTTTGCCAAAAATCATTCCATATTTCATGAAGATATTTTGTTAATTTCCTACCATAAATATATCAAAAATTAATTTTTGATTAGTAATATGCATTGCTAAAAACTTTATTTGGACAACTTCAAAGGCGATTTTCTCAATATTTCGATTTTTTTTTTTTTTTTTTTGCACCCTCAGATTTCAGATATTCAAATAGTTGTAAGTATTTTCCTATCCTAACAAACCATACATCAATGAAAAGCCTATTTATTCAGCTTTCAGGTAATCAAGAAAAATCGACCCTTATGATTGTTTTTGTGGTCTAGGTTTACAAATGGTTTTCTCTGGTGGACTCGTTGGTTGAACCTGCGTTGAAACCTGAAAATTCCTTGGCCTCATTTACCATGTTTGATTTCAGATTTGTCGTGTAGAAATGAGGACACATGTTCTAATCACAAACAAAAGTTTGAGTCAGTAACACATTCTGCTGAATAGTGTAGTTTCCAGTGAGGGCTCCTTGGGAATTTGGCAGCGCTCCAGCGCTCTGACTTGCTTCGCGTTTATTTATCCAGATGTGTTGTTCTAAATGACGCCCGTTTTGTATGTGTGCATGTGTTATTGGAAAAGGACTCCGTGAGTTTGTACCCTATGAATGTCTAAACTGCAGTTATGGGTGCGATTCAGTGTTGTCTTTCTTTTTAGTGTACCATAGCGTGCCAGCTGGTTGTAATGATGGAATTAGACGCTGAAGTTGTGAATCAGCAGGGGATTGGTGGGTGATGAGGGAAATGTTTACCGGATGCAGACACTAGTCTTTATCAAGCTCTTTAAAGGCTTTCTTCCCACCAAGACAAAATGCTTCTTTCCCATCATCAAACTCAGGCTTAAACTCCAAGTTCTGTTTTGCATTTGCAACCTTCTAACGGCTCACGATGATGAAGCCGAGCATAAATCAACTTTCTCGCTTTATAAAATGTGAAAATCCTCTAGAGCTTGTAATGCAGATGAACTTACTTCGCCTGAAGCAAAATGAACACATCTGTTTGTTGAACTAATTGAATTCATAGTGCTATGCTGTGTACTCTGAACAATACATTTTGGGTTCAAAAATAAAAAGAGTAAATCAGATGGCTATAATTAGACAATTCTGTCATCGTTTACTCATCCTCGTGTTGTTCCAAACCCATAAGAAGTTAATTCGTCTTCGGAAGACAATAAAGATGGATTTAATCAAATCTGAGAGATTCCTGTCCCTCCATTGAAAGTCTGTTCACCCAAGACGTTCATAAAAAGATCAAAACTCTTAAAAATAAAGATGCTTCAGAAGGTTCTTCACAGCGATCCCATTTTTGGTTCCACAAAGAACCATTCGGTTAAAGGTTCTTTAAAGAACCATCTCTTTCCGACCTTTTTATATCTGAAGAACCTTCTTTCGCCACAAAAAAACCTTTGGTGAAACAGAAAGGTTCTTCAGATTTTAAAGGCTCTTTATGGAACCATTTAGACAAAAAAAGGTTCTTCTATGGAATCGTGAAGCTCCTTTATTTTTAAGTGTGCAATTACAATTGTCAGCAACCGATGAATGGAGGACGCTGTGATCGGAGCCGTTTTTTTCGTGCTTCATTGGTTTCGTAAACGCCCAATTTACGCAATTTTAAAAGAGCACAAATCTGTAAAGACTCTACATTTGTTTGTGTGCACTCGCAATAACAAAATGTTGCGCTTTTGTAAAAATAAACAAACAGGATGAACTTTCTGTCGTCTCTGGCTTTAAGAACTTAAACGTGAAACTCTGTGTATACTTGCCTTACAGACATGAAATGTATCTATAGAGTGTGAAATGTCTACTTTTAAATGAACCAATTCAAATAGAAAACAAATATTATATAATCTGTATGAACCATGCATGTGCAGGTGCATTGCTACGAATCAGTGTCGCCGAATTAATCTCTTAAGCCGAAAACAAAGAAAGCACTAGTTTATCAATAAATTATTAAAATGTTAATGCAGCCTCCTTATGGTTTTTCCGAGACACATTAATAATTATATCTACCGGTGCACTGTGGCTAGCTTTTTGTGTGTGCGTTTGATTGCTTATTAGGCATGTAGGCAATTAATTACTAGTCAACCTGAAAAATCCTTAGTCAAGGGCCCTAGTAGCTGGAGTTTCGTCTGCGTTTGGCCAATAAGCGTATACTTACATCACTAGTAGTTCCTATAGAACTGTTTTAGACCCCACTCTGGAGTAGGAGCTAATTTAGTTGGAACTTCCACCAATAGCTCTAGGAACTATGAAAAGGGGACTCCGGTGCAAAAGCACTTTAAGTACAGTGTAAAAATTCAGTCCGATTTTTTTTTTTTAATGTATTTTTAGACCAAATGCTTAAAAAAAAACAGCAGACTGGCTTAAAGGATTAGTTCAATTCCAGAACAAAAGTTTGCAAATAATGTACTCACCCCCCTGTCATCCAAGATGCTCATGTCTTTCTTTCTTCAGTTGTAAAGAAATTGTTTTTTGAGGAAAACATTTCAAGATTTCTCTCCATGTAATGCATGTACGTATGGTGCCCCCAAGTTTCCAACTTGAGACGAGACAAGACGAGCATTTGAGGTTAAAAGCAGGGACCGAAATTACGTTTTTGACACACCGGCCAAGCTTATTTTTTACCTGCCAAAATTCTGAACGATTTAACACAGATATATCCAAAGCACGTTATTCTGTATATTATGTGTGCTCCGGACAGAGAGGAGTGACAATTAAAACATCAATAAGAAAAACAACTTTTTGGTCATTTTAGATTTTTTATTATAACTTGGAAATGTTTTTAACGAACTGAGTCAGACTACTTGTTTTCTTTGTCCATGAAATCTGGCCTCCTGCTTCTAACGCAGTCTTTGTGCCACAGCATTACAGCCGCATTTGGGTCATAGTCCCTGATCTCTGGAGAACACAGCTGCACCATGAGAAGATCTGAAAGTGTCTCGGGGTTTAGATTGGACCTCCAGTCAGTTTTAACTCGCGTCATAGTGCTAAACCCTCTTTCACACTCAGCAGTCGAGGGAGGAAGGGACAGGACCAAGTCGAACAATGCCAGCAAATCAGGACAGGAATGCTGAAAGCGTGTGTTTACTGCAATCCATGACATCTTCGGCAGGGACTTGGGTTCTTGATACATCAGCGACTTGAGGGCAGTCCACTTTTCAGGAATTCTTTCAACCATGACACCAGAGGACTCCAGGACAGGCTTAAAGTGGTCCACAAGTGTTTCCAGTTCTGCATCCCCAAAATCTAGAACAGATATATAAACAAGGAATGAAAATTAATAAGCATGCAGTTTTTATTCACAACCTTGACTGTACTGCACTGCTCTAATAAACCAACCTGCTTCTTCATCTCCTGACTGTGGCCAGTTGGTGAAGCTGACTAGCTTGGTGGCATGCAGAATCCCTACACTGGCATCCTGGAACTTGTGATTCATATTCTCAACTAGCCTGTCAATCACTTCTTTCTGTGAGCTGATGAGGGCCTTGTTATCATCTGCTCTTGTAAGTGTAATTCCCTCATAGCAGTCTGCAACAGTGGCTTTCATCATGGGTCCCTGTCTGATAACAGTAACAAACTTTCTTTCCCTTTTCTGGTGTAAACTTTAAAAGAACAAAATCAATAAGCACTTTAATAAATATACCTGGTTTTGTATTTTTCCAGTACTGATTGGGTTGAACACAGCGCGCCATGGGCCTCTGCTATAGTGGCGACAGACCTCTGCAGACAGGTGGACAGGCTGCTCAGATGGGTGAGGGTGTCATGCAGGAAGCCACAAAATCGGACAATAACAGCTTCCCTGATGGTAGAGTAGTATTTTCTGGCCTTGGCCTGCTGGACACCCCGGACATTTTGAGCATCAGGAGACTGAATCTAAAATGATGTAAAGAAAAAAAAAAAAAAAAATTAAACAACTGTTCTCTATTGATTATGGTACATGTTAATAACTCAAAAAAAAATTTTACTAATAGGCCATTACACATTATTATTACTTAGCTAATACCTGCTCAAGGTGCTGTACAAGACCCCGGTATCCTCGCAGGAAGTGGTCCAGAGCACACAGCAGGTGTCCTACCCAATGGGTCCCCCCAATTCTGGTGGGCAACAAGGGCTGTTGGCCGAGAGCCTGAAAGCTGTTAATTAGGTTTGCCCTGTTGAGTGGACTGGTGTGATAGAAGGTGTATAGCCCACAAAGCAGGTCTTCCACTTTCTGATACATTGCATTTGACCGCATGGCATCATAAAAGCTCAATTCAAGACGGTGTGCCATGCAGTGGATGCCGATGATGTAGGCCCGGTCACCCTTCAACTTGCTGACGACTCCATTTCTGGCTCCAGTCATTACTGCAGCTCCATCTGTTCCCATAGCAACCAGTTTGCTTCCCTAGTCATCACTTACTTCATCCATAATGTCACTAATGGCTTTGCTTATGTGTGTTGCGTCTGCCTTCTCCACTGACTTGATACCAACAAACGTTGACTCAATTTTGCCTTTGTGACTAAATCTAACATACACCAACTCCTCCTCTTTCACAGAACTGTCTGTGGAGCCATCAGTGGTTATAGAGAGAAAATTTGTGTTTTTAAGTTTCTCTTTGATGTTGTGTCTTTCTACTTCAGCTATATAGTCAGTCCCTCCAGGATTTCACGATTTTTTTTTGTGATTTTTGCGATGAAAATTATAAATTTTGTGGTGGCAAGTCCTAGAAATTTGCGAAAAATTTTGCGATTTATTTAATTATTTAATTTATTTATTAATAATTAGGATATCACATTTACCATATTAGGTATTATGTTAGAGGCTCAATTATCATGCATAACACAAATCAAACATAAAATTTGTTTATTCTGATACATTTGAACTTTTAAAATAACCTATGGCGATATTCTTATGTGACCTTTGTAAACATTAACAGCAGGTGTAGAAATGTATACTGTACATAGCCTACTTCATTTCAGTCACGTCTCAGGTACTCTTCACATTTTGGTAGCCCAAAAATTAATTGAACTAGCCCAAATAAAAAAGCTTTTTAATTTTTTTTTTTTTTTAAATATAGAAATTCAAACAGGAGTCTAAATGTCAATCAAATATGTTTTCAATACACAAATATAAACAAATATCAAGGAAGGAATTTTATTTCACTCTTTAGTGTATCTGCAGAATTTTTAAATATCAATTTAAAGCAATGTATGATCCTTTTTAAGAGCTGCACAAGTAAAATGAACAGAATGGGTGGGGTTGGACAATGTAAGGTAGAATTTTAGGTCATAAAATGACATGATTTATAATTCAGATACAGATTCACACAAAAACAATATCTTATACAATGGCATTTCAGCCTTTATACCATTAAAAGGGATAAATCAAGTATATAATTTATCACATTTATTTAAAACATAAATATTACTGTCTTAATTGTTTAGATTTTTTAGAAGGCACATTAAAAACCCTATGTGTTTGCTGCATAAAAACAAACAGCTGAAAAATGTATTGGAAAAAATTCTAAAAAATTAAAATTAAAAATTCTATCACAAGGGGGCGCTTTAGGAGCGCTGAAATATTATCGTTTCCCTAGTAACGGCTGTATACAAATCAGCTTTAACGCTGTTTTATCAGCATGAAATGAAAATGCCAACGACACGTTTCTGAGGACAGTCGGTTCTACTCAGATACATTCATTTAAAGACATCAGTGCTGCGTTTTGACTTTAAAATGTGCAGGGCTCATATTTATTCAATGACATCATTGCCTTTAGAAGTTTTATCCAGCCCTATCGTGATTCGTCTTTCCGTCCCTAACTGACTTTTAAAATTATAATTAAGACTTTTCTTATACTATTTAACAAATTCAAAACTTTTATGGCGTTCCATTTGCAACAACAGAAGCCCTCTACTTTACGATAGCGGGTCGGCAGGCCGGTGAAACATTTTGGTAGCTCGACTGAAAAACACAATAGCCCACGGGACATCGATCTTGCAAAACCATGCAGACAGACAGCTCACAGACATCACGTGAGCAGCGTCTTTATCAACATGATATATATATTTTAAAATCTTTTTATTATTGAAATATTTGAATAACCATTTTTTGCGATTATTTTGCGGTTAAATGACAAATTATGCAGGATCGCAAAAAAATGCGACATTTTGTTGATTTTGCATTAAATTCAGCGATCGCAGAATCGCGAAAAACTGGAGGGACTGTATAGTGCATAAACACTTTGGCCTGCTTTTCATTCATGTATGTTGAGCCCACAGAAATTCCCTTTTGTTCATCCAGTCTACAAAGAATAAAAATATAATTAATTAAAAATGGAATAATATTTGTATATTAGAATTTTGTAAATATATAATAATCTTACTAAATATATCTTGCCTTTTTGGTGATAACATTTTGTATTATAGTTAATTAGCCATATTTCAACATTTCAAAGAAGCAAGGTTTTACTTACTCGCACATCCACTCAAAATCCGAAAATGGCCTTGCCTTCTTCCCAATGGCATGTACGGTGCGAAACAGTGCCTTCTAGGGCTGGGTAAAAAATATCGATTCTCCGATTTTAATCGATCTTCAGTTTAACGCAACGATATCGATTCGCGAGACTGATACTTATTAAGATTACTGGTGAAAAGATTTACTCGCCATGTGGCGGATGGCGCTTTAAATTTAACTCGCCAGACAGAGAATTTGCTCGCATTTGGCGAGTGGCGAGTGTTAATTTCGGACGCTGGTTAAAAGTACATAAATTGTCAATTTGTTTTGAAAATAATCAATCGTTTCGCTAGATAAGACCCTTCTTCCTCGGCTGGGACCGTTTAGAGCCCTTTAAAGCTGGGTTCAAACTACATTTTGGAAGTTCAAACTTGGGGGCACTATACATATCCATTATATGGAGAGAGATCCTGAAATGTTTTTCTCAAAAAACATAATTTCTTTACGACTAAAGAAAGAAAGACATGAACATTTTGGATGACAAGGGAATGAGTACATTATCTGTACATTTTTGTTCTGGAAGTGAACTATCCACTGGTATAAGTATCAATTTCTAAAAATGTGCTACAATATTCACACTAACACGGCATCATTTGTCCGTGTAGCTGAATCTAACTGTGAGAGGTGCTGAGTTGTTATCATTCTGACTGTATGTAGAGTAAAGGACAGGATTTCCTTAGTTCTTCCATGTCCAGGATGTTTTCTTGGTGGATTCCCCACAATCTCCTGCCTGTTTTCCAGGGCGTGATATGAATTCTTCCTCCAAGCGAACTCTGGTTCAGATGCATTAGAAGTTCCCTTACAGCTTCTCTAGACCTGCTCTTGGCCCTCACAGACAGCGCGGCACCAGCCTGAGTATCAGTGCCAGCAGGCGCGTTCATCACTACAGAGCTCTGGATGCTGTTGTGCTTGACGGATATCAAAATCGTGCAAATGTCTTATGTCACTCCCGAGGAGAGCTCAGCAGAATGTGACTGCTACCAGATGTAAGCTCAACTAGTGACGAGACCGTTTAACCAATTAAGCGCCTCTCTTGTTTTCCTTCTCGATAAAGGCTCAAGGCATCCTACGCACTTCAAGATGGCCAAAACGCATGCCAGCATGGGCATAAACAAAACTCCCAGTCAGGCTGAAATGCAGCGAGACCTTAAAATGCGAGCTTTTGTGGGTCAAAAAGGATTTAATTAATATGTTTACATTTGATCCCAACTTTTTTACTCAGACGTCAGAAACTTGGCATTTCCCAGCCAGAAATATAGAGTAAAATGGAATTAATGTTATCAGCGTATATTAGTAATAGTGTTATTTCTTCCGTTCCGATCGAGTTACTGGCTTATCAGTATTCCCTCTAAATGAGTGGTGTTTTGGTTTAATTAGGAGTTTTGTATTATGCGGTGATCTGTTATCTGAGGTCAGCTCTTTCCTGAAGCTGTGGGAATGATGAAGTCTTGTGCTCCGTCTCTCGCTGTCTTGGCGCCTGGTTGAGTCTCTGTGATGCACTTCTGATCAAGTGACTCAAGTGGTGCAGACACTTTGGGGAGTGTATATGCGCTCACACTCTTCTAATCTGAAAAGTAATATGCTACTTTGGATAAAAGATGTTATGATGTTGCTAGCTACATCGAGCAATATAGTAACGCAATCCCTAAATCTGCAAATGAGTAAGTAGAACTCAACTGTTCCATTGAGCTCATTTAATGCTCTTAACTCTTGTATACAAGTCTGGGCTGTAGCAACCCTAAACATAGACTGACTTAAATGATATAGGTCTGAATTTACACTGTTAAAGCACGAGTAACATACCATACGTGTTAAGACTGGCTCATACTGCAACAAACAATACACCAAAAAACTATGCCTTTGTGTGATTGTGAATGGGGTTGTGGATGAAACCCTGCTTAAAAGTTTTGGGAATGCACTTAATCCATTCATTCACTAACATAACTTATTCATTAATTGTACAGTGGAGCAAGATTATGTCCATATAGTCTTGGGAAAGTGTTTTTTTTTTATTACCGTTTGATGCGGTCTTAGAAATATAAAATCTGTTGCATAGGTCTACTTGTCTTCTGTAAAAAAAAAAAAAAAAGTAGGTCTTCACTACCCAACATGTTACAATTCACAACCCTGTTATTTTTGCTCAGAATGCAGTTGCATTTGCACCCCTTTGTTTCTGTGGAGTCAACAGTGAAACTTGCTTCTCCACACTACAAACGCCAATGGACCCTTTCACACACTATGACGTTATTTTCTTTCTTCTTACTCTATAATCAGTCCTTGTTAAGGCTGTCACTAACGATTTTTTTGGTAATTGAGTATTCTGTCGATTATTCGGACGATTAATCGAGTAATTGTTAGATAATACTTTTTTTAAAATATAATACAAATAGATGTAAACAAACAATAGTTTTTAAAATTACTTAAAATACATAATAGCAATGAGGCAATACTCACGGTATCAGTTTATTCGCTATAGTTTGGAAAATGGTAATAAAACATAAGAACTTAGAGATTACTGTGTCAGAACAAATTCATCTTGATAGTTACAAATAAATTTCAGTCGAACCAAAATTTGAGACGCCTTCGGATTTTCTGACATTATCGCAGTTTTATTTGCTATAGTTTGGAAAATGGTAATAAAATATGACAAGAATTTAGAGTTAAACTGTGTCAGAACAAATTCATCTTGATAATGTCCGATAACTTTGATAGAAAGGTATGTAACGAAACCGGGTCGGATCCAATTTTTGATCCCAAATGTGTATTAGTTGTACTGTTAGTCCACTGTATGAAGAATTTGAGTATAATATGTCAGTTTACTTTATTTTGCTATCCTCACTTACATAAATGAACTATAGTGTTCCTGCACCTACTAGTAAACAATTCTGAAATTATATCTGGTGTCTGAATAATTTGTTTTGATTGTAGGTAGGCATGAAAACATGAGGAATAAAAATGAATCATGGCAGAAAGTGAGTTTTTTTTTTTTTCTTCTTTTCTTGTAGTCCTAACACATTAAACCTTGTGTATGGTCTTAACTGGATTGTGTGACTGAGCCCCACAGGTTAATGTACAGTCTCTTACAGGTTAATCTCTGGTTAATCTGTTTGGGTGGCCGTGTGTTTGATCCGACTGTAAAACTGCTATAAGGATTTAGCTGGCTGTGAAGACTGAACTTGCGTGTAAAGTAAGGTAACATAGTTTACCAGCACTTAAACTGCTGTAGTACCAAAATTGTGACGGTACGGGGGTATGATATTATTATTTTGTTCACGTCAGTACCTGGCTCAGACAACATGTGCATTCAACACATTTGAGCTGTTCAGTAGGTAAAATGTATTTTAAATCTATGTAAATGTCATTCTTGATAATGCTTTTTACTTGCCTGATCGTGTGCTGGAGTCCCTCAGGGACTCGGCGTCTGACAGGTGCAGGTTTTCCTGTGGA
The DNA here is from genome assembly GCF_049309525.1 of Garra rufa. Taxonomy (NCBI): domain Eukaryota; kingdom Metazoa; phylum Chordata; class Actinopteri; order Cypriniformes; family Cyprinidae; genus Garra; species Garra rufa. The sequence continues at coordinate 61,048,875 of NC_133361.1, forward strand.
AAACAAGCTTTGAACTTTATACTCAACGGCTGTGTTGTTTTTCTCTGGTGTGCCCTATTATAGTTAAGTCCATAGCTAAACACCCAGGCCTTCATTCCAGATAAAGAGCTGATCCTGCAAAACACTCTTCAGGTTTTTGTGGGTTGTGAATGTGACTCACACATCATTGATGTTGTTGTATTTGATTCCAGGAGCTCTTACTGTGGGGCTGGTGCGTCAATGTCAGACCATTCACGGACGAGATCGAACCTGCATCCCCCCACGACTCCCTCCGGAGTGGGTCACCACACTCTTCTTTATCATCATGGGCATCATCTCCCTCACGGTCACCTGTGGCCTACTGGTGGCCTCGCACTGGCGTCGAGAAGCCACAAAGTACGCAAGGTGGATCGCCTTCACAGGAAGTGAGTGCACATCTCATGTTTGAATCACCTTTTTGTTTCAGTGCACCAGTGATTTAGCCAACTTGCTACCTCTAGAGGTGCAAAAACTTCATTAGGGGTTGACCGATTATCGGCACCGATATTAAGCATTTTTATGGTTATCAGTATCGGTCATTTTCAAAACCGATTTGCCAATAAAAGAATTGAAAAGCATTTAAAGATGATTTTTGTTAATCATCTGTATCGGCATCGGCCAGTTATATCGGTCGACCCCTAAACTTCATACTTCACCTTAAGACTAATACACGGACCATGAAAACACAAGCTTGTGCTTATGTCACATAGAGTGATGAATATGGCTGTTGGCAATAAATATTACTACATCTGTTGTGATGCGTGAAAAGAGGACTGTACAAAAGCATAAAAATGCTATAGCATGTTTGCAGTTATATAAGAAACATGCTAAGTTCACATATTTGTTTCTCAAAAAAAAAAACAATGCTACAGCCAGTTATTCTACTTTAAAATTTGCATTCTGTGTTAGAACTATTGGCGGAAGTTCACGCTTTTTGGCGTGTTTGCACCGCAGGAACTAGTAATGTATTTAGTTCGATGAACTCCGTTTGGGGGAACTAATAAGGCTCGTACTTCAGAGTAGGCATTTTTAAAAAGCTATGTAAAAATGCTTACTCCATAAACATGGAAAACAGTGATAATTGTGGCATTTGGCTACCTATTGTCTGCATTGTCATGTTCTTTGCTTAGCCTCAATCATATGTTACACTGCAAGTTGTCATAAGAGATTTAGTCAGATTTTTATTGCATAGTTTGGTGTGTTTACATGCCATCTACTACTTATCACCAAAACCAAGAACACACACGGCTCCGATCACAACGTCCTCCATTCACTGGTTGTTGACGTTTGTAAATGCCACAAATAAAGATGCCGCTGTTGGCCCAAGGTGGAAATTGGTTCTCTAGGAACCACAATGCTTGGGTGTGTTTCCCAAAAGCATTGCTAGCTAACTATGGTTGTTAGTTCCATTGAACTCCATTGGTAACGACAGAACTTGCGACCACAGTTACTTTTGGGAAACGCACCCCTGGCTAGTTCCTAGAACTATGTGGTGCAAAAGCCCCTAGAGATCACAGATTCTACTCTACCTCAAAAAAATATAAAAATGCAGAGAAATCAACTCAGTGTAAGGCTAGTCACTTTCCATTGTCAGTTGCACTCGCTCCTGGTCGGATGTTCTTAATCTGGCAACCCGTGTGAGCACCCAGTCTAAAGTGTAGAAGGTGGAAGGTGGACTTTGAATTACACTGTCAATATTAAAAACTGCACCTTTAATTATATTTCACATTTTGTCTGTAATTGTGTGCCATATCTTAAACCTAAAGTACACAGATTTTATGCATAATGTACTCAAGATGGCTAAAACAATAGACTATGTTCGAATTAAACAAACTCGAGTAAGTGTGAACACTGCCATCCGAACCCTGGTGCACACCAAACAAGTGGACCGAGACCACTATAAAGATGGGTCTTGGTCCGCTTACAAACTAACTCTAGTGCGGTTTGAATGAAAAATGAATGCAACAAGGACCAAATACTTATGAACAAACCAAAAACAGGGAGTAATGGCAAGATGCGACGCTATGCGAGGGCAAACGTGGAGCAACAAGAAGGTTAAGTGCCTTTTATGAGTTCACAGGTGGTGAAATTAAAATCATATGCACACAACAATAAGTTTGCTTAGTCCAGCAGATGGCATTAGGTATATTTGACTTAAAAAGCTTTAAATTCACTTTAAGTCGAATGTACCTTTTCCTATTGTTTAAAGTGTTCGGTGACTTCCGTCACCAAATTGCGTTATTCAACACTATGCCTTTAGGTTCGGTATCTTTAGGTTCGCTGTCAAAAATGCTAGTGTGAATGCTAAATGGACCAGGTTGCTAAATGGAAATGCATAATTTTCCATTTTGGTCCAGACTAGGGCTGGGCGATAAAACGATAACGATATATATCGCAATAGACAAGAGATCGATATCAATAAAAAATGTGTTCGATAAAACGTTCGATATTTTGTATTCTTCGTCGGCCCGCCCAGCCCCCCTTTAACGTTCAGTTCATAGCGCCAGATCACAATAGAAGTTAAGGTTATCTTTCCTACAGAACGGGTCCATGTTGTTGTATTAAACAAACTAAATAGCTTTATGTTATTAGTCTTATTTACACGACGGCATTTGATTTCTGTCTCTACATGATCGCGCGTTTACAATGTCTCCTCACAGACGGGATCGCGGACTCCATTCATAAAAACGGACTTTACTATAGGGCGATTTTTGGACCAATAAATCAAAAGTTGGTCTGTTAAATAATTCAGATCGCGATATGGACTAGTGTCTGTGAAAACTGAAATGCAAAAAGACCGTTTCAATAAGAATCCTGCATGTTCCGTTTGCCTCTAACGTTATATGTATGAATGGAGGAGACGCGTTTTATTTTCACTACACGCATACTGCACACGTGACGCTCCCGCTAATTTTTGGCCTTTGCATCTCACATGAACAGACAAACTCCAATAAATACATCTCCAAAGCTGCTGTGAGTGTCACTTTTTGTCAATTTTACCGTTTCATTAGTGAAACTAGCATCATTCATACTGTATTACACACTGAAACTTCACGGCAACCTGTCAAAATAAAAGTACGGTTTAACATGTAACAACAATATTAGTCTTGTATTACTGTACAGTATAATGTAGGTGTTTATATGTACACATTTAAATAATTTACATAAACAATATATATGATAAAAAATAAAATAAAGAGTCACCACTTAATTGTTGAAAAAATACTATTATTATTAAACCTTTTTTTAACTTAATTTTTAATTCTTAACTTAATTCTTAATTTTTCTTATGTATTAATTTTAACAGTAAAGCTCCGTTTATTTTTATTTTTAAAAATAAATCAGTGATTTTGCTTTCATTTGATTATCAGAAAAATTAAAACAAGAATTTCTGAAAAAAAAAAAAGATTGTAAGGCCCTATTGTTCAAAATGTTGAAAGTTTTGGACTTATTTTTTCACTTAAATAAATATTTATGTTATTACACAAAGTATAGGCTAAAGTACCGGGAAAGAAGTAATGTTGGCTACTGGCAACCAGCAATCTGTGCAGAAATAAATATTATCAGCCAAGTACTTTGCAACAACCTCTGACCTGTGGTCAAGCTGTACTTCTGGGCCATACATTAGCTTGACCATTCACTTCATCGACAATGAATGGGGTTTGAATTGAGCATTAAGAGATAATTAAGTGTATATTGTGACTTTAGACTTATGTTTACATTTTAATTATTTAAGTTTTCCATGGTTGTTGACATTTTTGTCTTAATAACTGAGGGGATTATGATCAGAGGCAGGTTAAGTTTAAAATAAAAATGCTTGAGTGTAATATATTTTTCTCCTGGTCCTTATTTTAAATGGGTCATAAAAATACCAATAATTATCGATATCGACCGATATGAAACACTGATATCGTGATATAGTTTTCAGCCATATCGCCCAGCCCTAGTCCAGACCAAATGAACCAAACTAACCAAACTACAAGTGCGAACACACCCTATCACTGGTTACAGGAAAATGTAGATTGGTCTAATCTGAATCCAGAAATAAGACTGATTAGCCCTTGGCAAACTGCTCGTTGGTTAAACTAGTTCTTCAGAAATAGACTTAATGTAGAGGTTAGGTTTATATAACAGGCCCGTAGGCAGATCTTTCTGAAAAAGACGACACCACAATTGTAAACCAACATGGGATTATTTTAAACAATGGCACATAAGTCTACAAATGGTTCTACACACAACAGCTAAAAATGTGCATAGACTTAAAGTTTCTCAGCTGGAGCTACACATGCGCTTGACAAAACATTGGTTTTATCCCATCAAATGAGGTGTGGGTTCCCAGCTGTGGGGAATATGTAACAGCGACCAATTTAAAGTCCTGCGCACAAGCAGTCAGCGAGATAGATGATCTGTGTGGTTTGGGCTTGAATGGCGCAGCCGAGGTGTTGTGTGTCTGTCCAGCATGTGTGAAGCATCTGTTGTGTTCGCTCACTGGAGACGCTATTAACTTTCTTCTCTATTCCTCAAGCTAGTTTACACATCCTTTGTGTATTCTATAAAGAAACCCTTCAGTTTAAACTTCCTCTCAGGATACAAAGCGTTCGAAGTTAAATGAGAAGCAGCTATAGTTAACCGTGCTGCAGATTCATCACCTTAATGTAATGTCACCTCTACCGTCGTCTGAGGTGTCTGGAGTAATCTTAAAGACTAGGGTGTTGTTGGCACTGCTACATTTGCTAAGGTTTTCTACATTTTTTTTTGTAGTCTAGTGTCTAGTTCCTTATTGTTCAGTTGATCTCACCTCAAGTCTCTGTGATCTTGTAGATATGGCTCAGGTTGCTCCTTCAGTCAAAGTCTATAAAATTTTGATCATTTAATCGCCTGCCAGATTTAAAGGGGTCCTATTATGCTTTTTCACTCTTTGAATTTTAGCCAGTGTATGTTTGGCCATAAAAAACATCTACAAAGTTACAAATCTCAAAGTCCACCCCAAAGGGAGATATTTAGTTTTTAAAAAATCCATTTTCAAGAACTACAATGAACGGCTCCTTTGGACTACAGTATTTGTTTTCTGGATGCTATGATGTGACCACACGGTCCATTAGAATATCATTCAAATAAATCCCGCCTACAGAAATTTTAATTGTTGGCGGGTGGGGAGGGACAAGGTGGGGGATTGGCCTATCTTCAGCGATGTAGCATGGACAGCCGCTTCTGGGATGCTTCGGTGATCCGCAGGGCGGCTGGTATAAACGTAAGCATTGACTAAAGTGGCCGCGAACTCTTCCGGTAGCCATAAAACCCTCTTTTAGGGATCCAATGTGTTTTTGTAAGAAAAATATCCATATTTAAAGCTTAAGGAAAGAGGTTTGTCTGTACTGAAGTGCCGTCTAAGCTGTTCGCCAATTGCAATGCAGTGGGACTGCTAACCAATCACAACACATTTCGTTTTTCAGAAAGCGGACCTATATCAAACCTGGAACTAATCGAGCCATTTATGCCAGCCAAAAAAGCTGTTGTAATAATGTAAATTATGTGAAAAATTATGCATTTTTCGAACCACCAAGCATTAGAGCATGTTCTAGTGCACCCCAAAACAAAATAAAGACTTTGAAAAATAGCAAAATAGGATACCTTTAAAATAAGAAAAAGCGTTGGTGGTAGAAAGCAGATGCAAAGTTAGAAGCCCTTGTGTAGAGTCTTGAGAGTCTTGAATAAAATATATTTTTAATAAATGGCCCCTGATTAGCTTCTGATTATGGCTGCCGTAATCTTTGTTTTGTAATCGTAAGCCCAAAATGTACCAAAGTGTATAATCAGCAGCCGTAGTGTGTCACAATAGCCAAGTACAGTGCGATTATGAAAGAGTCTTTTTCCGTCGTCTAATGGGTGGCATTGGCAGCACACGTAGAGAGATGCTGTTGAATGGAGAAGTCATTTCGTCGAGCAGCGCATACGTAGTGGCATGGTCGCCATGGTAACAGGAAAGAAATAGTCCCAATTGTCCAGGTTCCGCTTACCGTCTCTGAACCCGGTGACTCACTTGTCTTTTTCTATCGCCGTGTGTGGGTGGTAGTTACGCCGTTTAAAAGAGCAACAGCTCCTTAACTAGAACAGCTCCTCAGGCTGGGGGCATAACCTCTACCATTGGAGCTACATATGAAGACCAACGGTAACAAAATAAATAAGTAAAAATAAATGACCACAAAATGGCACAAATAGTGATGTTTTAATAGTGCTAATGGTGGAATATTCTTCAGAATTTAGTGAAAATGTGTTAAAATATGTGATAAAGTTAGAGAAATGTCAACATTTCAAAGTGAGACAAATCAAATAATACCACACGTCATTGGTTCCCCATCAAAGATGTTTTTTTGGGAATGTTAAGGAACTAACTTTTGGCAAATTAAATGGGAATTGAGGATAGTAATATTGAGGAGATGGGGAAAAAAGAAATTCAGAAGCAACTAATCTTTTTCCTTTGTTTACATTAAATGTGAGCCTGGACAACAAAACTTAAGTAGCACAGTTATATATGTAGCAGTAGCCAAAAATACATTATATGGGTCAAAATTATGCCAAAAATCATTAGGATATTAAGTAAAGTTGTTCCATGAAGATGTTTTGTACATTTCCTACTGTAAATATATTCAAACTTAATTTTTGATTAGTAATATGCATTGCTAAAAAGTTCATTTGGGCAACTTTAAAGGTGATTTTTCTCAAATATTTTGAGATTCCTGATTTTCAAATAGTTGTATCTCGGCCTATCCTATCAAACCATACATCAATTGAAAGCTTTAGTTTTCAGATGGTGTTTAAATTGTGCAGTAATCTCAAAAAAAAAAAAACTTATGACTGGTTTTGTGGTCCAGGGTCACAAATGTGCTGAGGAGAAAACTAATAGTAGCTGATAAGGCTGGGTAAAAGAAAATAGAAATATATTGATTTTATTAGATTAGATTATCATTTTTACAAGACTAAATTGATTCTTAAATCCCAAGAATCGATTAGTCTAAACAATTTTTTTTACTGTTTTCAGATAATGAACAAAACACTGTTGCGCACCTCCTATTCAACGAGTCGTAATAAGCTTTGTGCTTTGTTACATTAGATATGAAACCAAACCTCCAGATTTTGAGTTACGTGAAAAGCGCTATATAGATAAACTTAAATTGAATTGAATTATAAATTGTCAAATTATTTATTACAGTATTAAAAAAAATAAATGATGTTTTGGCTCAGTTTAATGTGGAGTGACAAATCGCTGTAGCACCTCAGTTTAAGAGAAGAGCATGTGAACTGATCATCTCCTCCACTTTGATAGTTACGGCGCAAAATAAACATAAATTTACTTCCGAACATATGTAAAGAGAGTATAACTTACCGAAATCGGTATCTTGTCTCATGTAGTCGCTCAATCAGTATTTCAACCGCAAAAAGACGTCAGTATAACAGCTAGTAAATAGTGTGTGACGTAACATCAAATTTATCTCAGGAAAAAAAAACATATTTTGTGACCATAAACTAATCAGTCAGCCACTAGAGGAGAATTTCACTAAATATATGCATCGCATAACAAATTCACTATAATTTTTACAGCTCTTCTGTATTTCATTTATATTTTGAATAAGTTTTTAGTACAGAAATCATTTAAATATTTACATTTAAAAAAAAACAGAGTAGAAATGTAGTTATGTAAATGTAAAGTTTGTATAGTAACTTTATTATAACTTCATTGAATGTAATTAAAGTAGTGCTGTCAAATTGATTAATGGCTTCCATCTTAATTTCTCAATTTTATTATATTATTATTATTATTTATTTTAGTATTTTATATTATTTTTATGAGACAATATCGATTCTTAAATCCTAAATATCGATTTAATCTAGACTTTTTTTTTTCAGTTAATAAATCAAACACTGTAGCGCGCCTCCCAACATACAAATCGTAATAAGCTTTGTGCTTTGTTACTTTAGATATGAAACCAAACCTCAGATTTCAAATTACGTCTTTTTTATTACAGTATTCAAACAATAAATGGTGTTTTGGTGTTGTTTAACAGCTTGTGAACAGTATGTCACGCAACATCACTTTTTTCGGGTGACTATAAACTATAAGCTAGAAAACTCACTAGAGGAGAATTTCACTAAATGTATGTATCACATAAATTCACTATAATTTGTTCAGCTCTTCAGTTTTTATTACAGACGCTGTTTAAATGGATTGGAGAAAAAAATAGTAATTGTAACTTTTGTATAATAACTTTATAAAAACGTCAAATGTAATTAAAGTAGTGCTGTCAAATCGATTAATCGTGATTAATCGTATTCAAAATAAAAGTTTGGGTTTGCATTACGAGTGTATGTGCTTTGTATATTTGTTTCTATAAATATCAACACATACATGTGCTATGCACATATTATGTAAACAAACTTTTAGTTTGGATGTGATTAATCATGATTAATCGATTTGACAGCACTAAATTTAAGTGTTTGTATACAAATCAGTTAATTTTAACCTCCCACTATTATAATGTAGACTCCCATGTATATTTTACAGCAATACAAGAAATTTGTTTTTCTTGAGAAAATTGTACGTACTGTACCTGATATACAAAGTAACCAATAATGAATCTAATTAAGTAGAAATCGGAATCGAATCGCAAACTTGTGAATAGAAATCATGACATTTGTCAATACCCAGCCCTACTGGCCGATATGATTTCATTATTTAAAAAAAGGTGAATATATGAACATATAAAAATAACCTGCAAACATTTGAAAATCTTTCTATAGATCTCAATTACATCTCCTGGCGCAGTGTTGGCCTGTTTCGAATCCATTTAAAGGCCATCGCATGAGCGTTTGGGCTCCAGGTGGGGTTAACACAGGTGTCTGGGCTTCAGCCGCCACTGGCCTCAAGCCACCCGAACCTGAAAGAGCAGCTTTGTGTGAGTAACACAAGTCCCCTGTGTCCCCCTCGCACCACGCCCTGCTTGACCAGGTTACGCTCACGGCTCCACGTCTGCTGTCATGTCCGCAGCTGTGGCTCTGGCTCGCGTCGGCTTCAGCATATGGTGCGTCAGCGGGGACAGACGTAAATATTAGCTGCTGTCTGCTCAGACCTGTGGCTTAACCAGAATGCACTGCTGGACAACACTGACTTTAAATAAAAAGAAAGTAAAACAGAGGCAGCCTTCATAACTCGGAAAATATAGCATGCTCTGAGGTTATTGATGTAGCGTCGGTTCATTTGCAGTTTGTTGGCTGGCGTAATGTTGGAGTAAGATTATTAGTAGTTATTAGTGGAGAATTATTATTGTTTGTTTATTTATATATATCTACAGGAAAATTAAATACTATATACTATTATATTACTATAGTTATAGTTGTATAGTATAATAATAATAATAATAATAATAATAGTAGTATACAATTAATTCAAATAAATTTTTAATTTTTTTGTATATATATTTGTATATATGTGTAGTTAGAATGTAGTTATTTATTTTAAACATTATTTTTATTATGCATATATTTGTATTCATAATACATTGTTATAATTATAATTTTAAATTAATAGTAAAATATATAAATTGTTTTAATGTAATATTATTATTTATAATGCATTTTAATGTTACAGCTGTAATTTTAAAAAGTTATAAAACATATAAATTGTTTAAATGTATTATTATTATTATTATTATAATTATTATTATAATGCATTTTAATGTTAGAATTATAATATAATTTAAATGATTAAACAAATATACATTTTTTAAATGTATTTATTATTATTATTATTATTAATATTATTATCATTATTATTTATAATACAATTTAATATTGTATAATGTATAATTCTAATATAATTTAAAATGAATGAAAAAATATTTACAAGTGTATTATTATTATTATTATTATTATTATACATTTTAATGTCACAATTATATAATAAAAATAAATGATAAAATATATAAATTAAAATGTATTTATTTTTATTTTTATTGTTATTGTTATTATATAAATGTATTTATTTTATAACACTTTAATGTTACAATTATAAGCTGCAACAGAAAGCTTTGTAAAAACACAGAATAAAAATGTTCTGGAATTGATACCCAACCCTAATTACAGTATAATTTAAAATAAATTATAAAATATATAAAATTTAAATGCATTTATTTATTTTTTAATTATTATTATGTATAATTCATTTTAATGTTACAATTATTTAAAATAAATGACAAAATATTTAAATGTTGTTGTTATTGTTATTAATAATATTAGTAGTAGTATAAAAAATACATTTTATTACTTTTTAATGTTACTGTTACGTACAATAAATTATTAATTTATATATAAATTATGTAAATGCATACAATATATAACATATATATATTACATGTTTAAATGTATTTATTATTATTATTATTATTATTATATCAGGTTTATGTGGTGTGATGTTTTTAAACACAAAAATATATATGATAGTCTGATATCCTAATGTTGTCATGTAAAAAGTTTATCGGTGGTGGGTAACATTTCTATTTGTTCATATCCTTTCTACACTTCTACATTGTATTCTAGACTACATACATTACAGCTGTGATGAATCATTAAGCAAAGAGCCAAATTGTAGCTTTCCAAATGCATTTCAGCACCCATCAATCCAGAAATAGACTGTCAGACAGATCTGCTAGCAACATAATTGGTTCTGGTGTCAGGGCCAAAGCCTGTTTCTATTTCCGCTCTATCCATTAAATTATGTTTCTCGCCGTTGTGCTCAAAAAAGCGCCCCTCTTTTCATGGAACGCATTCTTCTTTTTTTAACAGCATGGCCAGAGCCGCAGGCTGGCATTTACCACAGCAGGAAGTGCCTTTTTTTTACGCTGCACTGAGGGCATGACCTTTCGTCCAGCAGCCTGGTCACCATTCATCTCCTTAACCCTCTCCTTTGTGAGTGTCTAAGCGCCGAGACCGACGAAAGTGGTTTATACAATACATGTGCAAAGGCACAAGCTTAATGCTGACACGCAGAGCCTCAGTCAGATCAGTGCACTTCTCTCAAGGCCGTCGTGTTTAATTGCAGCGCTGCATTCTGCTGAAAGATGCTATTATCTTGCTAATGGGCACCAAGATTGAGCCTGAGACTGCACTCAGGCATCTATTAGCAGTGTCTGTTTTTATCTTGCTAAAAGCCTTTCTGCCAGGCTAACATGAACCCGTGCTGAGTGTTATCGCTCTGGTCGGGTGGAGGTCTGTTTTAAACTTAACGGGCCAGAGGTTTGAAGGCTTGATGATTCAGAAAAGGCATTCCAGGGGTTTGCTGTTGTCAACATGCTCCTTTGGTCTGCAATTACAATTAGGGGTCGAGGAACCATATGCTAAAGAGTTTGGCTGGGGTATATCAATCAATGGTTGGGGGTTCAGTCTCTCATTCTCTAGCGCCACCAACATAGTCCAAGTTTTTTTTTTTTTCACAACATCACATCTCGCAGCAGTTTCACATTTAGTGTGGAGAGCGAAACTGCTTGCTGCTGGAGGCTTGTAGCATCCCATCTAATTAGTACATGGTGTTACGCCTGACTAGATTTTTTGTCCCTGAGGACTTTGTCGAAAATTTGACTTGTCCTCCCACATGCTTTGACTTAAAATTGCGCTTTGACAATCTTCACATCAAACCTTACAAAAGATATCAAAGGTGCTGTAATTTCTTTACAGTAATAAAGTATAACAAATACTGTATGTTTGCAGATGTTTAAGAAACATGCCCAGATAGCACACGTACATCTGCAAGATGTCTGTTAAAGATCTCTTGATCTGGAAAGCATCTGCTGTGTACAAACATCTGTAAGATGTCAGTTTTACATACATTCTAATTCATAAACATCTTAAAGACTTCTAATAGACGTCCATTTGACGTCTGATAGGAAACGGACAATAGATGCAGATTGCGTTGTTTAAGCAATTGGCTTGTGATCCAATGTTTTCTGTACCTCAAAACGGCTCAGTTCACAGTGAATGCAGTGAACTCGCTTATTGCATGTGCTGTGAGGTTTAGTGCATTTGAGAATGCAACGACCACCAGTTACGCTTTATTTTTGTGGCACATGATTACAGCTTTTCACTAGATATGTGGTGAAACGCATTTTTGTAAGCCTGTTTTCACTGGCACTGGAGTTCTCCTTTAAAATAAAAGCTCTAATGCCATTTTTGTCAAAATAAAAGCTTGAAAGTGCAGTATGAATTGCTGACAGAGAGCGGTTTAAATTCAGAATATCTCTTTCAAGTGTACAAATTAGAAAATAAGTATTGTAATTTCCTTACGGTAGTGTAAAAAATTTTTTAAAAAATGCACTGAAATATCCAATAGCAAATTTAAATTTTTGCTTCTAAAGTTTAACATCTTTCATAATGTTCTTATACTTACAATTCATGAAACGAGGAAGAAACATTGGATTGAATCTTTAAGAAAGTTGATGGTTAAATAAAAAAACATGCTAAAGTCATTGATATTCACCAAAATTATCTCCCATAATTTTATACTAGGACACAAATCATGGTGAATACATGAATAATCCATATTCTGGTCAGAACTGACTGTATATTTATACTGCTTTGGTGTATTGAAATTACACCAAGCTTATGAACACGCCCTAAGGATTTTGGGGACCCCTTTTGGACAAAAAATACTAAATTTTGGTAGAATATTTCCCTGGATCACAAAACCAGTCATAAGGGTCATTTTTTTTAAATTGAGGTTAAATACATCATCTAAATAAATAAGCTTTCCATTGATGTATGGTTTGTTAGGATAGGACAATCTTTACATACAACTATTTGAAAATTTGCAATCTGCAAAACGAAATCAAAATATTGAGAAAATCACCTTTAAATTGGTCAAAATGAAGTTCTTAGTAATGCATACTGCTATTAAAAATTAAGAAAATCTGTTTACGGTAGGAAATTTACAAAATATCTTCATTGAACATGATCTTTACTTAACATCTTAATGAATTTTGGCATACAAGAAAAGTCGATAATATTGACACATACTATGTATTTTTTGGCTGTTGCTACAAATAGTGGAATGGATGGATGTTTTTTCTGGTCCAGGGTCTAATTGTATTCAATTGTCTTTTTTTTTTTCTTATTGTCTGTATAGTAACGTATTCTTTCTTTCTCTTTTACAGTGATCTTGTTTTGTATGGCCGCCCTCATATTCCCAATAGGATTCTACATCAATGAAGTCGGGGGACAACCATACAAATTACCCAACAACACAGTGGTGGGCTCCTCTTACGTACTGTTCGTGCTCTCCATCTTCTTCACAATAGTGGGGCTCCTGTTTGCGGGAAAAGTCTGCCTTCCTGGCTGAGTGGACGTTCCCAGCAGGGCCAGCTGGGGTGTTCAAAGTGAAACGGAAAAGATCGGCACTCATTGCGAAGGGCCAACGATAGGGGGTGGTGGTGGTATATAGTAATAACTATCAAACTTGCAAACTTAACAGACTATTACTGCACACACTGCATATGTGTGCGTCCAACCACGTGCTCCCCTCCGCCCAACCTGTGCTTCGTTAAACCCGTGCTGTCTTTATGTTGCACCTTTGAGTTCAACCCAAAGGATCGGGGCGTTGGAGCACACGCAGACCCGTCCGCATCGGCGCATCGGCACATCGGCACATCAGCACAGCGGCTGCTTCCAGTACTACTTTACTTTGGAATATAGTTCTGTTCATTTGAGTTTCACACAATTGCGCGCCCTAACTTCGTGGAGAGGAAAAACTAAAAACTGGTGGAGAATGCGGGCACAGATATAATGGACAAGGCGCTCGGTCCAACAACAGTTCTCTCTAGCGGCCCGAGAGCTGGCCGGGACTCTGCACTGTTACAAAAGAGGGAAAGGAAAAAGGGAACAGTATTAGGAACATTTTTGCTCGCACACTACGAGGCGAACGCTTCAGGACTGCCGGTCAGGACCCTGCAAGGCTGTGCCTCACTGTTAAACCTGTTACATGCTCAGATATCGACGGACGCGTCTCTGAATCTGACAACATACCAAAATAAACTCCCGCCTGAACTCGTTCGAGTTTGGTTCATTCACAGGCGGATGTATTTGTGCTTTGACTTTACACCTTCTCATCTCTTCTTGTTTTGATCTCTGGGTTTGCAGAGCCCTTTACTTGTTTGGTTTGATTTGCTAATGTGCCATAAACCTGTTTTACCGTTGTATGATTGCTAAGGGCATGAGTTGGGTTTTAGGGAGCACTGTGCGGTATAGCCTTTTTCAGTGGGTGAAGCACTACAGACGTACAAAAAAGAACTCCTTACCTCATTATTTTGCAATTCAGAATGATTTTTTCCCCCTCCTTACCATGACAAAATATGTGCCCTGTAAGTTATGTTCTGCCTTGATCACGGACCTCTCATTCAAATGCTGCGATCATGGCAAATTATTTATCTGACACTGAATAAAAAAGGAGCTCAAGAATGCGTACGTGTTACATCAGCTCTGTTTTCAAAGCGTTCCCCGTTTTCGGAAAGCAAATGTACTGTGTGAGTGTCTCTTAACAGTGGAACAAATCCGGAAGTGTTTATTTATGATGGATGTGTGATATGAAGGTTACATTTTGCCCACAAGCTGTTGTTTTTTCATCAATCCTCTCTAAGTGTGTGTTCTGTTTTATTCGAATGTGCTTTGTTTTTGTTCAATCCACTTAAGAAAGGTCATGCTCACAGTCGCCTTTACGTTCTCTTTACTAGATTTCATTAATGCTTTGAAAGACTGCACTTTTCCTTGGAAGCATTCGTATTCATTATAGGGATGGCAAGCAGATAAAGTATATTTATTCAAATTTTAGATGATTCTCGTAAATATATGGATCGAAGAATTGATAAACTCCCACCTGCATTCAGTACTATTGCTTTTGGCAACTCCGTATTGCACTGGGACCTAAATTAATGTGAACTGTGAGAACGACGGTGGCCCGCGGTGGACGACTTCCGTGCTAAAGACTGCTTCTGCTTTGGATATTTTTGGAAACCCATCATAAAATGGAAAAAAAAAAGTGCATATAGGGTAATGAAAAGCTATTATTTATGATTCTGAAAGGGAAGGAAACAAATGTATGATGAGTAACAGTATTATCTATCAAAGGATGTTAGCATTCCTTGTGCACAGTTACTGTTAACAGATCCGTGTTACTGGCAAGACAACTGTTTTCTCTGCTACTCGTTGTTTCAGTATCTCACTGTATACAATAAAAGGCATTAAAGAAGGCGAACTGCTTGAGTTCAACTGAGCTTTACTTCATTAGGAATCCGGCTACAGCGATTGCTCTACTTTCTGTCCCGATGGTGAAAATTTACTAAACTTTGCATGCATGAAGAGTCTGTGGCTAATTGACTTTTGAGTAATTTTGGGAAGCATGGGATGTATGGTTGCCTAGCAACTACTAGTTAAATTTGCAATATTCAAAACATGAGGCCCACTACCCTGTTAGAGCTAGAGAAGAATTCTCTCAACTGACTGCCTTTGTGCATGGACCCTTTTTGTAGTATTTTATTAAAATTCCTAATTTTTGAAGATCGCTTTCGTAAGCTTTGCAAAAATGAAGCTGGTTTGTTCAATTTAAAAGTTTGACTGCCAATGCAATTCAATGAAATGTAACATTAAAGGGTTCTCTAGCTTTTGCACATTTACATTTCCTCACATCAGATTGGCTGACAGGTCCAGGAAAGAGGTTTTGGAAAGAGGCCGTGTGCTTGAAGAAATAGAGTGATCTAATTTAAGCAGAATTTGCTAAAATCACTTAGTGATTTTAAATATGGGACATCCCTCATATAAGCACTTCTATTTAAACAATGTCTTGTGATGAGTTTAAAAGTTTGGAATAATTATGACTTTTTAATGTTGTTGAATGAATTCTCAATGTTCTCAATGTTCTAATATGTAAATATTAGATGGATGGATGGGTGGGCAGGTGCGTGGATAAATATTAGATGGATGGGTGGATAAATGATGGATGGATGGATGGATGGATGGGTGGATGGATAAATATTGAATGGATGGGTGGATGGATAAATATTAGATGGATAGATGGATGGGTGGATAAATATTAGATGGATGGGTGGGTGGATGGATAAATATTGGAGGATGGATGGATGGATGGGTGGGTGGATAAATATTGGATGAATGGATGGATGGGTGGGTGGGTGGATGATAGGTGGGTGGATAAATATTGAATGGATGGATGGATGGATAAATATTAGATGGATAGATGGGTGGAAAAATATTGGATGGATGGATGGATAAATATTACATGGATGGATGGATTATAAATATTGGATGGATGGATAAAATATTGGATGGATGGATTAAATGGATGAATAAATATTAGATGGATGGATGGGTGGGCGGGTGGATGGATAAATATTGAATGGATGGGTGGATGGATAAATATTAGATGGATAGATGGATGGGTGGATAAATATTAGATGGATGGGTGGGTGGATGGATAAATATTGGAGGATGGATGGATGGATGGGTGGGTGGATAAATATTGGAGGATGGATGGATGATAGGTGGGTGGATAAATATTGAATGGATGGATGGATGGATAAATATTAGATGGATAGATGGGTGGGTGGATGGGTGGAAAAATATTGGATGGATGGCTGGATAAATATTACATGGATGGATGGATTATAAATATTGGATGGATGGATAAAATATTGGATGGATGGATTAAATGGATGAATAAATATTAGATGGATGGATGAAATATTGGATAGATGGATGGATGGATAAATATTCGATGGATGGGTGGGTGGATGGATAAATATTGGAGGATGGATGGATGGGTGGGTGGATAAATATTGGAGGATGGATGGATGATAGGTGGGTGGATAAATATTGAATGGATGGTTAGATGGATAAATATTGGATGGATGGATGGATGGATAGATTTTAGCATTTCTGATGGTTAGATGGATGGATGGATGGACAGACTGATAAATGGATGGATGGATGATAATATTGGATGGATAAATATTCGATGGATGGATGGGTGGGTGGATGAATGGATAAATATTGAATGGATGGATGGATAAATATTTAATGGATGGATGGGTAAATATTCGATGGATGGGTGGAAAAATATTGGATGGATAGATTTTAGCATTTCTGATGGTTAGATGGATAAATATTGGATGGATGGACGACAGATTGATGAATAGAAATATTAGATGAAATGATACATGGACAGATGGATAGATAGAAATAATAGATGGATGGATAGATAGATTTCAGCATTTGTGATGGATGGATGGATGGATGGATGGATGGATGGTTAGAACTAATAGATAGATAGATAGATAGATAGATAGATAGATAGATAGATAGATAGATAGATAGATAGATAGAAATAATATACTTTAAAAAAATTAAAAATGGAAAATTAGTATTAAAAAATAAATACATTAAGTGTAGTCCTACTCATAACATTGCATAATGCAATTATTTTCACATGCGTCGTTAACAGTAACAAACAAATATGATTGTAGTTTTGTATAAATACATTTAAAAAATGAATTATTTATATGTGAAATTATTTATAAAAAGTGTTATCTTCTTCCCTGCAACATATGTTCAAGATTATTTATCAAATGTATAGCACACCTGTTCTCAACATGCTGCTGCATGAACCACTGAAGTTCAAAACTCAGCATTTATTCAAATCCTGAAGTCTGAGCAATAATTAGCGACACTTAGCAAGTAGAGCTGATCATGAAACTGTCTTCATATAATGTCAACATGAGTTGGTGAGCCGCACTCGTGTTGAATGGCTGAGTCGGTTGCTATGGAGACGCCTAACACAGCGCAGCTGTCAGTCACTATTGAGTTTGAACCCCACAAGGACATTCACTGATTTCTGCGCCGAGGATAAATGTACTGTACGCGCGCGCACGAGCTGCTGTTTATCACGCGCGAGCTCCACAAACCAGCGCTCGGAGTCTGTGAAGGTAAACATTCATAACCTTGCTTCACCATAATACTTCACCATGGTAACCGTTGTTTCCTGCAAAATAGCACAGTTGCTGCATTGTTAGGTCGTTTCTACTCCGTTCAGAATCGTGTTCTCATCCTTTCTGTATTTAAATGGAAATGCCTTTATAATAATACATAATTTACTGATGATTACAACAACAATGATATATAACGCTTACAGCCAGTTCTAAAAGGGCTTTAGCAAACAAACATAGTAGCAAACAACGGTAACGGACGGTATAGATAGCAGTAACGTAACGTATAAAGGTAAGATTTATTAATGTTTTTGAAAAAAATCTCTCATGTTCACAAACTGTAAAATATTACTACAGTTTAAAACAACTGTTTTCAGTCTTCACATGATCTTTCAGAAAACATTTTAAAATGCTGATTTTATACATAAGAAACATTTTCTTATAATTATGTTGAAAACAGTTGTGCTTAATATTTTTGCGAAAACTGTGATGCTTTTATGAATAGAAAGGTCAAAATAACCGCATTTATTTGATTTTGAAATCTTTTGTAAGATTACAGATGTCACTTTTAATCAATTTAATTCTCCTTGCTTTATTAATTTTAAATTAATTACTAGAAAAGTTTTTGAACAGTAAGATTTTTTTATGTTTTTTAAAGAACTCACTTCTGCTTACCAAGCCTGCATTTATTTGATTCAAAGTACAGCAAAAAGAGTACAATTTTGAAATATGTTTACTATTCAAAATGAAGCTGAATTTTTAGCATCATTACTACAGTCACATGATCCTTCAGAAATCACTCTAATGTATTTGCTGCTCAAAAAACATGTTTTATTATTATGTTGAAAACAGCTGAGTAGAATTGTTTCAGGTTTCTCTGATGAATAGAAAGTTCAAAAGAATAGTATTTATCTGAAATAGAAATCTTTTAAATATTCTAAATGTCTTTGTCAACACTTTTGATCAATTTAAAGCATTATTGTTAAATAAAAGTATTAATTTCTTGATTTCTTAAAGAGATCTGTGACACTGAAGACCGGAGTAAAGATGCTGAAAATGTAGCTTTGATCAAAGGAATAAATTACTTTTCAAAAAATATACAAATAGAAAACAGTTATTTTAAATAGTGAAAATATTGGATCAAATAAATGCAGCTTTGGTGAGCAAAATAGACTCGTTAAAGTATACAAAAGTAATTTTTTATGCGTCAAGTCAGGCAGAAACCTTCAAATAACAATTGTACTTTTCTATGATAGTAGAGTGTTTACAGTATGAAGAGATCAATCCTCTAATATTTATTAATTGTTCATCACAATACACTGTTATCTCACAGCGCTCACAAAGAACCTCCAGCACCTCGAGGATCCTGCCAAGAAAAGAGCATTTCCAAATGGAGCAGAAGACAGGACCTGTCAAGTGGTGAACTTATACAGTTTCAGCCCTGTTTCTGTATTCATCTGTGGTAAATTATAAAGAGCTCTTTCGTTTCTGTCGATTCTTTTCTTTCATATCTCATTTTAATGGTCTCTAGGCTATAGAGAACAGTCCCTATGAGTCTGGCTCTCTGAGTGAACAGTCCTCCACGGAAATCCCACCGGTCTTCAGAGAAAATGTAATGGTGACTTCATTGCCACCTCTTCACCTAAATTATTCATGCAGTTATATAATATCAATTTAAGATTTTAAAGGAATAGTTCATGCCAAAATAAAAATGTGCTCAAATTTACTTACCTTCAGTGCATCCAATACAGTGAGGAAAAAAAAATTATTTGATCCCCTGATGATTTTGTACATTTGCCTACTGACAAAGAAATGATCAGTCTATAATTTTAATGGTGGGTTTATCTGAACAGTGAGAGACATAATAGCAACAACAAAAAAATCCAGAAAAACACATTTCAAAAAAGTTATAAATTGATTTGCATTTTAATGAGTGAACACGCAAAACATGACTTAGCAAAACCCTTGTTGGCAATCGGAGAAGTCAGACATTTCTTGTGGTTGGCCACCAGGTTTGCACACATCTCAGGAGGGATTTTGTCCCACTCCTCTTTGCAGATCCTCTCCAAGTCATTAAGGTTTTGAGGCTGACATTTGGCAACTTGAACCTTCAGCTCCCTCCACAGATTTTCAATGGGATTAAGGTCTGGAGACTGGCCAGGACCTTAATGTGCTTCTTCTTGAGCCACACCTTTATTGCCTTGGCCATGTGTTTTGCATCATACCCAACCACGAGCTGTTTTCAATGCCCTGGCCCTGAAGGTACATGACCCCGTCCATCGTCCCTTTGATGCGGTGCAGTTGTCCTGTCCCCTTAGCAGAAAAACACCCCCAAAGCATAATGTTTCCCCCTTTATGTTTGACAGTGGGGATGGTGTTCTTGGGGTGATAAGCAGCATTCCTCCTCCTCCAAACAGTTGAGTTGAGTTGATGCCAAAGAGCTCGATTTTGGTCTCATTTGACCACAACACTTTCACCCAGTTCTCCTCTGAATTATTCAGATGTGCACTGGGAAACTTCAGACGGGCATGTACATGTGCTTTCTTGAGTAGGCGGATCTTGCGGGCGCTGCGGGATTTCAGTCGTTCACGGCGTAGTGTGTTACCAATTGTTTTCATGGTGACTATGCCCCCAATTGCCTTGAGATCATTGACAAGATCCTCCTGTGTAGTTCTGGGCTGATTCCTCACCGTTCTCATGATCATTGAAACTACACAAGGTGAGATCTTGCATGGGAGCTCCAGAATGAAGGAGATTGACAGTTAGCCTGTGTTTCTTCCATTTGTGAATAATCGCACCAACTGTTGTCACCTTCTCACCAAGCTGCTTAGCGATGGTCTTGTAGCCCATTCCAGCCTTGTCTTCTCCCTGAAATCCTTGGACAGCTCTTTGGTCTTGGTCATGGTGGAGAGTTTGGAATCTGATTGATTGATTGCTTCTGTGGACAAGTGTCTTTTATACAGGTAACAAGCTGAGATTAGGAGCACTTCCTTTAAGAGACTGCTCCTAATCTCAGCTTGTTACCTATATAAAAGACACCTGGGAGCCAGAAATCTCGCTGAATGATAGGGGATAAATTTTTAACTTTTTAGAAATGCATTTTTCTGAATTATTTTGTTATTCTGTCTCTCACTGTTAAAATAAACCTTCCATTAAAATTATAGACGTTACTTTGTCAGTCGCCAAACACACAAAATCAGCAGGGGATTAATTCAGATTTGGAGAAATGTTGCATTACATCACTTGGTCTCCAACGAATCCTCTGCAGTGAATGGGTGGAGGATCCTTTGGTGAGCAAGTGATGTAATGCTAAAATTCTCCACATCTGTTCTGATGGAGAAACAAAGTCATCTACATTTTGGATGGCCTGAGAGTGAGTACACGTTCAGCAATTTTCATTTTTGGGTGAACTATTCCTTTAATTTCCATTGCTGTATGAAATCATCAATCTGTTTTGATTAGTGAGCACACTGCTGTATTACTGACCTGTGAATCATCATTCATTTTGAAGCGGATGGATCACAGTGATGGGTATGAGAGCTCAGAGCACTGGCTGGAGTTGAGCGGTCTAGAGAGCTGGGGACTGTCTCTTGCTCACCTCCTGTCATTTTGCACCACTGCTCCAATGTAAGTTTACAGAATAACAGACTCATTGCACCCTGTGCTGTTTGACTCTTAAACATAAAGGTGCTTTAAAAGGTTCTTCACAGCGATGCCATAGAAGAACCATTTTTGGTTCCACAAAGAACCATCTCTTTCTTACCTTTTTATAATCTGAAGAACCTTCTTTGGCCACAAAGAACCTTTTATGAAACAGAAAGGTTCTTCAGATGTTAAAGGTTCTTTATGGAACCATTTAGACAAAAAAGGTTCTTCTATGGCATCGTGAAGCACCTTTTTTTGTACACGGAGAGTGAAGTGGCCCATTCTAGAATCTAGGCTCAAAAAGTCTAATGAAGTTTACAGATTTGCTAATTCGAAAGCACGTGAATTAGTTTGGGTCTAAGAAACCAGGTGGTAGAATTATAATTACCTGCTGTTCTCAAATAAACAGGAAATGAGTGATAAATGCAAGCTGATATTTTGATTTTTATTCAACTATAAACCATGCTTTTAGATTTAAAGGTAGAATATGTAAGATTTTGTTGTTAAAATATCCAAAAACCACTAAAACAATGTTACATGTTTTGCCGACTTGTGTACATTATCGCAAATGCTTTGAAGAATATTTAAATGCAGAGAAATAAGCATGAATGTGCTGTTCACAGTCTTTTTACTGGTAAAGCACCATTCACACATCACTTTCAAAATACCGGTAAACACAGTCACTACTTTGTTGGTTTTTCATTCTTGTGTCAAACGTTCACATTCTGCTTTTGGCCCAGAGAGATTAAATTAGATGACTTCAAACTGAACTACAAAATGCGGAGTAAATGCGTCATCGCGTAATTTACTGGTAATGTTACAACTTCTCATAAGTTTATTCAGAAATACTGGTAAATTCGTTCTGGCAAAGCATGATCTCTAAACGGTAATCAACAGGTAGTTTACCCATAAAGACTGTATACGAAAAGAGCTAATGTAAGCACACTTTCATGACACTTTTCGTGTATCTTACATTTATTAAAGAAAAAAGGCAATTTTTTAATGTAAAAACACTAACTAATTAAAGTATATGTAAAGTACTTGATTATAATTTTAGCTGTAGTGTGTTATTTGATATTACATTTCATATTACTATATTTTATATGTACAAAATTGTCAATTCAAATGTGTAATATGAAAATATTTAAATACCTGACATACAAATTCAATAGAAATTCCAATTGACCTTTAGCAGAGCATGATTGATGGGCAATCTGACCAATCATAATGCCAAATCCGCCGTTTTGTCCGACAAATAAAAATAAAGGACAGTAGAGTAGATTAACTTTAAAATTTCAAAGATAGTAGAATAATTATGAGTTTACATATTTGACCCTAGACCACAAAACCAGTCCTAAAAGAGAAGTTCCAGATTTTTTTTTTTTTTTTTTTTTTTTTTTTTTTAATACAGATAATTTACTCACCCCCTTGTCATCCAAGATGTTCATGTCTTTCTTTCTTCAGTTGTAAAGAAATTACGTTTCTTGAGAAAAAAAACACTTTGGTAATTTTCTTCATATAGTGTACTTCAATGGTGCCTGTGAGTTTGAACTTCCAAAATGCAGATTAAATGCAACCTCAAAGGGCTCTAAATGATCCCAGCCAAGGAAGCAAAATGAATGTTGGTTTGTGTACAATTTGTGTACAATTTATATACTTTGTAACCTGAAATGACCATCTTGTCTAGCTCTGCGATGTGCATGCCTACTGTGTTAGGGTATGTCAAAAAACTAAAGAGTGTTTGATCTTCTTTGTATGTTCACTTTGTAAACACTGGGTTGGTACTTCTGCAGTGATGTTGGGCGATTTTGAAGTTGGAGAAGAAAATGATATGGGAGTTAAATCTTTTTTTTGAAAGTATGTAAATTGTAACTTTTTTTTAGAAAATAACCGATCGTTTCACTAGATTCTAAGACCATTCTTCCTCGGCTGGGATCATTTAGAGCCCTTTGAAGTTGCATTTTGGAAGTTCAAACTCACGGGCACCATAGAAGTCCACTATATGGAGAAAATTCCCAAAATGTTCTCCTCAAGAAACATAATTTCTTTATGCCTGAAGAAAGAAAGACATGAACATCTTGAATGACAAAGGGGTAAGTAAATTATCTGTAAAAAAAAACAATTCTGGAAGTGAACTTGGTTCAAAATTATCTATTTTTCTTTTATGCCAAAAATCATTAGGATATTAACTAAAGATCATGTTCCATGAAGATATTTTGTACATTTCCTAATGTTCGAAACTTAATTTTTGATTAGTAATATGCTTCATTTGGACAACTTTAAAGGTGATTTTCTCAATATTTAGATTTTTTGCCACCCTCAGATTCCAGATTTTCAAATAGTTGTGTCCTGGCCAAATACTGTTCTATCCTAACAAAGCTTGTTTATTCAGCTTTCAGATGATGTATAAATCTTAATTTCAAAAAATTGACCCTTATGACTGGTTTTGTGGTCCAGGGTCACATATAAAGATGTACATGAGCTAAAAAAGAAAAACACCAAAAAAGCACTATAAAGAACAGCTATCATGTTTATAACATTTAAAACTTTATTGCTGAACCCAATGAGTAATGCTTTTTAATTCAGTGCATTAATGCTTTGAATGCTAATGTTTTAATGCTCTCGTGTTTTCATGTGGGTCCAGATATTTATAGTATAGTGGAATAATATCATGTAAGTGATAACAGTACTAATAATTTATTTAAACGATGCAAAAATATCATACTGGGGCTAAAAATAAGCAGTTTTCTTTATGCAAAACATTGCCTTTTGCTTTTGGTGAAATATGACTCTTTGTGTTCTTTGTGATTTTTTTTTCCCAACCAGTACCAGACTGTAAATTGCATTCTCTCTCTCTCTCTGTGTGTGTGTGTGTGTTTGTGAGACAGATCTGAGAGAGGAGATGGGATGAGCAAACAGATGCACATCAGCAGTGAGTCACTAGCTGACTTTGAGGAACAGCTTTACATGTGAGCATCATCTCCTCCACTTCAGTCACCATGATGATACTTTATCCTTCTCAGTGCTACTGAATGTGAATGTTATTTTAATATAACCTAAAATGAGTTTTTAATTAAGATGTTTTTTGCAGTGCCGTTGAGATGTACCATGATCAAATTAAGTGGCTGAGTCAAGGAAGCAAGAAGGTAAATTGAATCTCTGAGATCTTCACTCCATGAATCAGGTTTAAGCAGATGTTTAAGCAGAACTTTGCTGTCCTGCACTCTTAAAAATAAAGGTGCTTCACGATGCCTTAGAAGAACCCTTTTTGTCTAAATGGTTCCATAAGAAACTTTTAACATCTGAAGAACCTTTCTGCTTGACAAAATGTTCTTTGTGGTGAAAGAAGGTTCTTCAGATTGTAAAAAGGTAAGAAAGAGATGGTTCTTTAAAGACCTTTGACCGAATGGTTCTTTGTGGAACCAAAAATGGTTCTTCTCTGGCATCGCTGTGAAGAACCTTTCAAAGCACCTTTATTTTGAAGAGTGTGTGTTGTGTTGGTTTGATTTGATCTATCAGGTGTTTGGGATGGTGAATGGATCCCGCATTGGAGTGCTTGTTGACACGTCAGATTTGAACTGCTCTACAGAGAGACTCCCAGATCTACAGCGAGAGCTCTTAGTAGGATCCCAAATGAGTCGTTGAGTCATTGCATGCTTTGTTTCACTAATTTAATCAATTACACTACTCATTTTGTGGTTTCTTGTGGTTACACCATCAAAGACTCTCATTGACGAGCAACTGCGCTTCAAAAAACAGCTGTATCTGCTGTCCTACGGCTCAGAAGTCAGCAGCCTTTGGAACAAACCACTAGATACCTGTCCATTAAGGTGGGTGACGTCATTTTTGCAATTTCGCAATCAAACAAGCTTTTTTTGTAGATGGCTAATTGATTATGTGCAGTGTTATTTTTGTTATTCATACAAACAGTGATCGTATAAGCCCTTTGGGTTGCAGAAACGGCTTTGGCGGGCCATTATTTTTATTAGGACGCTCAGTGTCTGTTTAGAGAGACTGCTTGTTTTATTTTCGGTTTGTCATTAGGGATGAGTGGGCACATGTGAGAACAGTTTGTACTTGTATTAGATGCCAAGAAATCACTAGAGAGAAGAGGAGAGGATGAAAGGACACGAGTGAAACGGGGAGATGAGATAATGAGAGAAGAGGATAAAGGCCATGGATCTAACACACACTTAAAACAATGTTTCTGGCCTCCCATCATTCAAAATGAATTATTCATCAAGACATTTGTATTTGAAACGTGGCGATGGAATGAGTCGCTCATAGGCAGCTGTCCTAACTGAAACAGAGCCTCGAATGTGACTCATTTGGACAGGTCTGTATGGGCGGCAGCTCACACAAAGAAGGAGACTGACCTTATGATTGACTTCAACAGAGCTGACATTAGAATGTTGATAAGCTAGAAGTGAAACTATAGTAGGCTTTCTATAAGTAGATACATTCAGAAATACTCACCTTTGCACCTAAAAGGTCCATGTTAGTACCTAACAGGTCCCAAAGTGTACTTTTTAAAAGGTACAGACCCTTTTTTTTTCTCATTCATCTGGTCTAAACATGTCAATGTGGCCGCCATCTTGCAACTATCAACAATTTAGATGTTGCTTATCACTCACATTAACAAATCAATGATTTTTTTTAATGGAATATTCCACAAAACTGTGCAACCAATGGTTGTAAGAATCACATATGTGACCCTGGACCACAAAACCAGTCATAAATGTAAATTTTTTTTAAGAATAAATAAGCTTTCCATTGATGTATGGTTTGTTAGGATATGACAATATTCGATCGAGATGCAACTATTAGATCTGAAATCTGAGGGTGCAAAAAAATCTAAATACTGAGAGAACCGCCTTTAAATTTGCTTAGATGAAGTTCTTAGCAATGCATATTACCAATCAATAAATAAGTTTTGATATATTTAAGGTAGGAAATGTATCAAATATGTTCATGGAACATGATCTTTACTTAATACCCTAATGATTTTTTGGATAAAAGAAAAATCGATAATTTTGACACATATAATTGTCACGTATCTGGTCTATCCTGTCATCATTAACTCTTGCACCACACTTCATGGACTTCATTCCCCACAAGCCACTGCACTAATCACTGCATTCACCTGCTCTCACTTTACTGATTACCGCTCACAGCTGCACCTCATCACACTGACTGCATTTAAGCTTCTCACACACACAGCCACTCTGCGAAGTCTTATTGTTCCATCTGGTCATTATTTCCGAGCGTTTATTCCCGTGTTTGATTTCCTGTGTTTTTGATTCCTGGACTCCTTCCCGTGTTTTGATTCTCGCTGCCAGCCCCGACCTTTCTGCCTGTTTTGACCACGATTTCTGCCTGCCCCTTTGTGTTTGTTTGTTTTGTGTTACCTATTAAATGCTGCAACTGGATCCGCACGTCTCTGACCCTCCTTGTGACAGAAGACTTTGCCACACACAAGGATCCAGCGGCTTTATGGTGTCATCCGGTTCCAGCATGAATCCAATGGTACAGATCATGCTGCTCAAGCAGGGTGAGCGGACAATCGAGGATTTTGTTATGGACTTCATTGAATTGGCAAATCTGTCTTCGATGGATGAGACGTGCCTCATGATTTTTTTTCGTGGAGGACTCTCAGAGCCATTGGCTTCCCACATGCCAAATTTTGAACCTGACTGGACTCTGCATTACTACATGGATCTGGCTCTTTTGTTGTGTGGCTCTCCGTTTACGGTGGGTGAGGTAGAGCCACAGCACAAGATGGCTGCCATGCCAGAGTCTGCAAGCAAGATGGCTGCCAACCCAGAGCCTGTTCACAAGATGGATGCCCTTCTAGAGTCTTTTCACAAGATGACCTCCCTTCTAGAGTCTGTTCGCAAGATGGCCGCCCTTCCAGAGCCTGTTTGCAAGATGGCTGCCTTCCCAGAGCCTCCGCTGGTTCAGCCCAGCCTTCCAGAGCCTCCGCTGGTTCAGCCCAGCCTTCCAGAGCCTCCACTGGTTCAGCCCAGCCTTCCAGAATCTCCGCTGGTTCAGCCCAGCCTTCCGGAGCCTCCGCTGGTCCCGCCCGGCCTTCCAGAGCCTCCGCTGGTCCCGCCCGGCCTTCCGGAGCCTTCGCTGGTCCCGCCCGGCCTTCCAGAGCCTCCGCTGTTCCCGCCCGGCCTATCGGATCCTCCGCTGGTCCCGCCCGGCCTTCCGGAGCCTCCGCTGGTTCCGCCCGGCCTTCCGGAGCCTCCGCTGGTTCCGCCCAGCCTTCCAGAATCTCCGCTGGTTCAGCCCAGCCTTCCGGAGCCTCCGCTGGTCCCGCCCGGCCTTCCGGAGCCTCCGCTGGTCCCGCCCGGCCTTCCGGAGCCTCCGCTGGTCCCGCCCGGCCTTCCGGAGCCTCCGCTGGTCCCGCCCGGCCTTCCGGAGCCTCCGCTGGTTCCGCCCGGCCTTCCAGAGTCTCCGCTGGTCCCGCCTGGCCTTCCAGAGCCTCCGCTGGTTCCGCCCGGCCTTCCAGAGCCTCCGCTGGTTCCGCCCAGCCTTCCAGACCCTCCGCTGGTTCAGCCCAGTCTTCCAGAGCCTCCGCTGGTTCCATCCAGTCGTCCTGAGATTCCTGTCTGCCCGGTTCTGGTCACGGAGCTCATGCATGGACTGTAAGCTCTGTAAGCTCATGCATGGACTGTAAGCTTTGTAAGCTCTTTCAGTAGCTGTGGTCTACTAAAAGCCTCAAAGTCCCCCTGAAATCAAAATTAAAGTTTTTTGGCTTTTAGTATGAATATGTTTGCCTTAAGGTCATCTATAAGCTAGTGTGCTTCAAAACAACGACAAAATTCGCATTTAGAAGATATGGGCATTCAAAACTTACAGTCTCGTCACTTCTGCCAATATGAATCAACGATTTTGATGATATCACCGTGCACTTCAGCTTCTCATCAAACGTCCTGTCCAATCAAATTCTCTCTAGAGTCCGTAGTGTCCCGCCCCCTACACTGTAAATAAATGCTAAATCTATGGTTGTGATTGTCACTTGTTCAGTGTTAGTGTTTTCTGTGTGATGAATGGCATGTAGTGCGTAATGTAGTCGAGTTTCATATTGAATCTAGGGGTAATCTATTATACTGTGGCTATCATAAGCTTACAAATGCGGCTTTAGCAAGCTCAAGGACTCTGAGCAGATATAAATGGAACGCTATTGGCTATCTAAAAGAACTGGGCGGGGCTGCGCGATATATTCCTGTTACAGTTAAAATTACGTCACCACATAGAATAATGCTGCGTGTTTCAAGGCACTTCAGTGGACCTTTAAAGGCATCAGAGCTAAAGTGAAGAGAACAAAGATGCAGATCTTTAGGAAGTTTTATTCATCGACAGGCATCAGGCACCTCCATGGGTGTGACCACCATTTGCCTCACACAGTGGCTGTACGAAGTTGCTGGATATTGGCAGGAACTGGAACATGCTGTCATATACACCAATCCAGAGCATCCAATGGGTGACATGTCCGGTGAGTATTCTGGCCATGCAAGAACTGGGATGTTTTCAGCTTCCAGGAATTGTGTACAGATCCTTGCAACACGTGCATTATCATGCTGCAACATGAGGTGATGGTCGTGGGTGAATGGCACAACAATGGGCCTCAGGATCTCGTCACAGTATTTGTGCATTCAAAATGCCATCAATAAAATGCACCTGTGTTCGTTGTCCATAACATACACCTACCCATACCATTACCCCACTGCCACTTGATCCACAATGTTGACATCAGCAAACCGCTCACCCACACAACGCCATACATGTTGTCTCCCATCTGCCCTTTACAGTGCAAACCAGGATTCATCCATGAAAAGAACACCTCTCCAAAGTGCCAGACATGAGCATTTGCCCACTCAAATTGGTTACGACGACAAACTGCTGTCAGGTCGAGAGGATGACGAACATGCAGATGAGTTTCCCCGAGACTGTTTCTGACAGTTTGTGCAGAAATTCTTTGGTTATGCAAACCGATTGTTGCAGCAGCTGTCCGGGGGCTGGTCTCAGACGATCTTGGATGTGAAGATGCTGGATGTGGAGGTTCTGGGCTGGTGTGGTTACACGTGGTCTGCAGTTGTGAGGCCGGTTGGATGCACTACCAAATTCTCTTAAACGCCTTTGAAGACGGCTTATGGTAGAGAAATGAACATTCAATTACCAGGCAACAGCATTGGTGGACATTTCTGCAGTCAGCATGCCAATTGCACACTCCCGTAAAACTTGCGACATCTCTGGCATTGTGCTGTGTGATAAAACTGCACATTTTTGAGTGGCCTTTTATTATGGCCAGCCTAAGACTAAGGCACACCTGTGCAATAATCATGCTGTCTAATCAGCATCTTGATATGCCACACCTGTGAGGTGGATGGATTATCTCAGCAAAGGAGAAGTGCTCACTAACGCAGATTTAGACAGATTTGTGAACAATACTTGAGAGAAATAGGCCTTTTGTATACATAGGAAAAGTTTAAGATCTTGGAGTTCAGGCAAAAACAAAAGTGTTGCGTTTATAATTTTGGTCAGTGTATATAGAAAACGATGCAGGTTTTTTAAATAACGTAAATCTTTCATGGGTTTTCTACTGCATATTTCAATAAAATAAATAATTTACGTCATATCAAGCCATACAAGTCTTAATGGGTTTTTCTTTTTTAAAAATGTAATTCCTTTTTGTGATTCGAAGCTGAACAGGATGCAACAAGGATGCACTCTTCCTTAGGCTATGGCCAAAACAAAGAACCTTTTGACGGCAGCACAATATGATAGCTAGCTTTTAAAACATCCTTCATGCTGGGATGCCTACGGAAAAGGCTCACTTGTTTTTGGAATATAGCTACAGTATCTTTGTTGTACGACATGTAAAGAAACATGAATGAGTTTGCTGAAAGTCTGCTCTTTCTGAGTGAATGCATGCTGTCTCAGGCTCAAGGAGTGCTGTGCGTGGGTCATGCAGCTCCAGGCAGGTGGAGGCTGTGATCTCCTGCAGGCGCTACAGAAGGCACTGACCCACTCAGAGCTGGACACACTACTCATCATCCTGGGCTCTCGGTGAGAGTTTGTCTTACTGTGATGAATCACTGTTTCTTAACTTAACTCGAGCCAGCAGCCATTCCATTTCCTTCACTTTTGCGGCCGTCTTTAGACTTATTTGCAGTCCATTTTCTTTAAATAGTTGCAGTGCTATAATTGGTAATGTCTGTGGAGATGGTTTAAAAATGGCAGCCTAGGCCTATTTCCTCTCCCAGCATAATAGAGCGCAACAGCAGGGTTGCAGAGGTAAAAATCTCTCTCGTTTTCTCCACAGAGAAAGAGATTTGAAGTGATAACATATAAAGCTTTCGAGACAGAGCTACCATGAATTGTGAGGTTGTTAAGTGGTTGCTATTTTCATCTGTAAAATACAAAAGACAGCGCAATTTGGGAATATAAATAGCTCCACAGCCCACTCCCATGAAGCTTTGCAAATCATGTAATCTAGTTTCTTTTACACTCTCTTTCAACTGTTTCTTTGCCTCAAAACAATTGTTGTAATGTTGTAATGCTCAGAACTCTGTACCATAGTAAGTTCATGGAACTTCATAGGAAAAATACTTCAGAAACAAGGCAGCTGAAAATGTTTGGTCACTGTTTGCACTCTCTTATATGAAATTATAACTGGAACCTTATATAATGTTTATTTGATGATTTTTTTTTTCAGCCCTGATCAGACAGCAGACGTTATATGTGATTTTATAACTCAAAACCGAATGCCTTCTGTCCATGCGGTCGCCTACAACTGCAGCAGTCCGGCCGCCATTGTGAGTATCATAGACTGGTGGTCTTTATGTAATATGCAGAAGGACATTTTTTATTATTGTCACTGATTGATGTGTCCTGTCATAGGAGACTGTGAAGCAAATGGCAGCAGCTTCTGGAGGAAGATATCACCTGTTTTCTACTGCACTGGTAATCTGTAAAAAATCCTAAAAATATTTACAAAAATCTCTTAAATTTAAATGAAATTTAAATTCTATACAGTGGTGCCAACAAGTATTCGAACATTTAGCCTAAACACTTAAAATATATGAATTTCATGAAATTCTATTAGATATAAAGTGTAATTGACATTGACAATTTAATTTTCAAATTTTTACATTTTTCCTAATGAATTTCTCAGCAATGCATATTACTAATCAAAAATTAAGTTTTGATATATTTACGGTTGGAAATTGACAAAATATCTTCTTGGAACATGATCTTTACTTGGCATAAAAGAAAATTCGATAATTTTGACCCATACAATGTATTTATGGCTAAATGTTTGCAAAAATGTAAAGTGAAGTTACTTTGATTTCAGATGATTATTTCTTCGTAATTTTGTTCTAATGACCTTCAGACATTTGTGTGTGCCCTCAGTGTTCAAATACATCTTGGGGCCAATTTATCTCATTAAAAGTGTAGGAATATCTGTGTGTGTTTGTCTACAGGGTGTAGTAGACAGCAGTACAGATGTAGATCTGCTGTGGGCGGAGATTAAAGCAGCTCGGAATGTCCTCACCCAAATTCAGAACATGCGTCAGGGTCGACTGGGAGACACAGCTGTCACTGTTGAGTCAGAGGTGAGCCTACAAACAGTTATGCTAAAATTCCTCTGTAGACAATTACAGAAAAGTACTGTGTTAGTGTCATGGAAGAGTGATGCTATGTGATCCTGGACCACAAAACCAGTTATAAGGGTCCATTTTTTTTTTTATTTAGATTTATTCAACTGAAATCTGAAGAAATAAGCTTTGCATTGATGTATGGTTTGTGGGGATAGGACGATATTTGGCCGAGATACAACTATTTAAAAATCTGGAATCTGAGGGTGCAAAATAGTACAAAATATTGAGAAAATTGCTTTTAAAGTTGTCCAAATGAATTCTTAGCAATGCATATTACTAATCGAAAATTATGTTTTGATATATTTACAGTAGAAAATTTACAAAATGTCTTCATGAAACATAATCTTAATATCCTAATGACTTTTGGCATAAAAGAAAAATCGATCATTTTGACCCATACAATGCATTTTTGGCTATTGCTGCAAATATACCCATGCTACTTAAGACTGGTTTTGTGGCCCATGGTCACAAAAGAGGTTTTTATATACAGTGGGACTTTTAATAAGTGCACTTTGTAATAATGTCAAAAGCTTTACTTTAAAGTACATTTTAATTACTGTAGCGTATTTGGTATTATATTTACAGTAATTAATATGTTCTAAATTAGAACATTGTCATTACAAAAGTGTAACTAGATAAAAAAAAGTTTGTCAGGTTGGCTCGAAAAAGCCTGATCAGAAAGTGTGAAAAAGTTTACAAGTTTTAAAAAGTTTTAGAAATGTTATGGTTTTCAGTCCGAAAAGATTGAAGTTTTAATGTTTTAAAGCTTAAATCTTGAATGTTTTGAAGGCAGTTAGAAGGAAGGATGGATAAATAGATAGATAGCATGTCTTAGCATTTTGCTAGCATGTTTCTAACTTATTTAGCTTGTTACTAGCATGTAGCTAGCATGATTAGCATGTTGTTAGTGTGTTTCTAGCATGATTAGAAAGTTATTAGCATGTTACTAGCATGATTAGCATGTTGTTAGCATTTTTCTAACATGTTTCTAACATGATTAGCATGTTGTTTACATGTTTCTAGCCTGATTAGCATGTCACTAACATGATTCTAGTTACTAGGCTTGGTTAGATAGATAGCAACATGCTAGTAACTTGCTAGTCATGCTAGCTACATGCTAGTAACATGTTAAATCATTTAGAAGCATGCTAGCAAAATGCTAAAACATGCTATCTATCCATTTATCCATCGATCACACAGACTCATTCAAAACATTCAAGCTTTTAAAAGTAATGCATTATAATATTGTGTCAATGCCTAAAAGGTAACTAATTGCGTTACATAGTTACTTTTTAAGGAAAGTAATGTGTTATGTTACTTTTGCGTTCCTTTTTTTCATCTGGGCTGGCAAATGTTAAATGTTTTGGCAAATGTTAAAGCCCTTTCACACCAAAAGTGAAATACATAAAGTATTTTTTGTGTTTACATTTTTAATTATTGCAGGTTTGCGTCATATTCTGAGTTTGCATTTCATTGTTTATATTTATTTTAAGGAACACTGAATCTATTTTTGTGCAAGTGAGTTAATTCATGTTCACTTTTAGTCTAGAACTACGTTAACATCATGTTTATACAGTAAACATTACTCTTTGCACTTACTCTTGATTTCTCTCAACATGGGAACATAAGAGCTTTATTAAAAAATTGAAAAACAAAGTAACTGTCATTACTTTTTACTAGTATTGTAAATAAAAAATGAATGTGTTACCTTACTAGTTACTTGAAAAAGTAATCTGATTGCAAAAGTCAAGTTACTTGTAATGCATTACCCCCAACTAGGGATGCACCGAATCCAGATTTTTGGGGTTCGGCCGAATACCGAATACACTGTTTAAGATTCGGCCGAATCCGAAACCGAATACCGAATCCTACTCGCATCCTTAATTACACGTTTTTAGCTGTGACTGTCCAGCTGCCGTACCTGAAGTTGCTGCATTTTGGCTGCTGTCTGTAGATTCCTTCATGCAAAACTCGTATTCTTTTGGATGTTTTAGGGGCCGTTCACATGTAGCGTCTTTTGCGCGCACAAATTCGTTATTTTAAATGTAGATGCGCGGCTTGCGCGCGCATAATGGAAGCGCCGCGCACGCGGTGCGACGCGCTCGTTTTTCCAGGCGCGTCCGCGCCGCATCGAGATAAAAACATCTCAACTTTTCAGAATGCAGCAAGCGCTCCGCAGCTTGGAGCTAGAGCGCAGCTGATGGTTGCTTAGAAACGGCAGACGCTTCCGGAGCGCAAGCGCCCGAGCGCTTTGTTGACAAGGAAGAAAGAGGCGCGCCTAGCGTTTTCCACGCGTTTTTAGGCGCGACATGTGAACGGCCCCTTAGACGCAAATGTTTTAACATCGGCGATATGTTGTGTACTGCTTAGGGTCCTTGCCACCACGAGACAAATTGGCATTGCAAATTGAACATAAAGCTCAACTTGAATCGCCTTCTTTTGGTGGAAAGTACTGCCAAACAAAACTTTTTTTGCTTACGAGTTCCATTTTCAGATTCTTACAGCCTACTACATTCGAACGGGTCCTATGTAGCCTAAACACCTTCACGTAATCAACGGCCGTGTGACGTCGTAGTGCAAGTCTAGGGTTCGGTTTCGGTGGAAAATAAATCTAAGGTTCGGCCGAAACCGAACCCCGTCAAAAAGCCCAGGATTCGGCCGAATCCGAATCCGAATCCTGGATTCGGTGCATCCCTACCCCCAACACTAGTTATACTGTAAAGGCTGGAAACTTTAACTTTTTCACTTTAAGTTCTCACTTCTACCTTTACAGATCTCCACAGGTTTGGACAGTGTGACTCTTTCTGACTTCAGTCCTGGAAGTTCTGCTCTCAGTGCTCCATTGTGCATCCAACCCACAGGCCCAATACCCACCACCTCCAGTGAATGGCTAAAAACCCATGGCCTGAAGGGTATTTGCCATGTGGTGCCTTTTCAAACATTTTCATTTTCAACATGAAAATTGAGTACAGGTGCATCTCAATAAATTAGAACGTCGTGGAAAAGTTCATGTATTTCAGTAATTCAGCTCAAATTGTGAAACTCGTGTATTAAATAAATTCAGTGCACACTGACTGAAGTAGTTTAAGTCTTTGGTCCTTTTAATTGTGATAATTTGGCTCACATTTAACAAACCCCCACCAATTCACTATCTCGACAAATTAAAATACTTCATAAGACCAATAAAAAAATTTTTTTTAGTGAATTGTTGGCCTTCTGGAAAGTATGTTCAATTACTGTATATGTACTCAATACTTGGTAGGGGCTCCTTTTGCCTTAATTACTGCCTCAATTCAATGTGTCATGGAGGTGATCAGTCTGTAACTCTGCTGAGGTGGAATGGAAGCCCAGGTTTCAGACAGTGGCCTTCAGCTCATCTGCATTTTTTTGGTCTCTTGTTTCTTATTTTTTCTCTTGACAATACCCCATTGATTCTCTATGAGGTTCAGATCTGGTGAGTTTGCTGGCCAGTCAAGCACACCAACACCATGGTCGTTTAATCAACTTTTGGTGCTTTTGGCAGTGTGGGCGGGTGCCAAATCCTGCTGGAAAATGAAATCAGCATCTTTAAAAAGCTGGTCAGCAGAAGTAAGCATGAAGTGCTCTAAAATGTCTTGGTAAACGGGTGCAGTGACTTTTCAAAAAACACAGTGGGCCAACACCAGCAGATGACATTGCACCCCAAATCATCACAGAATGTGGAAACTTAACACTGGATTTCAAGCAACTTTGTGATATGAGCTTCTCCACCCTTCCTCCAGACTCTAGGACCTTGGTTTCCAAATGAAATACAAAACTTGCTCTCATCTGAAAAGAGGACTTTGGACCACTGGGCAACAGTCCATTTCTTCTTCTCCTTAGCCTCCTTAGGCTCTTGATGCCTTGACCCCAGCCTCAGTCCATTCCTTGTGAAGTTCAACCAAATTCTGGAATTGATTTTGCTTAACAAGCCTCTCAAGGCCGCAGTTCTCTCGGTTGGTTGTGCATTTTTTTCTTCCACTCAACTTTCTGTTAACATGCTTGGATACAGCACTCTGTGAACAGCCAGCTTCTTTGGCAATGAATGTATGTGGCTTACCCTCCTTGTGAAGGGCGTCAATGATTGTCTTTGGACAACTGTCAGATCATCAGTCTTCCCCATGATTGTGTAGCCTAGTGAACCAAACTGAGAGACCATTTTGAAGGCTCAGGAAACCTTTGCAGGTGTTTTGAGTTGATTAGCTGATTGGCATTTCATCATATTCTAATTTGTTGAGATTGGTGGGTTTTTGTTAAATGTGAGCCAAATATCACAATTAAAAGAACCAAAGACTGTGTGCATTGAATTGATTTAATACACAAGTTTCACAACTTGAGTTGAATTACTGAAATAAATAAACTTTTCCAAGACAATTCTAATTTATTAAGATGCACCTGTATTTACAACTAAGTTCACCTCTGTAATGTTACAAACACATGACACATGTGGCATATTTCTGAATGAAACTGAATATTCAACACAAGGAAAACAATTTGGCAAGACTTTTGTATCCTTGGGAATTTAAGAAAGTAAATAAGATCAGTTGCCATTTAACATTGACTTTATATATCAAATTAATTTTAAAAGGGTCCAAATGTTCTAGAATATTCATTGTGACTACCAAAAAGTACAATCTGTAAATCTTACAAACATATTTGCATGTGTCAGTTTATTTGCCAGTGTTTATACTGGGCAAGTCTCTTTGATCAGAGTGGTTAGTCTTGGCTAACAGTTGTGTTCATGCAGCTCAGAAGCTGGATCTGTATCAGCTGCTGGCCCGTAATGCCTATTCCCCACAAGAGACGTTTGTGCCAATCTTGGGAAAGACTGTTTCCTCTACAGTTCACGAGGTGATGAACATGTCCTGCTGCATTTATGAATCCAGTTTGAGGCCCATCTGTTCACCTGTACACTTCAGCGGACTTACTGAACTAACTCACTGTGTTTGTGTGCAGCGGGTCATGGTACAGTGTGAGTGGCATGATGGAACAGTAAAGAATTTGCATGTCGATCTTCCATCACTGCAAAAGTACCAGGTATATTTTATAAATCAATAACTCTATATACCATGCCAGCTAGAAATCGTGTAAAACCAGGTGCATTCCTACAGGAATCGTAAATAATGTTCGCCGTTTAGCACAATGTACTAACCCAGTACCCTGCTTTAGTTCGACTGTGGCTACAATCTAAGCAATTTTAAATTCAGGAGCAAATTAGTATAACTTGGCCACAATTGAGCTAAAATGAGGGAACAAATTAGTACATGGCCACAAATGATTAAGTCATGAGAGCGAATTCTTAGCTTGTGTCCACAAAATCTATTTTTATTTTCTTCAGCATGTCATTTGTGGGGCTCCATTCTGATATACAACACTGAAGATTTCGAAGTTGTTCATTTCATTTTATTAGAGAGTTTTTTTTTCCACCAAATTTGATGTGGAAACGTTCTTTCTGATGTCACAACACTCAAGTAAACACATTTTCACGTTGTCATTCATGTCTTTCATCACATTCTTGAAGACTGCATTAGCCACTAGGCTTCTTTCAAAAATGTGTCCTAATGCATGTCTTCAAACCTTCAAACCTGAACATTCAGTTTTACTGAATGTTTTATTATTTACCTAGCTGAGAGCTGTCACAACTCCCATTTTCATTATATCTGTCAGATTGTAAGGACGTGTGCTATTCCATACAAAGTTGTATTTAGATGGATTTTGTATGTTTTTGTCCATCAGTTTAGAATCTGTGACATTTTGTATTTTTCACTTTATTTTGTCTTTCCTGTGTGACATGCAGAAGCGACTCATGGGTGCTGTGCGTCTGTTTGAAAGCAGAGTTCAGTGGCTGAACAGAACGGGGAGCAGGCAGATATGGGGAACCGTGTGTGAGCAGAGGTGAGAACCTTTAGACCAGGGATGTTCAGTCCTGCTCTTGGAGCACCACTGTCCTCTAGAGTTCAACTCCAGCCCCTATTAAACCCACCGGAACCAGCTAATGAAGGTCTTACTAAGCATACTAGAAACTTCCAGGCAATTGTGTTAGGGCAAGCTAAACTCAGCAGGACAGTGGCCCTCCAGGACCGTGTTCAGACATGCCTATTCTAGACAATATGTATGTTTCACCCTGCACAGTGAACTTCACAAATAGTAGGGAGCTTTTATGTTCTAAAGGGCACCGCAAATGGCATAGAGAACAATACACATTGATTTCCTTTGTGAAAAAGAAGTACACTTCAGCATAAAATTGGAAGTACACTTTAGCATAGCAATTTTGTCAGACTCTTAAGCAGAAGTGAACAGTGCGTTTTGT
Source organism: Garra rufa (assembly GCF_049309525.1). NCBI lineage: Eukaryota > Metazoa > Chordata > Actinopteri > Cypriniformes > Cyprinidae > Garra > Garra rufa. The sequence continues at coordinate 61,087,565 of NC_133361.1, forward strand.
TCCTTTGCACCGGAACTCCAGTTATAGTTCTCGTATGACTTTGCTTGAGGACTTGAGTACCAAAATTGTTTTTTGTATAGCTGCAAGCAGCAATTACCAGGGTTTAAGACATTTAAGCACATATAAAAAAAGACATTGCATATTATTTAGCAAGCCTGTAACCATCTAAATCAATGATTAAAAAAGCTTTTTTGGCAAATCTTGGTCGTTTGCCACAGAAATATGATTTTCTTTTTAACGTTTATGACTGTTATAGCGGCAACTGTGGTCCGATCTCCCTAAAACGTTGCATGCTTGTTTAGAATCACTTGTCACATGTGAAGTTTTGAGTTTTTATTTAGGATTTATAGGCTTTTGGCCATATTTGGACAGGCCCATTTTCTAAATGACCCCCTTATAGCTTCCCAAAGAGTAAATTTTACATTTTTTTCTTGATAATTATTGACCTTGAGAGTCTAGAGAATTGTACTGCAGTGTTTTTACCCCCCAGTAGCCAAATTCTTTCAAATTTTTCACAGACCTTTAGGGCCGTGAGTCAAACAGACCCACCAATTGTTCCGATTGGCCTCCGTTAACCTTGTCTAATAGGTGCTCAAAGTTTATCGGCCTATATGGCAGGCATGTTTTTTGAGATACGTAAATGTCCTTATAGAAGCTTATGGCACTTTAAACCAAGACTGTGCGGACCAATTTTCAGAACAGACAGATATGTAGTTATGGCCGTTCTTATGATTTTTCCTCTAATAGGGCCACCAAGTGGCCAAGCTCTGCAACTTTTTTCATGTGTCCTCATATTCAGCTTTTACATACACATTGCAAGTTTGGCGAAGATATCTCATTCCGTTCAAAAGTTATAGCCATTTTAGTAAAGGCAATGGAATTTCAGTGCTACATACTTGAACCTCTAAATATCATTAAATGAAACATTGAAAAGTATTCATAATCCCATGAACTGACCCTGCAATATACAAAACAACAACAGCAGTAGTGTGCTTTACAGTCTTGATAGTTTGAATGTTTTTTAAAATGCTCTCAGCAGCCAGTAATTGAAAAACACACCACACAAAATGCATTGCGGTCAGCACAAACCCTGTTTATTCTTGTAAGACAAATCTAAGTATTAGTGCATATTGATCTTCGTTTTCCACCCTGTAACTTTTGTGGAAATCCATTAACGCTGATGTTTTTGCTGGGCCAGGAGGATCCAGGGATGTGGAGTGTGTTTGTGTGTCTCAGTTGCTCTTTCTCTGCCTTTCCCTACACAGGGTGCAGGTTCTTCTGGACATGTCTGGGATGAACGCCCACTACCAGCTTCACCTGCAGCACGCCCTTCGAATACTACTGCAGGAGCAGCTGGCTAACAAACACAGCTTCAATGTCATTGCGTAGGTCAAACACACTGTCGGGGTGCTTTCACTCTTTTGTAGTGTGACAGATTATGATCTGCTTTGTCATTCAGTCCCAGTCTTCTGCCACCTTTTTCTCAAGTAGTCAATTTTTTTTATCTTTTCCTTTATATACACCAGTCAAAAGTTTGAACACACTTCCTTTTTACAATGGCGTTTTGTGCCATGTTAAAAATGTAAAAAGAAAATCTAAAATTAAGAGATTTAAGTCATAATATTTTGAGAATGAAGTCGAAATATTTGAGAATACAGTCGAAATATTTGAGAATAAAGTCGAAATGTTTTGAGAATAAAATCGAAATGTTTCGAGAATAAAGTAGAAATTACCAGAATGAATTCTAAATGTTTCGAGAATAAAGTTGAAATATTTTGAGAATAAAGTTAAAATGTTTCAAGAATAAAGTCGAAATTACCAGAATAAAGTCTAACTGTTTTGAGAATAAAGTCGGAATTACGAGAATAAAGTTGAAATGTTTGGAGAATAAAGTCGAAACTTTTTGAGAGTAAAGTCGAAATTACGAGAATAAAGTCGAAATTACGAAAATAAAGATGAAGTTACTAGAATAAAGTCGAAATATTTTGGGAATAAAGTCAAAATTAACAGAATAAAGTCGAAAATACAAGAATAAAGTCGAAATATTTAGACAATAAAGTCAAAATGTTTCAAGAATAAAGTCTAAATTAACAGAATAAAGTCTAAATTATGAGAATAAAGTTGAAATATTTCGAGAATAAAGTTGAAATGTTTCGAAAATAAAGTCTAAACATTTTGAGAATAAAGTCGAAATTATGAGAATTAAGTCGAAATTACAAGAATAAAGTTGAAATTACTAGAATAAAGTGGAAATATTTAGAGAATAAAGTAAAAATGTTTTGAGAATAAAGACGAAATTACCAGAATAAAGTCTAAATGTTTTGAGAATAAAGTCAAAATTACCAGAATAAAGTCGAAATGTTTCGAGAATAAAGTTGAAATTACAAGAATAAACTCAAAAAAAATTTCAAGAATAAAGTCAAAATTACGTGAATAAATTTGAAATGTTTCAAGAATAAAGTCAAAACATTTTGAGAATGAAGTTGAAATGTTTGAGAATGAAGTCAAAATTATGAGAACAAAGTTGAAATATTTTGATAATAAAGTCGAAATTATGAGAATAAAGTCGAAATTATGATAATGAAGTCAAAATGTTTCAAGAATAAAGTCAAAATTTCGAGAATGAAGTCGAATTGTTTCGAGAATAAAGTTGAAATTACGAGAATAAACTCAAAAAATATTCAAAGTGTAAGAAATATAGTCTGCCTCGACCCAGATTCCACTCCGCAATATATGTTTAATTATGCTCATTTCCCAAAATGGCTTAATTATTATAGAGTAGAAGAAATTCAACAGTTTAGACCATTTGGGATAACGACATCCTGAGCAAAAGGTGACCAATTGTAGAATGGGAGCGGGTGTGAGACACTGAGAACCATCTCACACAAAGGGGTGTCAGAACTTAATTAACATACAGACGACAGCTGTTACGACAGGAGCAACTTCATTTACATTAGCATAGTAAACTGTAATGCTATAAAATGTTTGAGCTAAGGATGTTCTGGGTTCATTCTGACTCCGCTGAACCCAAGGTACAACATGTACTTTGTCACTGCTATGCTGCAATAAACATCTTCATCGAGATCTTCTACGTCCTCATCACTTTTTCTTACATAAGAATAAAGTCAAAATTACGTGAATAAATTTGAAATGTTTTGAGAATAAGGTCAAAACATTTTGAGAATGAAGTTGAAATTATGAGAATAAAGTTGAAATGTTTGAGAATGAAGTCGAAATTATGAGAATAAAGTCGAAATTATGATAATGAAGTCAAAATGTTTCAAGAATAAAGTCAAAATTTCGAGAATGAAGTCGAATTGTTTCGAGAATAAAGTTGAAATTACGAGAATAAACTCAAAAAATATTCAAAGAATAAAGTCAAAATTACGTGAATAAATTTGAAATGTTTTGAGAATAAGGTCAAAACATTTTGAGAATGAAGTTGAAATTATGAGAATAAAGTTGAAATGTTTGAGAATGAAGTCGAAATTATGAGAATAAAGTCGAAATTATGATAATGAAGTCAAAATGTTTCAAGAATAAAGTCAAAATTTCGAGAATGAAGTCGAATTGTTTCGAGAATAAAGTTGAAATTACGAGAATAAACTCAAAAAATATTAAAAGAATAAAGTCAAAATTACGTGAATAAATTTGAAATGTTTTGAGAATAAGGTCAAAACATTTTGAGAATAAAGTTGAAATTATGAGAATAAACTCAAAAAATATTCAAAGAATAAAGTCAAAATTACGTGAATAAATTTGAAATGTTTTGAGAATAAGGTCAAAACATTTTGAGAATGAAGTTGAAATTATGAGAATAAAGTTGAAATGTTTGAGAATGAAGTCGAAATTATGAGAATAAAGTCGAAATTATGATAATGAAGTCAAAATGTTTCAAGAATAAAGTCAAAATTTCGAGAATGAAGTCGAATTGTTTCGAGAATAAAGTTGAAATTACGAGAATAAACTCAAAAAATATTCAAAGAATAAAGTCAAAATTACGTGAATAAATTTGAAATGTTTTGAGAATAAGGTCAAAACATTTTGAGAATGAAGTTGAAATTATGAGAATAAAGTTGAAATGTTTGAGAATGAAGTCGAAATTATGAGAATAAAGTCGAAATTATGATAATGAAGTCAAAATGTTTCAAGAATAAAGTCAAAATTTCGAGAATGAAGTCGAATTGTTTCGAGAATAAAGTTGAAATTACGAGAATAAACTCAAAAAATATTCAAAGAATAAAGTCAAAATTACGTGAATAAATTTGAAATGTTTTGAGAATAAGGTCAAAACATTTTGAGAATGAAGTTGAAATTATGAGAATAAAGTTGAAATGTTTGAGAATGAAGTCGAAATTATGAGAATAAAGTCGAAATTATGATAATGAAGTCAAAATGTTTCAAGAATAAAGTCAAAATTTCGAGAATGAAGTCGAATTGTTTCGAGAATAAAGTTGAAATTACGAGAATAAACTCAAAAAATATTAAAAGAATAAAGTCAAAATTACGTGAATAAATTTGAAATGTTTTGAGAATAAGGTCAAAACATTTTGAGAATAAAGTTGAAATTATGAGAATAAACTCAAAAAATATTCAAAGAATAAAGTCAAAATTACGTGAATAAATTTGAAATGTTTTGAGAATAAGGTCAAAACATTTTGAGAATGAAGTTGAAATTATGAGAATAAAGTTGAAATGTTTGAGAATGAAGTCGAAATTATGAGAATAAAGTCGAAATTATGATAATGAAGTCAAAATGTTTCAAGAATAAAGTCAAAATTTCGAGAATGAAGTCGAATTGTTTCGAGAATAAAGTTGAAATTACGAGAATAAACTCAAAAAATATTCAAAGAATAAAGTCAAAATTACGTGAATAAATTTGAAATGTTTTGAGAATAAGGTCAAAACATTTTGAGAATGAAGTTGAAATTATGAGAATAAAGTTGAAATGTTTGAGAATGAAGTCGAAATTATGAGAATAAAGTCGAAATTATGATAATGAAGTCAAAATGTTTCAAGAATAAAGTCAAAATTTCGAGAATGAAGTCGAATTGTTTCGAGAATAAAGTTGAAATTACGAGAATAAACTCAAAAAATATTAAAAGAATAAAGTCAAAATTACGTGAATAAATTTGAAATGTTTTGAGAATAAGGTCAAAACATTTTGAGAATAAAGTTGAAATTACGTGAATAAAGTTTAAAAGTTTCGAGAATAAAAACAAAATATTTTAAGAATAAAGTTAAAATATTTTGATAATAAAGTCGAAATAATGAGAATAAAGTTGAAATTATGATAATGAAGTCGAAATGTTTCAAGAATAAAGTCAAAATTTTGAGAATAAAGTCTAAATGTTTCGAGAATAAAGTCGAATTGTTTCGAGAATAAAATTTAAATGATAAGAATAAACTCAAAAAATGTTTAAAGAATAAAGTCAAAATTACGTGAATACATTTAAAATGTTTGAAAGTCAAAACATTTTGAGCATAACGTTGAAATTACGAGAATATAGTCAAAATTATGAGAATACAGTCAAAATTATGTGAATAAAGTCAAAATTACAAGAATACAGTCGAAATTATGTGAATAAAGTCGAAATTACGAGAATAAAGTTGAAATGTTTCAAAAAATAAAGTTGAAATTATTCGAGAATAAAGCCGAAATTACAAGAATTAAATCATAGCAATTAAAGTTATAATATTTTGAGATTATAGCCTGTGCATGCAAACGGCCCAGATTGGGAGCACCAGGAGACGTTGCCAGGCCACTGGAATTTATTTGAATGTATGTGGGATTACTAGCAGAAATCATACCATGTGTTACACTTCGCTGGGATTGCATTCATTAGGCCTATTTAGTGAGCCAGTTAGCCAATAATAGCAATAAGCTTTGTGCTTTGGTACTTTTAGTATAAAACAAAGTCTCAGCTTTCAAAATCTGTCAGTTTTATAGTGAAACACAAACAATGTGTCTTGCAATAATGTGTTTTTCACGCTCTTCAATGTCGCTGTATTCATGTGAATCAGTGATGAAACATGATGTGTGGCATGAGAGCGCGATGGCTTGCCGGATGTACCAATAGGTCAATTAGCATGATATGTTCGTATTATTTTAAAATTTCAAGCACAAAAAAGCTGACATAAATGCACATTTCAAATAGAAAAATGGATCTGTGAAGGGCTATTATGCCAGAACAACAAAATTAGGGTACAGGTACAAGCATGAATAAACCGGCAATATTTCTCAATGGACTTGTCGACTGTGGTCCAGCTGTCGATTCCACATTTAGATACCAAGTAAATAAACAAAGATTTTAATATAGGAAAAAAAATTCGGCCATCATCTGACTGTCCGATTTAAGCTGCGGTGGTGGAGCCTGGCAACATAGTCAACAGTCTCGAAAAAATTAATAGGCCTATATATATGAACTAGATAATACAGCAGGCAATAATTTTTTATTAGGTTGGTACCTAAGTGTCAGGCTGTTTTTAAGTCCTAGTCCATTTTTGCTCCTGATATACATCAAAGTACTATAGTATTACCACCTCATAGCTAGTATGCTCTATTAATAATAAAAGCTCTTTATTGGCTTCTATGAAAGAACCTTTAACATACAGTTGAAGTCAAAAGTTTACATACACCTTGCAGAATCTGCAAAATGTTAATTATTTTAGCAAAATAAGAGGGATCATACAAAGTTCATGTTTTTTTTTTATTTAGTACTGACCTGAGTAAGATATTTCACATAAACGACATAGTCCACAAGAAAAAAATAATAGTTGAATTTATAGAAATAACCCCATTCAAAAGTTTACATAGACTTGATTCTTAATACAGTAGGTACTGTGTTGTTACCTGAATGATCCACAACTGTTTTTTTTTGTTTTGTTTTGTTTTGTGTTTTGTGATCTTCAGAAAAACCCTGTGTTTTCCAGCTTTTTTGTGTATTTGAACCCTTTCCAACAATGACTGTATGATTTTGAGATCCATCTTTTCACACTGAGGACAACTGAGGGACTCATATGCAACTATTACAGAAGGTTCAAACGCTCACTGATGCTTCAGAAGAAAAAAGATGCATAAGACGCAAGAACCAGGGGGTGAAAACTTTTGGAATTTGAAGATCAGGGTAAATTTCACTTTATTTGTCTTCTGGAACACATGTAAGTATCTTCTGTAGCTTCTGAAGGGCTGTACTGAATAAATTAGTTACATATGAGTCCCTCAGTTGTCCTCAGTGTGAAAATCTCAAAATCATACAGTCATTGTTGAAAGGATTCAAATACACAAAAATGCTGAAAAAACACAGAATTTGTGGGACCTGAAGAATTTTTCTAAAGAACAGCGGGCAGTTCTTCGGGGAACCCAAAATGACTCTTCTACAGCATCATTGTGAAATGCCCTTTTATTTTAAAAAGTGTAATTTTGTAAGGGAACACTGAATTGGTCTCTACATAAATAGCTGTACAAACACATCACATTCATAAATTGCTTTTCATAAATAAATCAGTGCTGGTGTTCTTTATTAATAACAGAATCATATTTGCATCATCACACGCACTTACGCAGAGGAAATGAAGGCAGTAATGGGCCGGTCGAAAGCCTCTGTACCATTTATCGTCAGTCTTCGGCAGTTGTCTGCTCCTGTTTTAGCATAGTCATGAGCGATCTACTTTAGTCTGGCATAAATAGAAGTCTTAATAGATTTCGCCTGAGAGCGCAGCGCACATACCTGCTCTTAATACAGCAGAGCAGCTGCACGGCTTCAATCCAGAGCATTTCATCATGTCACATGACTCAGCCGGTTACCTGTTATTTAATTCATCTCAATTTGTATAGCAGAGCCTCATTTACATAAACATTGTGTGCTATTAAATGTGTCTTTAATGTTATTTAAACTCGTTGAACTCGGTTTAAAGAATGTATTTACATGTGTTGTAATATAAAGGGATAGTTCACTCAAACGTGAAAATTCTGTCATTAATTACTCACCCACATGTCATTCCAAACTAATAAGACCTTGGTTCATCTTCTGAAGACAAATTAGGAAATCCAAGAGCTTTCTGACCCCAGAAAGGTAGTAAGGACATTGATAAAATTGTCCATGTGACAATGATTCAACCTTAATTTGATGAAGCTACGAGAATGCTTTTCGTGTGCAAAGAAAACAAACATAACGACTTTATAATAAAACTTGATTAAAAAGTTTGTCGAGAAAGCTTTAAGTTGGCTTGAAAAAGCCTGATCAGAAAGTGTAAACAAGTTCCAAGTAGTTTTAAAGCTAAAAGATTGAATGTGATTAGCATATGATTAATATGATTACACTAATACGATTAGCAAGTTGTTAGCATGATTAGCATTTTTCTAACATGATTAGCAAGTTGTTAGCATGTTTCTAGCATGTTTGTAACATGATTAACATGTCAATAGCGTGTTGCTAGCATGTTAATAGCATGTTGTTAACATCATTACCATGTTTCTAACATGATTAGCATGTTACTAGCGTGTAGCTAGCATGATTAAAATGCCGTTACCATTACTGACATGATTACTAAGTTACTAGCATGATTAACATGTTGTTAACATGTTTCTAGCCAAATTAGCATGTTGTTAGCAATTTCTAACATGATTAGCAAGTTATTAGCATGATTAGCATGTCGTTAGCATGTTTTTAACATGATTAGTCTGTTACTAGCATGTTGCTAACATGATTAGAATGTCGCTAACATGATGTTACCATTAGTAGCCTGTTGTTAGCCTGATTAGCATGTTTCTAACATGATTACCAAGATGTTAGCATGTTGCTAGCATGTTGTTAGCATCATTACCATGTTTCTAACATGATTAGCATGTTACTAACGTGTAGCTACCATGATTAGAATGCTGTTAGCATTACCAACATGATTAGCAAGTTACTAGCATGATTAACATGTTGTTAACATGTTTCTAACCTGATTGACATGTTGTTAGCACATTTCTAGCATGATTAGCAAGTTATTAGCATGATTAGCATGTCGTTAGCATGTTTTTAACATGATTAGCCTGTTACTAGCATGTTGCTAACATGATTAGAATGTCGCTAACATGATGTTAGTTGTTAGCCTGATTAGCATGTTTCTAACATTATTCTAGTTGCTAGGCTGGGTTAGATAGATAGATAGATGCATGTTGCTAGAATGTTTCTAATTTATTTAACATGTTACTGACATGTAGCTAGCATGATTAGCAAGTTACTAGCATGTTTCTAACATGTTTGTTACATGATAATTTTGTCAATAGTGTGTTGCTAGCATTTCGATAGCATGTTGTTAGCATCATTACCATGTTGCTAACATAATTAGCAAGGCACTAGCTTGTTTCTAACACGATTAGCATGTTACTAGCGTGTAGCTAGCATGATTAGAATGCCGTTAGCATTACTAACATCATTAGCAAGTTAATAGCATGATTAACTTGTTGATAACATGTTTCTAACCTGATTAACATGTTTCTAGCCAAATTAGCATGTTGTTAACAATTTCTAGCATGATTAACAAGTTATTAGCATGATTAGCATGTCGTTAGCATGTTTTTAACATGATTAGTCTGTTACTAGCATGTTGTTAACATGATTAGAATGTCGCTAACATGATGTTAGTTGTTAGCCTGATTAGCATGTTTCTAACATTATTCTAGTTGCTAGGCTGGGTTAGATAGATAGATAGATGCATGTTGCTAGAATGTTTCTAAATTATTTAACATGTTACTGACATGTAGCTAGCATGATTAGCAAGTTACTAGCATGTTTCTAACATGTTTGTTACATGATAATTTTGTCAATAGTGTGTTGCTAGCATTTCGATAGCATGTTGTTAGCATCATTACCATGTTGCTAACATAATTAGCAAGGCACTAGCTTGTTTCTAACACGATTAGCATGTTACTAGCGTGTAGCTAGCATGATCAGAATGCCGTTAGCATTACTAACATCATTAGCAAGTTAATAGCATGATTAACTTGTTGATAACATGTTTCTAACCTGATTAACATGTTGCTAGCATGATGTTAGCACGTTTCTAGCATGATTAGCAAGTTATTAGCATGTTACTACCATGCTTAGCATGTCATTAGCATGTTTGTAACATGATTAGCCTGTTACTAACATGTTTCTGACATGTTTAGCATGTTACTAGTGTGTAGCTAGCATGATTAGAATGCTGTTACCATTAATAACATGATTAGCCAGTTACTAGCATGATTAACATGTTGTTAGCATGTTGTTAGCATTGTCGTTAGCCTGTTTCTAGCATGTTTCTAACATGATTAGCCTATTACCAGCATTAGAATGTTGCTAGCATGATGTTAGCATTAGTAGCCTGTTGTTTTTAGCATGATTAGCAAGTTACTAGCATGTTTCTAGCATGTAGTTAACATGTTTATAGCCTGATTAGCATATCATTAACATGATTCTAGTTGCTAGGCTTGGTTAGATAGATAGATAGATAGATAGATAGATAGATAGATAGATAGATAGATAGATAGATAGATAGATAGATAGATAGATAGATAGATAGATAGATAGATAGATAGATAGATAAATGGAAAGTTTGATTGAGTCTCAAGGGATTCTGTGAGTTTTGACAGTTGGAGTTTGAATAGTCTTGGCTCATTTGAACATTCCGTCAATGTACGCCAATTTTTCCCAGTTTTAATCGTCATTTTTAGGAAAACCGTCCGATCAGTTAGAAAAGATATAGCAACTTGAGTCAGATCAGTCCGAAGATCTGGGCTGAGTTGGAGTTTGTAGAGTAGTGTTATCTTTCTGGGCCTTGAACGTGAAGTTGTGTCACTGTCTATTCAGGGTCAGAAAGCTCTCAAATATCTTCATTTGTGTTCTGAAGATGAACATAGGTCTTATGGGTTTGGAATGACATGAGGGTGAGTAATTAATGACAGAACTTTCATTTTTAGGTGAACTTGTCATCTCTGTCAAGTTCATTTCCTGTTTGCTGCCACATTCATCATACTGTATGTGGTCTTGTCATTATTCATCACAGTTTTGGATCAGATGTCAAGTCATGGCAGGAGAAGATGGTTCCCTCCACCCAAGAAAACCTTCAAGCTGTTTGGCAGTAAGAGGACAGGATGTGCCTTTGACTTCACAGTCTGTTGTTCTCTCTGTCTCATTTCCTGTTTTAATGGTCGTTAGTGGTGTTTGCTAATGCATCACTATTGCTATTGCTTATACTGAACTTCCAGATCAGAGTTTGATCAAAACTGAATAAAAGTGACTGAAATCCCATTTTTAGGCATTTCATTCTGTGTTCGTTCTTTCTTAGTCGTAGGCTACTCCATTTTAGTAGTGTAATTCATCCTAGCACTTGTTTTTGTTCCCAAGTTCAGTTTAAGTTCATCCCGAAACAGTAAATCTGTGCAGCCTGTGTGCATTTCCTAATATAGCATGTTCTGGTTTCTGCTCTTGAAGCACAGAAAGAAAACGTCTTTTGGTGATAAATCTTGTTATTTACTCAGTGTGCGTGTCTCTTCAGGTGGATTCAGGCAGTCGAGTGTGCCGGGAGTCGTAATACTCTTGCTGCTCTACAGTGCGCTCTAGAGGAGGAAGCACAGGAAGAATCGCCACTGACTCGAGGCGTGTACCTCCTCACCACCGGCATGCCAGATCAACATATGGTTAGTTGGACTCTCACGGTTCATTTTAATCACTTGCAAGCCAAGGTCCTGTCACACGTAGTGCACAGTATGGCCTTTACTTATTTTCATGAATTTACAGGAGCATTTGTTTATTTGTTTAATGGGTGCCATTCTTTGGAGTTAGGAGAGTTAAAGGATTAGTTCACTTCCAGAGCAAAAATGTAGAGATAATTTACTGGTCATCCCTTGTCATCCAAGATGTTCATGTGTTTCTTCCTTCAGTCGTAAAGAAATTATGTTTTTTAAGAAAAACATTTCAGGATTTCTCTTCATATAGTGGACTTCTATGATGTCCATGAGTTTGAACTTCCAAAATGCAGTTTAAATGTAGCTTCAAAGGGCTCTAAACAATCCCAGCCGAGGAAGAAGGGTATTATCTAGCAAAATGATCGGTCATTTTCGAAAAACAAATTGACAATTTATATACTTTTTAACCTCAAATGCTCGTCTTGCCTAGCTCTGCATGTACTCTGTGTATTCTGGTTCAAGACAGTTAGGGTATGTCAAAAAACTCTCATTTCATTTTCTCCTCCAAACTTTTTTTTTTCCTTTGCACATTCACTTTGTAAACACTTGGTCGGTACTTCTGCTGCAATGTTGGATGATTTTGAAGTTGGAGGAGACAATGAGATGGGAGGTTTTCAACATACCCTAATTGTCTTGAACGAGAATACTTAGAGGGTTTACGCAGAGCTAGACAAGATTAGCATTTGAGGTTAAAAACTATATTAAAAACATTTTTTTTTTAAATGACCAATCTTTCGCTAGATAAGACCCTTATTCCTTGTCTGGGATCATTTAGAGCTCTTTAAAGCTGCACTGAAGCTGCATTTTGGAAGTTCAAACCCGCGGGCACCATAGAAGTCAACTATATGGAGAGAAATCCTGAAATGTTTTCCTCAAAAAACATAATTTCTTTACGACTGAAGAAAGAAAGACATGAACATCTTGGATGACAAAGGGGTGAGTATTTCACAGCTTTTCATTTTACAAGGCTTTAATTGGTGGACTGGAATCATGTGTTTTACTTGTGAATTATTGTGGTGTTTTTATCAGCTGTTTGGACTCTCATTCTAAAGGCACCCATTCACTGCATTGGTAAGCATGTGATGTAATGCTAAATTCCCCCAAATCTGTTCTGAAACTCAAAAACTGTTCAGAAACTTCAAAATCTTGGATGGTCTGAGGGTAAATAAATCTTCAGCAATTTTTCATTTTTGTGCCCACTTGAGATTCCTTTGTTTCTCATAGGACACAGTTAATGTCATTGCCACATGGAGGATTTTGGAAATGGGATTTGAGACAGACCTAAAGTTTTTGCTTTGAATGTTTTGGTATGAATGGTATTCAAACTGAAGCATTATTTTAAGTGGACAAATTAGCTGACATAATTAAAACTCATATTTAAAACTCTTTATTTAATTGTTCTTTGTTCACTTAAAAATGAATCATTTTTAACCTGAAAAATAAATGGACAGTTTAAAACTAATTATTAAGGGGAGACACTGCAGGCAAAAACACAGCTTTTTCAGGCATCTGTCAAATTTGAGTTTTTGGCCTTTTTGGTTTTTCATTAAGTGTGTTTTTTTGGAATAGTGGAAAGAAAACATCTAAAAGTCACTGTTAAGTGTTTCTTTTATAGCACTTTATCTATTTGTGCCAGTAGATGTCAATTACAATTCATATTTTAAAAAAACGTTTATTCAAAATGAGTTTTTTCTCCTACACTGAGCCATAAATCTCCACTTCAGTAACACTTACACACACCAAACTTTATATTTTTATTCCTGCCTATATCCTGAAGGTTTTTACAGAGGGATTTGTTCATAATGATTTGCTTGATTTTATTCCCCCAAAAATGATAAAAAAAAAATTAATGTTTCCTGTCTGTTCTAAGTTTTTTCTGAATTATGTTGTGACGAAATGAGATACCCAAAATTCTCTCTGTGAAGACTTTTGACTCTTAAATTAAACAAGAAATTAAACAAGAATTTTGAAACTGACTTCATCCAGTGTTTTGATTATTGTACTAGAAATGTGTACAAAGTAGCGCATATTTCATTTGTATAGTTAAACATAACATTTTAGAAAACTTGTAATACAAACATTTTTTTTGCAATTATTAGTCTAATCAATCAACTGGGTAAGCAAGGTGATAACTATTAGTCTTTTTAACAAATCCTATTTACCTGCAGTGTCTCGCCTCAACTAAATTCATGTTGTAAAGCTTGTTTTTAAAATGTTGTTTATCATTCAATTAAAAATTACTTATTTATTTATTGTAAGAAATGACAAAAACTCAGAGTTAAAATGTGTTAGAACAAATTCATCTTGATATTGTCAGATAACTTTGATAGAAAGTTAAATTTAAGCACACAATTAGATAATACCAATTTAGGTCAACCAATTACCAAGCAATGCTTAATTTGGTTCAGTCTGTGGTGTAAAAAGGTTGCAGCAATTAAAATAAAACACTTAAGCAAAACATGGTCAGGTAAAAGTCTCTGAATATTGTTTGGTCACAAATTTTTACCAATTTTACTGGTAGTCCAGTGTATGAAGAATTTTTAGGCATAATATGTCACAGTTTACTTTATTTTGCTATCCACACACATAAATGTGTGTCTTACAATGTCTTAATGAAATTATATCTGGTGTCTGAATAGTTATTGGTTTGAATGTAAATTTTATTGTATTGATTTGTCAGTTTAAAAACTGATTTAATTTGTTTCGAATTTGTTTGAAATAATAAATTGTTAAATTATTCCAAGTCCTTAATATTAAACCATATTGAGCCCTTCAAAAATGATCATGCCAGCCACTGCTGCCATCTGCTGTATAAATATAAAGGATGCAGTTTCAGTATTTTGAAGCAGATGCATCATCACTTTTTTCCTCTGCAGGCTAATAACTGAAAAAAGCAGTCACAGTGTTTTTAATACTCTCATTCTCAGGTTTCTGTCACTGTGTGTGTGTCTGAGCGCTGCAGCGCAACGAACCTGAATCTCCACGTGTGCCTGTTCACCGGAGAGGAGGACACTGCCCGCTGCCCTCCGCCCCGTTACGCCACCCGGACTGAAACCGCCCGGGCTTTGAGTGGCCTGGCACACACGGGAAACGGACGCTTCCTTTGGATGACTGAGACTGGTGAGAAGAGACTGTTGAATGACTACGAGACTGAGTTTGAGGTGGAAAAATCCTTCAGTTTTATTTTGTTGTTCAGCTTTTGAGAGTCTGAGGTCATGTGTACAAAGGTTCTAGAGCTGCTGTTTACTTGAGCTCTGATGTTGTGCTGCTTTTGTCTCTGTCATGTGTGCAACACATGGTGCTTGAACCCAGTGCATCTTACAATGGGAAGTCTTGTGTTTGTGTGTGTGTGCAGTGGAAAATATGAGCCTTGTCTTTCCCTGCAGGCATCGTGGAGAGTGATGACATCAGTGCCCTAATTGGAGAAATGGAGACGGGCGTTAATTATTTTCAGAAGGTGAGTCCAGAGCACTGCGTTCGGGGCGCTTTTCTCACATGACCTGTACGTGACCTGTGTCCGTGGTGTTTAAATAATTCATGGGAACCTGAAGAAAAGTTTGAAACACACCTGCAAGAAATGATCAGTTGTTGATGTTTAGAAAGGACCATCCGGGGCTTTGTTCATTCAGAACCAGCTGGATTTGCTGAAGATGTTTCATCATCTGTTTAATCAAGTCTAGTTGCTGGTAAAGTCACAGTGGAATCATTAAATAAGGCCGTTTACTGTTAATAGATACGCTACTGTTTAAATATTTTGGGTTTAGGAAGATTTTGTCATTTTTTTAAGAAATGAAAACTTTTAATTAGCGAGGATGCAGTAAATGAATCAAAATTGACAGTGAAGACATTCATGTTACAAAAATGTCTATGGATCAGGGTAAATTTAAATTATTTTGTCTTCTGGGAAACATGCAAGCACCTTTTGTAGCTTCTGGGGCAGTACTAAATGAAAAAAAAAGATATTCAGGCAAAATTAGAAAAATGTACACATCTTCATTCCGTTCAAAAGTTTTCACCCTCCGACTCCTAATGCATCATTTTCCTTCTGAAGCATCAGTGAGCGTTTCAACCTTCTGTAATGGTTGTATATGAGTCCCTCAGTTGTCCTCAGTGTGAAAAGATGGATCTCAAAATCATACAGTCATTGTTGAAAAGAGTTTAAAAACTCATGAGATTCATGCACAACTATCACAAAAAAAGGAACACCGCTGTGGATCATTCAGGTATGAACAAAGCATTAAGAATCAAGTTTATTGGACA
Organism: Garra rufa; assembly: GCF_049309525.1. NCBI lineage: Eukaryota > Metazoa > Chordata > Actinopteri > Cypriniformes > Cyprinidae > Garra > Garra rufa. The sequence continues at coordinate 61,103,541 of NC_133361.1, forward strand.
GGATCATTTTTTATAAATGTAACTAATATTTTCTCTTGCGAACCATATGTAAACAGCTTATATGTGAAATATCTTATTCAGGTCAGTTCTAAATAAAAAATAACATGCATTTTGTTCGATCCCTCTTAGTTTCGTAAAATAATGAACCCTGCAGATTTTGCAAGGTGTATGTAAACTTTGACCTCAACTGTATTTATTTGCTCCTCCTTGAACAAAACAGCTTTTCTTTTTCCAATTTTTCACCCCCTTTTCACAATCCCAGTGGAATGGATAAAGTCTCAGTCAACATTTTCCATCAGATTACCAAAATAAAACTGATTGAAAACACAGTTTCATGATGTTTTCATATTACCTGCGTTTGTTTCTGATATTGCATAAATGTAATGTTTCATATATTGGACTTTCATCCATGTTTTTTTTTTTTGGCAGTGCTCTGAATTAGTGGACTCTCTGATCCAGAAAGGCTCCGACAGGGGTTCGGGAGAAACAAGCCCCCCATCCATAAAACCCCAGGCCTGGACCCGCAAAGCAAAACTTCCATCTCCTCGACCCACAACACTCAGCCTGGCTAGACTGGTCAGATCACTCTCATCATCTCACCATAAAACATGTTATGCTTGTTCAGTAAAACCTGAACTAGAATTTACCAGCGATTAGTTTCACATAGCCAGACCTTTCAGTGACTTCAGTCCAGCTTATTCTAGTGAAGAACCATCATGTAAATTAGTGACAAGTCAGTTTGTTTTGTTGATATGTGCTGTTTAAGGCTACCTGATCTCATGACAAAGACACCAATAAGTATATATAACTGCAGTTTCCAACAAAAATAAACACTAGAGGCAGTAAAACAGTGAGCACTTGTACTCGTTTTCAAACACAGTTATGATTACAGCCCCATATATTTTGCTTTTCGGACATAACAAACTTGCTTGGTTGCTCAGCCGGCAAGGAATTGGATTTAGGATGCAGAATCCTTGGGTGCGAATCTCATGAAAAAAACATGCTAAATATTTCGCTTCTTGTGAAAGAAGTTTCCCACTGGTACATTTTTGTCATGAGATCAGGTTTCTACAGGTACAGTTTTGAAATCACAGACTATACAAACCATTGAAATTCATGCTGGTCTAATCTGGTCTTTTCAGTAGGACACTTTTCAGTATTATTTTACTTCCAGAATTTAAATTTCCTGATAATTTACTCACCACCATGTCATTCAAGATGTTCATGTATTTCTTTCTTCAGTCAAAAATAAATGAATGTTTTTGAGGAAAACATTCCAGGATTTTTCTCCATATAGTGGACTTTAATGGATTCAGGAGTGAAGCTGCTCTGTGCTGGAGGAGATCCAACGGGTTGACGGTCCAAATTGCAGTTTCAGTGCATATTCAAAGGGCTCTACACAATCCCAGCCAAGGAATAAGTGCTTGTCTTGCACCAATCCAACCCCATGCATTACGTAGTCATGTTTGAAAGATCATGCATACACATACGCAGACATAGGCGGAAGTACCAAGCCAGTGTTTACAAAGCGAATGTGCAAAGAAAGTCAAACGGCCTTTACAAAAAAGGTTAAACAATGATGTTGGGTGATTTTGAAGTTGGAGAAGAAAATGAGATTTGTTTTTTGCCCTACCCTACCTTTTGAACCAAAGTACACAGACGAAGAACTGAACTGTGCATGATTTGATGCGATGCATGAAGTTCAGATTTGTACATTTGTGGTTAATTTTTATTTATTTATTTATTTTTTTAAATCACTGATAGTTTGGTTAAATAAGACCCTTATTCCTTGGCTTGGATCACGTAAAGCCCTTTGAAGCTGCATTGAAATTGCAATTTGAACCCACTGGATCCCACTGAGAAAAATCCTGAAATGTTTTCCTCCAAAACCTTGATTTATTTTCAACTGAACAACGAAAGACATAAACATCTTGGATGACATGGGGCTGAGTAAATTATCAGGACATTTTTATTCTGGAAGTGAACTAATCCTTAAAAGGGATAGTAATTTTGTCAGCATTTCATCCCCCTCATGCCATTCCAAACCTGTATTTCTTTCTTCTGCTGAACACAAAAGAAGATATTTTAGTGAATGTTGATAACCAGACTTTGTTGGTGACCATTGGCTTCCACTGTAGTCATACAAATCTGGAACGACATGAGGGTGAATAAATGATAACCGGCATTTAATTTTTAGGTGAGCTATCTCTCTTAAAGACTCATTAGAAAGATGTTTTCATAATGAATGCTTTTTCATCATGATGTATAAACAGGAAGGCAGGCAGAAGAGCAGATTGGCACAGAACAGCTTGGCTTGGAGGCCGAACAGCTCTAAAGCAGATATCCCAGCAGGTGTGATGTCTTATCAACATCCTGACTCTAATTATTAGAGATCATATACCAAATGCTCTCTATTTGCCATCCAAACTGTTTGCTTTAATTTACATACATATAAATACATTTACCTTTGCTTTTGATCCAAGTAACTTATTCTATCCCAGCATGTCAGTGTTGTCAGTGTCTATATTTGTCTCAGTCTAAATCATCCTCATTTTGCCTCTCACACTAAATGCTGGGCTATTTATGTGACTCATGGTGCTTTTATGGTCTTTTTTAGTCCATTCAGCTGATATCAGCACACCAGCAAGGCCATCAAGGTCTGCAGATCAGAGGAAAACCAATGTGTCTCAGTCTGTTTTCTTCATGGAAGATGGCAACTTGGGTTAGTAGAAATTGATTTGCCATGTTTGTCTTGCAATAGATAGAATTGATTGATGGCTCATATTGTGGTGCGGAAGGTGCAAGACAATCAAAATATTGAGAAAATTGCCTTTAAAGATGTCCAAACGAAGTTCTTAGCCATGCATATTACAAATCAAAAATTAAGTTTTGATATATTTACAGTAGGAAATTTACAAAATATCTTCATGAAACGTGATCTTTACTTAATATCCTAATGATTTTTAGCATAAAAAATAGATAATTTTGAACTATACAATGTATTTTTGGCTATTGCTATAAATATACCCATGCTACTTAAGACTGGTTTTGTGGTCTAGGGTCGCATATAGTGTTGATTGCTCTTTCTAGGTGCTGTCTTCAAGAAATATCCAAAAGCAAAGAGTGTGCGCAAGTCTATCACTACTATTAAACTACCAAAACATGAAGATATCTGCTCAACTAAACAGGTACTGTATTGTATTGCCAGTGCCATTTTTTTAATAAAAATCCCTCACTTTTTTCTAATTCCTCCTATAGTTTTCAAGCTACATCCACTTAGCACACCTTTTTTTGTTCTGACATAGACTCTTTAGCAACTGCTTATCAGATGTTCAAGCTCTAACTCTCAGAAACAGCTTAGCAAATGAAATAGGAGAGACAATAGAAAGTGTTTTAGTATCCATCCAAGATTACACACCGGAATCAACAAACGAGCAAAGAAATGTTTTAATTCAGTGTTTATGTTTTCATATTCTTTCAGTGGCTGAAAAGGTTTGGTATCAAGAATCTAAAGTTGGACCTTCACAAACTGATATCTGGACCCGAATGCTGCCATCACAACAAACTGGTGCCGTCCGTCCAAAAGCGAGTGTCTGCCAAATACTGCGCCATATTCCCTAGTGTCCAAATCAATGTAAGCACAGTGCTGTGTAACTCCAGTCATACTGAAAATATGTATTTTCCATCTTGGTTCTATGTTTAGTATGCTGTATCTCTTAATGTTCGTCATAGGGGACTGTGAAACACTTACATCTGACTCCTGGTGAGCTAAAGCAGTACCTCAATCAGACTGAGAAACTGATGCAGCGCTACAGCCAAAGACTGGAGTGGTTACTGACAGGTACAATAGATGTGTCCATTGCAAAAAAAAAAAAAAAAAAAAAGTGTATGGCTCTGTTCCAAAAGATAGAGATCTGCCTGCATGGGCATCATTTAAGGGAGGCAGTTCCAGAAGGTATGCAGTGTGAAAAGGATTTCAGTCAGCAGAAAACAGACAGCATGGAAGCTCACTAGGTTTTGGAAGAGATCCCATTTCATCCTGTTATTCTGCCATGTGAATCTTTCCATTTGTGAGCAGGCAGTAGGTGCATGTTTGGATCGGTGCTGGAAAAGTCGGTCTGTGTTTTGCTGGATGTGTCTGGATCTATGGCTTCCTTGCTCCCTGAACTCCAGACGGAGCTGACTTTACTGATCTGGGATCAGCTGCATGCCAACAGCGAGAGGTAAACTCTTGAAAATATGTGCCTCTATATACTTTTCTGCAACACCGAAATATGTACCTAACTGCACGTTTTTCATTAGTTTCAAAATGAAATGTCCAGAGAGTGGTGCTAAAACACACTGTTCAGAATTCAAATATCCGGGGCGTGTCGCAAAAGTGAGTACATCCTACGTGATAACAGCAGTATGTTGTTTAACTATGCAAAGCCACATGTCCTATTCATCATGTTTATGTTTTTGTCTGCTTGACATGACCTTACAAAGTTGTGTATCTTGTATTAGAGCAATTAAAATTTGGTGCTTTAAGTAGAATCCTCTCATACTGACCCCTGGATGTTCAACATGGCATCTCATGGCAAAGAACTCTCTGAGGATTTGAGAGTTAGAATTGTTGCTCTCCACAAAGATGGCCAAGGCTATTAGAGGTTATACACCCAATAACACCCTGAAACCGAGTTACACTACAGGGTCGTACAGAGGTTTTTCAAGATGGGTTCTATTTGGAACAGGCCTTGCAAGGGTCAATCAACAAAGTAGAGTACTCGTACTGTGCGTCAGGTGCAGAACCTGGCTTCAGAAAAACATATACCTGAGTGCTGCCAGCATTGCTTTAAAGGTTGCAGAAAAAGAAGGTCAGCTTGTCAGTGCTCAGACCATACGCCACACACTGCAACGAGTCTGTTTGCATTGGCGTCCTCCCAGAAGGAAGCTTCTTCTGAAGCTGGCTTACAAGAAAGCCCACCAACAGTTTGCTCAAGACAACCTGTCCAGGAGCATGAATTACTGGAACCAAGTCCTATGGTCTAATGAGACTATAAGATAAACTTGTTTGGCTCAGATGGTGTCCAGCATGTGTGGTGATGTCTTGGTGAGGAGTACCAAGAAAATTGTGTCTTGCCTACAGTCAAGCATGGTGGTGGTAGCATCATGGTCTGGGGCTGCAGGAGTGTTGCTGGTACTGGGGGAGCTGCAGTTCATTGAGGGGAACATGGATTATATTATGTACTGTACATAAAGAAGCAGGACATGATGCCTTCCCTCCAGAAACTAGGCCGAACGACAGTTTTCCAACATGATAACGATCCCAAATGCACCACCAAGATGACAACTGCCTTGCTGAGGAAGCTGAAGGTGATGGGCTGGACAAGTATGTCTCCAGACCTGAACTTTATTAAGCACCTGTGGGGCATCCTCAAGCATAAGGTGGAGAAGCACCATGTGTCTAACATCCAGCAGCTCCGTGAGTAGTGGAAGAGGATCCCAGCAATAACCTGTGCAGCTCTGGTCAATTCCATCCCCAGGATGATTAAGGTAGTGCTAGATAACAATGGTGCTAACACAATATATTGACATTTTGGACAAGTTCAACTTATAGTGTACTCATTTTTGTTGCCAACTATTTTGACAATCATGGCTGTATTTCAGGGGACAATACATCTATACTGCTATAAGAAGCTGCACCCTGGCTAAAAAATATATCCAAGTTTCATTTCTATAGTATTGTCCCTTGAGAAGATATACTAAAATGGTTGCTGAAATGTGAGGGGTGTACTCACTTTTGTGACGACCACACACACTGTATGTGACAACAACGTTTAAAACTATCGGTTTTCAAATCATGCAGGATGTTGAAATTGTTTTGAAGCCATAATATTTTGCAAGTAATTGTGTGAAAATTAGGATTTATTAATCAAAACTCTGTGTAAAATCATACTTTGTAAGAAAAGAGATAAAAGTTGTCACAGTTTTACTGCCTCTAGTGTTCATTTCAAATGGAAACTGCAGTGATTAGTACATATAGGTGTGTTTTTTGCAGTTTTGCAGAGATGTATATAGAGGCACGTATTTCCAATGAGCCTTTTGCTCTAGAGGGAGATATAAAAAATAATTTACATACTCACCTTTCTTGCATTGATTGACCCAACAGGCCCAAACTCAGGCTGTACCTACAGGATGAGGAAATGTGGTTGTTTTTCCAAAATAATGCACCCGAATAATACAATTATCTATCACTGGATGTTGCTTTTGCTCGGAAGCATGGTTTTTGACATGTTGAATCTGAGTCTATTGACAGGTGTCTCAGTAACTGATCTGTGTGTGTCAGGTTTAATATGGTGGCATACTCTGGAGAGGTGCGGATGTGGCAGCCGACATTGGTTGAGCCCACAGAGGAGCTGTGTGTGGAGGCAGTGCAGTGGGTAAATCAGCTCAGCACACATGGAGCTTCCTCCACACTACAAGCACTAAAGGTACTTGCAACAATACTTGAAATATTGACTATTGTATATCATTATTAACAGACTTTTTTCTGTGTTTAAGATTTTGAAAAAGGCACAAATGTCAGGGCATATCAAAACTTCTTAAGTTTTATAAGTGTTATAATAGGGTTAAGTGTTATAATCGGGTCCTCTGTGCATCTGCCAACCCAGAAAATGTAAAAAAGAAAAACTCAGTAACTTTCTTTTGGTAAGGTTTTCTCTGCAAGCATGTAAAAAAACGAGCCGCATAGATTTAGTTTTAAAGATAAATGCAGACGTTTAAAGAACAGACCATGATATAAATAATATAAATAATATTACATATTGTCAAAGGGGGCATCATAGGTCTCCTTTTACATAACTGCATCTTCTCACATATTTTATGTTCATTTAATTATTTCTGTCATGACAACTCTCTGAAAAGTGTAGCATGGTAATGATATGACAGTGTTAATGTATTTGGTCTTGGCGGAATAGATCTGCTAGGCTGCTGCTGAATTGTTGCTGCTGTTGGTTATTGCTGAAGTTGTAGATTATTGCTGCTGCTGCTGCTGCTGCTGCTGCTGCTGCTGCTGCAAGCAAGTACAGAACTTGCTACTGCCAAAGCATATGGCGATACGGTGCTGTGCGTGTTTAAGACACACTGCTGCTGCACAAATAACCCATTTAGCAGATCTATACAGGTGGAGCTGGGGGAGGTGGAGGGTTTCAGAGGAACTCTGAAAGCGCGCTGCGGAATGCCCAAGTGAATGCTACCAGCCATTTAAATAGCTGCAAGCTCATTGGTTGCGTATGCAACATGAACCAATCAGCTTGTGCCAAGTCGTATAACTCTGTGATATCATCAGTTATTTATTTAGTTATTTATTTTAGTAAGCGGGAATGTCATAAATGGGAAACTGTAAGTCAGGCATACTGTTATTTAACTAACCTTAACTAAATCAACACTGAACTGACTCGAGCTGAATAACAACACTTTTGTAGAGTTGCTTGTAGCTGAATTTTATAATTGGTGAACTTTACACACTTATTGAACTGAACTAAAACAAAACTGAATTTATACTGGATATTTCATCTCTTTCATCTCATATTTGATGAAATCGGCATCATTGGCTCTTGTTATTTTCTGTTTATCAGCTGCTTTTGTTTCAAAGGTTTTTCTTGTGTGTCGTAAGTGTGATTGTGTTTCATGTATCTTTGCTCCAGACGGTCTGTGGCTTTGGAGATGCCGTGGGTCTGTATCTGATCACTGATGGGAGATGTGACTCCAGCCACAATCTGATACTGACGGAGATCGAGACACTGAGAAAAGAGAAGGACTTCATCGTCCACACCATTGCAGTCAACTGCCATGACAGGTCACCTCTGAGTCTGCATTGGATATGAATGCGGCCCTTTGTATAAATCCATCTATTTGTTGTCTGCATTTACATCTGCAAGACGTAGTTTGTAGTTTAATCAAGAATAAATACTTTTCTGAAGTTTCAGCAATGGTGCATTGCTAGAGTTATATGGTATGTGCAATAGAGTGATTTTAAAATCTATTTATCATTTCAACTGTTTTTAAACAGAGCAGGCAGTGAGTTTCTGAAGCGTCTGGCTCATAAAACAGGAGGGCGATTCCATCAGGCTCCTGAAAACACGGATACAGCCCTTATCCGAAAACTCCTGACAGACCCCTGCAGTGCAGTATGTACATACTGACTTCATTTTAAAAAGTGCTCAACATGTCTTTATTTGAATTGTATTTTTTTTTTTTTTTTGGTTTATAGTTTTCAACATGTTCAAATGCTTATAAAATGAATGCTTGTATGCCCTGAATGAAAGGATCCAGTGCTTCCAAAATTTGAAGGGGATGATCTGAGGAAACTGTCGGAAGAGATTGAGAAGCTGAGATTGTTCCAGAAACAAGCTAAAGCTTTCAGGTTTCCTGTGATATTCAGGCCTAGTGTTGATGTGTAATGATTGGTGTTATTGTAGACTTTTTAATATAAAGATTTCTGTTTTTGTTTTCATAGGGAAACTATTTTGGAGTCAAGGAACCCGGAGGGAATGTAGACATTGATCTCCACGCTTGTTTAAATCATGACAGCTTTACTTTTTCAAAAATAAATGTGCTCTGTGGTGTAAAAAGTAAGGCACTAGCCCTGTTCTTTGTATGAATCAGTTTCACTCAACTCATCATCTGTATTTCTTTTTATAAGGCCTAATGTAAAAAAAAAAATTAATAATTACACATATCCCTTATGAAAAAGAAGTGTATTCAGGTGTGCTATTAGTATACTTCTTTTAAACTTTAATATGTACTTCTCAGAAATGTGCTTTATATACTTCTCAGCAATATACTTAAAAAGACATTTAAGTATACTTGACTTATATTTTAAAAAGTCTAAGTATATTTGAGCTATTGCACATCATCTGTACAGAATTTCCAAAACACAAGTGAAGAAGAAACTGAAACAACAGATGCTTTCACATGTAATCGAACACAATCGACAGATATAAAACAGCATCAAAATCATAGAAATGTAAAACTGCGCAACATTGTGTTATGGAGCAGACGGACAACCAGGTAAGTAATGATGAGAAGATTTATTTAAACAGCAGAGTATCGGAGATAATGCAGCAAACAGAAATGGTGAGTATGAGACTAAGAATAATGTTTGATCCAGAGATGATATCCACGATAGAACTAATGATCCTTTTCCTTGCAAATTCAATGATGGGGAGATTCCAGGAACGATCGTCGAAGGAAACTCAACAGGCTTACGGTACACACACCCACCGCTGACTGGGAAGGCAGACTGACGGCTCACACACAGCTGGAGACTGGAGCTGGACCGACTTGGACAAGACAGAGTACAGGTAAGTAGAAACAGGTAAGTTCGATAGTGAAAGAGAGAAGCACTAGAAGTCCGCTTTCTTGCAAACGAGCCCGGACACTGCGTGGTGTGTGGAGTGAGTATTTATAGGTGTGTGGTGATTGGGTGCAGGTGCGTGTGATTTAGAACTCAGGTGATTGTGATCTTTGTGTGACTGTGGATGCAGAACCTGGCCAATCCGTGACACATTGTGGAATAAAATGTCGACCCATGAAGAGGTAATAATGACTGTCAAGCTTTGGGGTGTTTTGATCATCATGAAGTAGTCTTTTTGTTCAAAATCTTGTTTATCTATTTATTATTGATGAAACTTTCCCGCCACATTCAAGTGTTTATAAAAAAAGAATGCATGGAGCTAGAATTTTTTTTTTACAAGCAGATACCCAGTTTTTTTTCTTTTGATGTTTTGTATGTTCAGATATTCAAATATCAAAATATTTGCAAATTAATACCTAAATACGGACATAGTAGTACACTTAAAGTATGAGGTAGAGTTCAGTTACAAAAATGTACGAGTATACTTGCAGTAGTAGTTTACTGAGATTATACTTCAGTGTACTAAAAATCCATAAAAAGTATTTAATTAGTAAACTATCAGTTTACCTATAAATTCACTTTAGTATACTTCCAGTACAAAACTGAAAACATACAGTATATGTAAACTAGTTTTGTACTCAAGGTTTACTGCTGTTATACTTAAATACTTAAAAGTATCCTTTTATGTACTAGAAATTGGGCCAATTTAGTCCCAAGGAGTATTGAAATAGTACATTTAAAAGTATACTACTAGTTCACTGATATTACTTACTACATAAAGTATTCTTAAAAATATACTTAAACTTTACTTAAGTATACTTAATCAAATAAACTTGAAGTATACTTCTTTTTGGTAAGGGATGAACAAAATGTATTTTGGAAACACTGTAAAAAGATATAAAAACCATAGTTGAAAGAAATTTGCAAATTGCACTGCATAAAAAAAAGATCAAAACAATAGGAGAAAATGTTATGATTTGTGCTGAACGAGACAATAGACAAGATTCTAACAAACACGATATTTAATATTAATCTTCAAGAGGAACAAGGCAGGAACTCAGAGATCTTCACACACACACACACACACACACACACACACACACACACACACATGTTGGGTTTACATGTTTTATGGGGACATTCCATAGGCGTAATGGTTTTTATACTGTACAAACCGTATTTTCTATGGCCCTACACCTACCCTACACCTAAACCTAGCCCTCACAGGAGATTGTGCACACTTTTACTTCCTCAAAAAAACTCATTGTGCATGATTTATAAGCCTGTTTCCTCATGGGGACCTGAGAAATGTCCACAAGGTCAAAATCTACTGGTATTCCTATCCTTGTGGGGACATTTGGTCCCCACAACATGATGAACACACACGAACACACACGAACACACACACACACACACACACACACACACACACACACACACACACACACACACACACACACACACACACACACACACACACACACACACACACACACACACACACACACACACACACACACACACACTTATAAAGGGGAACTAATCATGAAACACAGGTGATGGGGATACAGAATAATGAGGGCTAAACCAAATGACAACAAAATAACGGGGAGACAATGGGAGAAACCAAATGAACAGACATGAATGTAACATTACGCCCCCCCTCCGAATAGGCACGTCCTCACGCTGTAGAAAAACAAAAACAGAACAGAAAAGAGGGGCAGAAAACCAGAAAAACAGAGTCCATGAGGGAGGGGGCTTCGGCGGAGGACGCAACCCAAGGAGGGGGACCAAAACAAAAGCCCAAGGGGCTGATAAGACAGTCCAAGGGGGCGACGACGGAGGGAGGAGCCAGAGAGGAAACAGGAGGGAGCCGAAGCAGGAGAAAATCAGCAGGACCCAGATTGCAGCCATGATGACGGCCCACGGTGGAGCCGACGGAGGGAGGAGCCATGGTGGAGGAATGGCCATCGACTCCAGGGGGCCGACCGACAGAGGCGGAGCAGCTGGCGAAGGAACCCGAGGCGGAGATGGAGAGCCGAAGGACCAGGGCGACACCGCGGATCCGGAGGGCTAAGGTGGAACTGGAGGCTCTGGCGACCGAGGCATAGGCGGAGTTCCAGAGGTCCGTGGCGGAGCCGGAGCGACAGAGGACAAAGGCGGAGCTGGAGGGAAGGAGGAGCCTGACAGAGCTGGAGGGACAGAGGGTCGAGGCGAAGCCGGAGGGGTGGAGTCCCGAGGCGGCGGATGGTCGACGACTGACCAAGGCGGAGCCGGAGGGACGATGGAGCCCGGTGGAGCTGGTGGACCGACGGGCGACGGTGGAGCTGAGGGCGTTGAGAGCCGTGGTGGAACCGAAGGGTCGGAGGGCCGAGGTGGAGATCTGTGCTCTGAGGCTGGAGGCGGAGCTGAGGGATCCTCCAGCCATGACACCGATGTTAACTGGCAGCCCTGTGGCGAGCCCACTGCATTGATGGTAGGCTGAGGGTGAGCAGAGGAGCTGTCAGGGGACAGCGGTGGCCAGGCAGACGGAGACATGAGTAGCAGAGGGGGGGTGGGATGGAATTTCGGGCAGACATATTGGACTTGACAGACAGGTATTTCTAAGACATCGGAAAAGAAGTCAATTAAATCCCCAGAGTTATCCATCTCACCCCCAGCGGTGTTGCAGTGGGCAGGGCTCTCCACTTCCCTCACTTGCTCCACGTCGCAATCCACCGTCGCAGATGTAGAAACCGGCTCACGCACCTGATCAGCCGGAGAGGACTCTGGCTCTGCCGCTCGCGGCTCTAGTTCCTCCTCCGCGGTGCGCTCGGGTTCATACTCCGCATGTCGGGGTGATGGTAGGCTGCTCTCTGGGTCATGAGTGGGGCTGACGTCCTCCTCGACGATACCGACAGTCCAGGACGATCCACAGGACGCCAGCACCCACTCAATGTAATCGGCTAGGCTCTCTCGAGGACCCTCCCTGGACAACTGCACCTTGATGGTGTTATTAAGTCCATTTCGAAAGAACGTGCACAAGCAGCTGTCCGGGTAATGTGTTAGTGGGGCGAGGAACACAAAGTCTCTGGTGTGATCCTCGAAAGAGCGGTTCCCCTGCTTCAGGAGGATGATGAGGACAGTGGGATCATCCATGACAAAAAAAAATAAATAAATAAAAAATAAACACTGAGACAAAAAACAGAAAAGAAACGCAGGGAAAGCACGCCGTAAACTATTCAGTCGGTCCTTCTGTTATGATTCGTGCTGAACGAGATGAGACAATAGACAAGATTCTAACAAACACGATATTTAATATTAATCATCAAGAGAGCAGGAACTCAGAGATCTTTCACACACGATAACAACATTAAGGACTGACAGAGAACACAAGAAACAAACAGACTTATAAAGGGGAACTAATCATGAAACACAGGTGACAGGGATACAGAATAATGAGGGCTGAACCAAATGACAACAAAATGACGGGGAGACAATGGGAGAAACCAAATGAACAGACATGAATGTAACAGAAAAAGCAACTGAAAAAAACTATATATCACTGAAATAAATGTAACTACATATATTTTGAATATCTATAACCAATATATTTTACTGATATACTACATATAATAAATATATAGATTGTATTTTTGTGTGCACATTTGTTAAGAGACAGTTTCTGTCTTTACAGTTAGGCTTTTTGAAATTTTAAATAAAAAGTTTCACCTCAAATATTTGGAACGGTTCAATGAGACGCTTGACAGTTTATAGGGGGCCTTAATCCTATAGTTTAGATTATACTGAGGGTGGGATGGGTGGGTTTAGCGTCAGGGACCCTCAGGGAACCTACTGAAGCTTCAAGTAGGGCAAAGCCTGCAAGGTTGGTGGGTGGGAACCAGGGGGCGCCCTAGATCTTTAACCCCAACCTTTTCTCTTCATTTTCAAAGAAAGACCCACACTATTCACACGTCATATTACACTTACCACACAACAAAGTACCAGAAAGTATAGTGGTACTACCATAGTATTTTCTATACTTTTACATATAACACAATACCAAAAAGTATCATCGTATGGTATTATCATGCCGTTTTGGACGAACAGTACTGTGTACATATAATAAAAATTCCATATCTTCCTAAGATATCTGTAGCATTTTATTTAAAAATATAAGATACAGATAAATACATTTTATTACAGAAATTGAATTATTAAGAATATTGCACTGATTTCAATCTCCAGTGAAGATGCCAGGAGCCAGAGAAAGAAAAGTTTCTACTGTTCAGTGATGAGAAGTTATTTAGTGTATTAGTTTGTAAAATGCATCTGTGGTCTTTCAATTGTAAAATTGCTTTATATTCAATGTATGAGTAACATAATAATCACCAAGACAGAACAATAGCCTACTTTTAAAGCATTTCTTAATCTTGATGTTAATTTCTACGTATGCTAATAATTAAATAAGTGAATAGGCCTGAACTAATTTATCTATCTTACGTATTTTATGTCTTAATTTACTTGCGTCAATGTCCGTTTTATTTTAGTAGGATAAAGTATAATTATGAAGTGTGTGTACAGTTGCAATCAAAATTATTCAACCCCATTGACCTGCAAACATTTTGATGCAGAGGCAGGGGCATAGCGTCTGGGTATGCAGGGTATGCGCACATGGGCCCCAGCAGATTGGGGGCCAGCCGAGCCGAGGGGGAACTTTTAATTGAAACGAGGGAACGCATAGAGTCCCGAGATGCTCAGGCCTGAGCCCTGCCCTTGTTCGACAACTTGTTAGAACAGAGCCTGTGTTGTAGCCATTAAATAGTTCAGTTTTCGATTTTTATGGCAAAGTGACTAGATTTAGTTTTGTTTCTTTATAAAGGTAATTTAGAAATATGTTTGGAACATTTCATGTTTGCTAAATTCAAGCTTTTGTTTTTTAAAGTAATGACAAAGCGGCCAGCGGCAATGAGTTGAGCATGTTTAATCAATTTAGCCTTCTCAAATCAACACGACTCATCTAAAATAAAATATATAGACATAAATCACTCGATGCATTTCACAATATTAGTTTATACATTTAACCTAGATAAATGGGTGCTGTTAGATGCATATCCAATCGTTTGTGGGGAGAGCGCGCTTTGCAGGACATGGAAGTGCCAGCACAATCACTTAATAACAGTGGAAACCTAAAATACGCCATCATTTTTACTCATAAAGGTAAGAGTAATGCACCATTCGGAACTGCAAAAGATCTTCTTTTATATGTGTGCACTCACGATATCAAAATAGCTAAAATAGCTGTCTTGAGGAGGAGCGCTTCACAAAAATGATCTGAAACGAAGTGAATATTTGCCTCACAGACATGATAAATTTATCTATAGAATTCTTTAAATTACTACTTTAATTTACTAAAACGAAATAATTCATGTAATAAAATCATATTATATTGCCTAATGTTAATGTGAAAATTCCGCCAACTCCGCTCAAAAAAAATAGTCTGTGGCACCAAACCTGTCTTTACATTTACCTAAAAAACAGCAAATAAAACGTAGGCTTCGACTCAAAACTAAACTGGCTGATTTATGAGAAAATCAAAACAATGTTGGCAAAGTTATAGGCTGGTTGGCTTTTCTGAGGTAGACTAAATGTTATGTTACTATTATTATGACTTATTCACAAGATGTTTTACTAATTTTTTTTTTTACTCTGATTGATCAATTTCATGAGACTTGTTTATTAATTTTTTAACATGCATTCAAATAGTTTTTCATATTTATTTTGTGCTACAAATATCAAAAAGTAAAAGATCATTGATTCACATACTGCTTGATCTGAGGCGAATATAGTTATCTCACTATAAATTAAAGAGTGTAAAAACACATTTATTGTTTGTATTTTATCATAAAATTGACATAATTTATATAATTATGTCTACAAATAATGAATGCACTTGAAAACGTTAAATATAATTTCCAACCATTTATACAGTAAATGCGAATACTCACATAATGTTATGTACTTAAGAAAAATCAACACGTTTATGATTTTTATGTTTATTAAATGTATTATTTGATGAAAACAATTCAACAAAGGCGTCAATACACTATTGTGTATTGTATTAATGAATCATGGAAAAAAAAAAAATCAAATTGGCTCTTAACATTCATGTTCAATATTATTCAACCAAAAGCCACATTTTAGGAAGAATCGTTTTATTATGACATAGCTTTATTATTATTAAAAAAAAAAAAAAAAAAATCCTATAACTCAAAAATATTACATTATATATAGACACGATCACTTTTAATATGCTAGTAAACTGTTATAGATGCATTTTGTTTTGATAAAATCCTGTATTTTCCGAAAAAGCGTGTATTTGTAAAGTGACTGTATTTGTGCTTGTTTTCTTTCTTTTCCATAGAAAATTGTTAGACTAGATTTAGAAAAGCTGCTCAACCGAATGGCCTGAACGCTATAGGGTTCGCGCGTGCTCGGTGTTTTACGGTAACGCGCTCAGGTGAGGCGCAGGTGATTGACAGATACAGAACATCATCAGAGACACTAGCGGGATGACGCGATGCACGCGCAGCTGACGGACACAACACACATATGACCACTGACTGACAGGTAAAAAAAAAAAACTCTGCTTACTTCTGTTCTGTTTTAAAGTTTATCAATTATGAAATAAAAACAGGGCGCAGGTGTAGAGAAAGCTGGGTCGTGAAAATTTAATGACATTCTGGCTATTTGACAATATCGATTACAGTTCCAACTTAATGTTATTATCTATTTGTTTGTTTGATAGCTATTGATTATAAAAGGTGTGTCGTTTTAGACCACTTATTTGATTGTTTTATTATTGATTTATCGGTAATATGGTTCACACTTTATTTTGGAGAGTTCATGTTTCCATGTACTGAGTAATTACAGAGTAATTCTAATTAACTAAATGCACTTGGTGTGTAATTATTTTCGTGTAGCTGCGTGTAAATACTCATAGCTCTTGTTTACAGTCACCTGTAACATGAACACTGTAAAACATGTAAAAAATCTTTATTACAGCTTAATACCACTGTATTGTTACTCTAACAGAAATTACTACAGTATACTGACACTAATATGATTTGTTGTATTTTGTCTTTATTTATTTTTTTACGTTTTTTTTTTCATACATACATTATAGGGATTTTTAATGAACACTTTATGGCACATTATACTGTAAGTAGAGCCATATCTTCTAAAAGTTATGTTACTAAAGAATGTTTTTATGAACCAAAAACAATAGCATAGGTTAACTTTGAATTCTATTAGATGTGTTGTTTTATCATAATTCTTCTCCTGCGACTGAGAAGTTGTAAATTGCACATGAAGCTGTAAGATCCTAAAATATAGGCGTCTATTTTTTGTTAGTTACCATAAAATAATATTGTGTTTTGTTTTGTCTTATGTGGAACTATAAAAACACACAAACACACACTAAATTTAATTGGTTATTCTTTTTTTTTTTTTTTTTTTTTGTATCAGTGTGCTGCTGGAAATTTAAAAAATGTTCCTAATTGCTTTTCCCCCAATAACTTTAAAAAAAAAAAAAAAAAAAAAAAAAATGAAAAGTTAAATTTTGGTGTCATTTACATACAGTCAAACCAAAATTTGTTCAGACACCAACATTTCTCACATTATCACAGTTTATTTGCTATTTTAATGTTGCAAAACTTTGATAGAAATGTATGTAATGGATTACAATCAACCAAAAATTCAGACAACTGTTAGTATGACAATATTTACACAACTATCAATACTTTGTTGACCAATTACCAAGCAATGCTTAATTTTGTTCAGTCTGTGGTGTAAAAAGTTCGCATTAGCAATAAAGGAAAAAAATACTTAAGCAAAACATGATCAGGTCAAAGTTTCTGAATAGTTTTGGTCCCATGTTTTGATCAGTTTTACTGGTGGTCCATTGTATGAACTTTTTTTTTTTTTTTTTTTTGGTATAATATGTCACAGTTTACTTTATTTTGCTATTCTCAATTACATAAATAAATTATAGTGCCCTGCACCCGCTAGTAAAAATTATTAATATTAATATTTTCTGAATCATTTTTGGTTTGACTGTATTTCAATTTTCTGACACTTATGAATGACATTGCCAAAATTTCACACTGATTATTGAGACATGGGACAGTCCGGCTAAGTAAGACAAATAAAGTTTATGTACCAAATAATTATTTTGGATTCATCTGTTTTTAGCATTTTGAAAGGTTTTGTGTAACCTCACAATTCTCTTTCTTTGCCTCAATGTTTAGTCAAATACAAAAGTGATTTCAAATATTTATTATAAATATTGACAAATCTAGTTCTTTTAAAACTGGCTCTCAGCTCCATCTGTAAATACAGTTTAATGGTGTTGACAGTTTATTTCATAAATATCTTGTGTATTACATGTTCATGAATTTCGGTATTAAATGGAGAAGCCGTTTTTCTTTTTCAGATTTTTCTGATTTGCTGGCTACAAATAAGATCTACCTGAAATGTTGGGAATTCTAAAATCTAAAAATCTACAAATCCTAGACTTTTGTGTTTGGTTTAAAGGAGCTGGGATATTACAATGTCCATGTGAAATAAAGAAAAAGAATCATCAGCATGAAGGCTGACGATATCCCTTTATTTTAGAAATGTTTTCATATTTAGACTTGTGTCATCAAAAAATAGACACAGATGCGAAACCTTATGAAAGAATTAGATAGTTTGTTTTTAACATATGTGACCCTGGAGCACAAAACCAGTCACAAGGATACATTTTGTAAAATAAAAATCTGAATAAATAAGCTTTCCATTGATTGTATGGTTTGTTAGGATAGGACAGTATTTGGTCGAGATACATTTGAAATATAAAAATTGAAATTTATTTGAAAATCTGGAATCTGAGGGTGCAAAAAGATCAAAATATTGAGAAAATCACCTTTAAAGTTTTCCAAATGAAGTTCTTAGCAATGCATATTACTAATCAGAAATTAAGTTGTATATATTTACAGTAAGAACATTTCCAAAATATCTTAATGGAACATGATCTTTACTTAAACTCCTAATGATTTTTGGCATAAAAGAAAAATCGATAATTTTCACCCATACAGTGTATTGTTGGCTATTGCTACAAATGCTGGGTTTGTGGTCCAGGGTCACATATTTATTAATTACAGTTTGTCTTGAAGGGTTAATATTTCTGAAAAATTAATCTGCTTTTATTTGGCCATATAAAGAAACCTCATGGCGTCCAATGTTGTTTCGAGCTTCACTCATTTGTATTATATGGACAAAAACATTGAAAGAAAATCATACAGGTTTGAGTAAATGGTACAGATTCTCATTTTCAGGGTGAACTATTCCTATTAGATTAATACATATTAAATGTATTTCTATTGAGTTATAATCTGAGTACAGGTGGTTTTACGCAATTTTAGCATAGTCCAATCATTCAAGTGCCTGCTTCTGTGAAATTTGTAAAAGGTTTTGGAAAGTGTGTCGTCCCATGTCTCAGTTTTTGGTAATGGTTTCAAAGCGAGTGCTAGGTGTGTAAGGAAAAGTCTGGCATCAGCCTCTTTACATGGAGAGGTGAATTATGCATCCATTCACTCACTCATAGGCAGATCTGTTTCACAGCAGTGCTCATTCATTAGACTCTCACTGTCTCTGATCGTCCCCAGACTGGACGCAGTGGAGGTACCTGAACCCACGTGTGCATTATGAAGGAGAACATGTCCTCGTGTCAAGTGGAGCAGCTGCCCTGTGCATGTCTTCTAGACTGCCACCGGCAGACCCACACCCGCAGCTCTGCAGGGGCCCCCATCCGACACAGAGCCAACGGGGCAGTGGGCGCCTTGTGCAACAGTCCCAACTGCGTGGTAGCCGCCAAGCTGGAGGGCTCAGAGCAGGGTCGGCACGGGGCCGGCAGGGTGCTGGTCACCGGAGGAGCCGGATACTTCGGATTCAGACTGGGCCGTGCTCTGGCAGGGCAAGGAGCCACGGTCTTACTTCTGGATCTCCACAAGCCACCCTGGGATATCCCCGATGGAGCTGTCTTCCAGCAGGTAAGGTGAAACTAGAGAGGAGAGCACTGGTAATATTGGGCTGTGGGGCGGATAGGCAGCGGACTGTAACAGAAGCAGATGGGTGCCAGGTGCAGAGTACGCAAGGTGAGGCAGGACAGGGGCCTCGAGTTTCAGCAGTTTTTATGACTCTTCGCTGACGTGCTCGGGTGTCTCAGAGAAACCGCCGGGCTTCAGGATGAGAAAGTGAAGTTGAAAATGCCATGTCAAACAGAGCTTGACAAAACCATGTTGTTGTTAATAGTCTTGAAAACCAGGTTTCTTGGTGTACGACAGTTATGGGGTTGAATTAGTGGGTTGTGACTCCAAAATGTGTGGCAGGTCTGTTCTTACAGCAGGATAAAAAACAAAGGATCCTTGATGTCAAAGGTTGTCAAATTACATACTGTGGTATTACACTTCAAAACATTATTTTCTTACTTACATTTTTTTGTCTTGTTTCCAGCCAAAATATAAAAAAATTCTTAAATCAAGAAGGATTTTCTAGACGGGTAAAAATTATTGTCAAAATTAAGTGTATTTTTGCTTGAAACAAGCAAAATAATCTGCCAATGGGGTAAGAAAAATAATCTTGTTTTCTGTTTGAAATAAGATTTTTTTGCTTAGCCCATTGGCAGATTATTTTGCTTGTTCTAAACAAAAACGTACTTAATTTTGACTTGTTTTTTTTCTGAAAACAAGACAATAATTTTGACTTGTCTAGAAAATCCTTCTTGATTAAAGAATTTTTTGATATTTGGATTGGAAACAAGACAAAAATGCTAAGTAAGAAAAGCATTTTTTATTTTATTTTTTGCAGTGTACTTGGTAAAAATGAGTTGGTATGCAAAAAGTATATCCACAGAGGTTATTTCTTCCAACCAAAAAGTGTTTTGTGCAGTAAAATGTTGAATACTCAAATCAAATGGCTTGATTTAATTACGAGTGACATTTATAAACTAAAATTGTCCATTTTTTTATATTTAGTCAATGTCCATTTCTGTATTCTTGGACCATAGTGATATGAATAACTGTTTGGACTGGCATTTTTGTCATTTTTGTAACATTTTTAATACCACATTGCTACTTGATGTCCAGTGTGAAATCTTTGTCTTGAAGCAAACCAGTTAAGAACAAGTGGACTTTAGGAAATAGGATGTTCCAAAACAATAGACCCAGATAGCACACATACGTCTGAAAGATGTTTGTTAAAGATCTCTTGATCTGGAAAGCATCTACTGTGTACAAATGTCTGACAGACGTCTGTAAGATGTCAGTTTTTCATACATTCTAAATCATAAACATCTTAAAGACATTTAATAGACGTCTGTTTGACATCTGAAAGGAAATGTCCAATAGACGTATTGCAGATGAGCAAACTACATCTTGCAGATGTAAATGTAGACGTCAAATAGATGTCTTTGAGATGTTCGTGTGCTATCTTTTGTGTGACGTCTTTCCTATCTAGAAACATTACCTAAAAGTAATGATTTAGGAGACAAATCTAAGCTAACTCTAATAGCACACATCTCAGAGTCGTCTATTTGATGTCTGCATTTACAATCTACAAGACGTAGTTTGCTCATCTGCAATACGTCTATTGGAGGTTTCCTATCAGATGTCAAATAGACGTCTATTAGATGTCTTTAAGATGTTTATGATTTAGAATGTATGTAAAACTGACATCTTACAGACGTTTGCCAGACGTTTGTACACAGCAGATGCTTTCCAGATCAAGAGATCTTTAACAGACATCTTGCAGACTTACCTGTGCTATCTGGGAATAAAGCTTTACTTGTAACCCCAGTCAAGAATAATGTGAATATTCATTCCCATTTGGGTTGACTAATGAGTTTTAGTTTTTTTTTAAAAATTGGAAGAAAGCTCAAAAGTTTAGATTTTTTTAATGTTTTAAAAAAAAGTTTCTTATGCTCAATAAAGTTCCATTTATTTGTTTAAAAACACAGAAAAAAGTAATATTAGGAAATATTATTACAATTCAAAATCCTTTTTTTTATATAATTAATTTCTGTGATGCAAAGCTGAATTTTCGTCATTCTAATATACTGATTTATTAATTTTATTATCAATGTTGGAAACAGCTGTGCTGCTTAATGTTTTTTGAAACCTGTGATACTTTTTCAGGATTCCTTGATGAATAAAAAGTTAAAAAGAACAGCATTTATTCAAAACAGAAATATTTTCTAACAATATAAGTCTTTACTAACACATCCTTGCTGAATAAAAGTATTAATTTCTTTCAAAGCGAGAAAAAAAAAAAAAAACATTGACCACAAACTTTGATCGAGGTGTTTATTGTTACAAAAGTTTTCTATTTTAAATAAATACTGTTCTTTTTAACATTTTATTTATCAAAGAATCCTAAAAAAGTAATGTTTTCAACACTGATAATAAATCAGCATATTAGAATGATTTCTGAAGGATTATGTGACACTGAAGACTGACGTAATGATGCTGAAAATTCGGCTTTGCATCAAAGGAATAAATTAGATTTCAAAGTATACTACAATAGAAAACCACTAATTTAAATTACAATAACATTTCACAATATTATAGTTTTTTTCTGTATTTTTAATCAAATAAACACAGCCTTGATGAGCACAAAAGTCTCCTTTAAAAAGCATTAAAAATCGCACTGATCTCAAAATTTTGAGCGGAAGTATATATATTATTTTTTTATTATTATGTTTTTTTTTTACATAACTGTGATTGAATGAGCATTGTTATGATTCTGTATATCTCTTTGTGTTTCACTTTAAGATTGATATCCGGGATTATGATGCCCTGTATAAGATCTGTGCGGGAGTGGATGTTATTTATCACACTGCTTCCTATGGGATGTCTGGACCTGAACAGGTCAGTGATTATAACTTGCATTTAATGAGAGTTCGGTTTATGTCACTAAGACAAATTAAAATATATTGCATGTAACATTACTCTGACTCTCTATTTTAACCACTGTATATCAGTATTTACACACGTACATCTCATAGACGTCTATTTGACATCTACATTTACATCTTCAAGACATCTGCAAGACATAGTTTGCACATCTACAATACGTCTATTGGTCGTTTTCTATCAGATGTCAGATAGACATCAATTAGATGTCTTTAAGATGTTTATGATTTAAAATGTATGTAAAATTGACATCTGACAGACGTCTGCCAGATGTTTGTACACAGCAGATGCTTTCCAGATCAAGAGATCTTTAACAGATATCTTGCAGACATACGTGTTTTTTATGGGTAGTTAATTATGCTGGTCATGTATATTTTTTGGTTTTACAGCTGAGAAGAAAGCAGATTGAATCAGTCAATGTTGGCGGCACAAACAATGTCATAAACGGTGAGCTGTCACTATATGATTCTCTGATACTATTAGACCTGTTATTCAAATAAGGAATGAAGTGTCTAATGGTATTTAGAATATTTCCCATTCAGTATTCAAAGAGAGAATACATTTACAGCAGAGATACCAAGGCTAAATTTAGTTAGAATGCATTGCAACATGACCAGTAAGAAAAAGTAAGTGGACAAAGCAAAGAAAAAAAAAGTTTAATGTAATTTAAAACATGCTTTGTTTTAGCCAAAATCAGTGTGTGCTGAATATTTAGTTTTGGTTAATGGTTGTAGTCTGTACGGAGCGGGGCATCTCTAGACTCATCTACACCAGTACAGTCAATGTGGCGTTTGCTGGCCGGCCCATCGAGGATGGAGATGAAGACTCTGTTCCCTGTGTGCCGCTGGACATGGTGAGACGGACACTGAGTGTGTTGTGATTTATTCTGCATTCAGCCAGTTTCTGAAGTGTTCATATTGGTACATCAATATGAGACTTTTTTGAACACCAGCCTTTATCTTTGCTAAAGGCAAAATCACATCTGAACTAGGAGAAACTGTGATTTCAGCATAATCCATTTTTATTTTATTATATTTTTAATGAAATTTGGCGTAATAACTGGAAGATGCTGGTTTGATCCCATGAGCCCTTCAGCAAGATATTTAAAGCGATAGTTCACCCTAAAATGAAAATTTTATGTTTATCTGCTTACCCCCAGAGCATCCAAGATGTAGATGACTTTGTTTCTTCAGTAGAATGCTGGTTGGCTGGTTTTAGTGAAAGCATGCTGGTTTTAGAGGGGTTTTGGCCACTTTCATAGCTGGTCAGGCTGGGACACAACCTGGAACATCCAGCCTAGCCAGACTGGAAGGCCAGCTAAAACCAGCTACTTCCATCTTAAACCAGCTAAGACCAACCAATCAGTTTAGGCTGGTTTTAGCTGTTAATCCACCTTGGTCTTAGCTGATTGTAGCTGGTCAGCAGACGGGTTTTAGAGGGGTTTTGGACACTTTCTTAGCTAGTCAGGCTGGTCTTAGCTGGTCAGGCTGGGAGACCAGCTGGAACAACCACCTAAACTAGCCTGACCAGCCTACCCAGGCTGGGAGACCAGCTAAAACCAACTACTTCCATCTTAAACCAGCTAAGACCAGCCAATCGGTTTAGGCTGGTTTTAGCTGTTAATCCACCTTGGTCTTAGCTGGTTGTAGCTGGTCAGCAGGCGGGTTTTAGAGAGGTTTTGGACACTTTCTTAGCTAGTCAGGCTAGGAGACCAGCTGGAACAACCACCTAAACCAGCCTGACCAGCCTACCCAGGCAGGGAGACCAGCTAAAACCAACTACTTCCATCTTAAACCAGCTAAGACCAGCCAAACGGTTTAGGTTGGTTTTAGCTGTTAATCCACCTTGGTCTTAGCTGGTTGTAGCTGGTCAGCAGGCGGGTTTTAGAGGGGTTTTGGACACTTTCTTAGCTAGCCAGGCTGGTCTTAGCTGGTCCGGCTGGGAGACCAGCTGGAACAACCACCTAAACCAGCCTGACCAGCCTACTCAGGCTGGGAGACCAGCTACTTCCAGCTAAAACCAACTACCTCTGATTCATTGCCATGTCCAACTGTCCTGATCGCGTCACAACAGTTGGCGCGTGATGCGTCAACATGCTCTGGCATAGTAGATGCATGTCGCTTGTATACGTCACTAATGTTTACACTGTGCGTAGTGGCTACTCAAAATGGTAATTACTTGTGTTTATCCTGATTTTCGCAACTGATTAAAAACTAAAAGATTATGTTTCCTTGCGCAAACTCATCCAGGAGTATTGACTTTTCACTGACCACTATGCCAGAACATGTTGACGCGCCTGCTATTGTGAATGTGCTCAGGACAGTTGAACATTGCGGTGGATCAGAGGTAAATAATGTTCAGTTTCTTGCACAGAGCGATCGTCTTGTGTCTTAACACCTCAATGTCTCGTCACGAGCCACAGGCTGTGTATGTTTTTTTTGACTCTCAAAGCTGTAGATCCCATTGACTGCCATTATATGACTGACAGACTGCAACAGTTTAAGTTAAAAATCTTCATTTGTGTTCTACTGAAGAAACAAAGTCACCTACATCTTGAATGCCCTGGGGGTACGCAGATGAACATCAATTTTTCATTTTTGGGTGAACTATCCCTTTAACCACTGTTTTCGTCAGGGGAAACAAGTGAAGCTAAAGTAATAAACTTCAGCTCCTAACTCTACTTGCTAATGGTATTCATGAAAACATAGAGGATTGCATCAGACCCAAGTCTTATATATTCTTGCAGGAGAAGCACCTTCAGAAAATGTCAAAAACTGATCTTCCTTTACCCATATCCAATTTTTAATCACCACAATCCGATCTGTTACATTAGTGAGCATTGAGATCATAGGCATCAGATGGGGATGACTTTCACTAGGGATAAGTGTGTCATGTTGGAGAAACTCATGCTGTGCTCCTGCGTGCTCCGGTTCACTGTCCTGAAGAACAGTAGACCGAAGTTAAGGAAGGTTAATGGAATCAAATTAGTCCACCTGACACCTCACTCGTGTGATGAAGCCCAAAGTGCTACACAAGTCCCCGGCTTTTGTCTACCCAAACTTCATACATGAATACATAACATCTGATAAATCATACAACGGTATTACACACTCAGATTTCACTGGTGCTCATTTTCGGCCGAGGTTGACTGATGTGTGATGACTTTCACCAATGAGAGAAAAAAACTATTAAAAAAGCTTATAATATCATAAAATGGTGTGAGCAATTTTACTTTAGAATTTATAATTTTAGAGCCGGTATCTCATGACTTAGTAATTGTATAGTTTGTAAATGCTCTTCAGGGCTTGTCATATTTAAAAGTTTTTTCTCTCTCTCTCTTTAAGCACATAGACCATTACTCCAGGACTAAAGCCATCGCTGAACGCATGGTGCTCGCTGCCAATGGAAGATCAACAAAAGGTACGGAAATGGAAACTTGTTGGTCTCTGAAGTCGATCCTGTTTTTGCGCACAATAGCAATAAGCGCAAGTGGTATCATGTACCCTGCTCATATCGTTTGTGTGTGTGTGCTCAGATGTGTGTGTGTCCACTGCTGATGAGGTACTGAGGTAACGGCTGCTATGGTAATGACCACAGCCTGCAACCCAAGCCAACCAGACCCGCTGACACTGTTTTAAATTTAGACCTAGAATTAATAATAAAGCTAAACACTGAGTGTATTTGTAGCTGCTGTGAAGCTTATTCTGTGCTAACAATCACACACCTCCTTGCAGAATACAAAGTGAGAAGCAACTTTTTTGTTGATCAGTTCTTTCTCTTTCATTGCTTGTTCTCTTTTGTGTTTTAAAACTTTGTTTTAAATATCTGTCTTAAAAACAGACTCAAACATGTCAAATGAGATTCCGTTTCATTTTATATTTTGCATATTTTAGGCATTTTTTTTGTCTTCATGTAGACAGAATTATGTAGAAACAAAGTGGTAGAGCGTCTTGATTAGACTAATGCATCTATTATTTATGAATATGAATACTGTAGGTCACTGAGAAATTTCGTATGTAATATTGAGGAATTGTTGTTTTAGGTGGTCGTCTTCTTCACACATGTGTCCTGCGCCCCTCTGGTATCTATGGTCCTGAAGAGAGAAGACATTTACACAGGGTGATGGTGAGTCCACTCATTCTTTCTTAATTATCCCTGTTCCATATTTACCCTTTTCCGCCTTCTCTCTTTTTCTTTTTCTTTCTCTTTCTCACACACACACACACACACACACACACACACACACACACACACACACACACACACACACACACACACACACACACACACACACACACACACACACACACACACACACACATACACACACAGGTCCCAGACAGTTGTACTCTGCAGCCGCAGCTGTGCCACTGTGCCCAGAGCTGTACAATATTAATGGAGTCTGTGAGAGGCTCCTCTTACAGACTGTGCTTTAAACTGTGCCTGTACATTCAGACACACGATTGTCTGTGCTTCTGCTGTAAATCTACAGACATACTAACGACTGTCTGTGATTATGCTGTTACTCTACAGACATACACACAACTGTCTGTGCTTCTGCTGTTACTCTACAGACATACACACGACTGTCTGTGCTTCTGCTGTTACTCTACAGACATACACACGACTGTCTGTGCTTCTGCTGTTACTCTACAGACATACACACAACTGTCTGTGCTTCTGCTGTTACTCTACAGACATACACACAACTGTCTGTGCTTCTGCTGTTACTCTACAGACATACACACGACTGTCTGTGCTTCTGCTGTTACTCTACAGACATACATACAACTGTCTGTGCTTCTGTTGTGACTATACAGACATACACAACTGTCTGTGATTCTGCTGTTACTCTACAGAGACACACACATCTGTCTGTGCTTCTGCTGTTACTCTACAGACATACGCATGACTGTCTGTGCTTCTGCTGTTACTCTACAGACATATACACGACTGTCTGTGCTTCTGCTGTTACTCTACAGACATATACGCGACTATGCTTCTGCGGTTACTCTACAGACATACATATGACTGTCTGTGCTTCTGCTGTTACTCTACAGACATACACAACTGTCTGTGCTTCTGCTCTGACTCTACAGACATACACACAACTGTCTGTGCTTCTGCTGTTACTCTACAGACATACACACAACTGTCTGTGCTTCTGCTGTTACTCTACAGACATACACACAACTGTCTGTGCTTCTGCTGTTACTCTACAGACATACATATGACTGTCTGTGCTTCTGCTGTTACTCTACAGACATATACGCGACTATGCTTCTGCGGTTACTCTACAGACATACATATGACTGTCTGTGCTTCTGCTGTTACTCTACAGACATACACAACTGACATACACACAACTGTCTGTGCTTCTGCTGTTACTCTACAGACATACACAACTGTCTGTGCTTCTGCTCTGACTCTACAGACATACACACAACTGTCTGTGCTTCTGCTGTTACTCTACAGACATACACACGACTGTCTGTGCTTCTGCTGTTACTCTACAGACATATACACGACTGTCTGTGCTTCTGCTGTTACTCTACAGACATACACACGACTGTCTGTGCTTCTGATGTTACTCTACAGACATACACACAACTGTCTGTGATTCTGCTGTTACTCTACAGACATACACACAACTGTCTGTGCTTCTGCTGTTACTCTACAGACATACACACAACTGTCTGTGCTACTGCTGTTACTCTACAGACATACACACAACTGTCTGTGCTTCTGCTGTTACTCTACAGACATACACACAACTGTCTGTGCTACTGCTGTTACTCTACAGACATACACACGACTGTCTGTGATTCTGCTGTTACTCTACAGACATACACACAACTGTCTGTGCTTCTGCTGTTACTCTACAGACATACACACAACTGTCTGTGCTACTGCTGTTACTCTACAGACATACACACGACTGTCTGTGATTCTGCTGTTACTCTACAGACATACACACAACTGTCTGTGCTTCTGCTGTTACTCTACAGACATACACACAACTGTCTGTGCTACTGCTGTTACTCTACAGACATACACACAACTGTCTGTGCTTCTGCTGTTACTCTACAGACATACACACAACTGTCTGTGCTACTGCTGTTACTCTACAGACATACACACGACTGTCTGTGCTTCTGATGTTACTCTACAGACATACACACGACTGTCTGTGCTTCTGATGTTACTCTACAGACATACACACAACTGTCTGTGATTCTGCTGTTACTCTACAGACATACACACAACTGTCTGTGCTTCTGCTGTTACTCTACAGACATATACACAACTGTCTGTGATTCTGCTGTTACTCTACAGACATACACACGACTGTCTGTGCTTCTGCTGTTACTCTACAGACATACACACGACTGTCTGTGCTTCTGCTGTTACTCTACAGACATATACACAACTGTCTGTGCTTCTACTTTTACTCTACAGACATACAAATGACTGTCTGTGCTTCTGCTGTTAATCTACAGACATACACACGACTGTCTGTGCTTCTGTTGTTACTCTACAGACATATACACAACTGTCTGTGCTTCTACTTTAAGGCCGCGATCACACCGAACGCGTTTTAGCAGTTGGAGGCGCCTCTTTTGAATGGTTTTCTGTTGGCAGTGAGCGTTCTGCGCGCCGCTTATGCGCACCGGGCGCCTCGCGTTTTCGCCGCCTGCTGCGCCTCGCGTTATTGCAGAAGCGCTCTGAGCGCCTGAAGTTGAAAAAAAATCAACTCTGAGCGGAAAAACGCCCAACGTCATTCGCGTTCTTTTCCATTGTCCAATCGAATGAATGGAGAGGCGGGCCTTCTGTTGTGGTGATGAAAGTTTACCGTTGCTTAAAAAGTCCGGAGACTGCAAGAAATAGAGGAGAAACCTTTGGTGTCTGTCGTGGGTAACCCGGAGCTGTATTATTTAGGGTTTCTGCTAATATGACAGTTTACTTAACAGCAAAAAAAACTAAGATTTTAGAGCGCTCGCGCTATAATCCTTTGATTTGACTGACAGGACAGCTGTTTTGGTCGTTGCTTAGCAACATAAAAAAAACGCAGCACATTGCTCTTTTATTAAAAGTCACCAAAAAAGGCAGTGCTGTGCGCCTCGCGTTTTTAGAACTAAAAGACGCGTTCGGTGTGATCGGGGCCTTACTCTACAGACATACAAATGACTGTCTGTGCTTCTGCTGTTAATCTACAGACATACACACGACTGTCTGTGCTTCTGCTGTTACTCTACAGACATATACACAACTGTCTGTGCTTCTACTGTTACTCTACAGACATACACACGACTGTCTGTGCTTCTGCTGTTACTCTACAGACATACACACGACTGTCTGTGCTTCTACTGTTACTCTACAGACATGCACACAACTGTCTGTGCTACTGCTGTTACTCTACAGACATACAAACAACTGTCTGTGCTTCTGCTTTAAATCTACAGACTTACACAACTGTCTTTTCTTGTGCTGTCAATTTACATACAGACACTTGTATGCCTTTGCTAACTCAGGTAATCTCTTCACCATCGTGTGTCCCTCAGTTAGAAAGTGTTCTTTTGTCTGTGAAGTCTGAGTGCCAAGATGCATAAACAAAAGTTTTATGATTCTTTTCTCCTCTTAGGTGAATGTGGAGAGGAGGTTGTTCAGCTTTCGTTTTGGAGATCCTAATGCTAAGATGAACTGGATACATGTGGATAATCTGGTGATGGCTCATGTTTTAGCAGCAGAAGCACTCACTGCAGACAAAGCCTTTGTGGCGGTATGTGTGGCATGATAGGTGTGTTTTATTTTTTGTTTTACAAACCTAGATTAATTATAATGCATGGTGTATTTATTTATTTATTTCAGAATGGCCAGGTTTATTTTATCAATGATGGGGAGTCTGTCAATGTCTTTGAATGGCTGACACCTCTAGTGAGTTGCAAACCAAGTATTTATAATTAAAACGTGTATTACAATTATTAACTATTTTATGAAACTGTACCTTTATTTATCCCCAGTTTGAAAGATTGGGTTATGGTCGACCACTGATTCACCTTCCTGTGTCTCTCGTCTACTCAGCAGGTGAGACTAAAGTGAAATTAATTTTTTAATTGTATTTAAATAATAGTTTTTTTTTTGTTTGTTTTGCAAATACAACTGTATCACACATTCCTGTTTTCTCCAGCAATTCTTATGGAGCGACTGCATGTGGCTCTCAGTCCTATTATGGAAATTCCATTACTTCTCACAAGAAACGAGGTAAATGTTTTCCTTCCAGCCTTCATTGCATTATGACTGCAGTTTGCTCTAATCACTTTTTCCTAATGAAGTTGTTTTGATGCCATCTTGAGAGCAGCGTGACATTGCAGTTTCCCTCTGCTATTATATGTAGTTAAACTGCATTAACAAATGTTTAGAAAGCTCAGGAAAGAGAAACACACCTAGAGGAGCAGTAACCACACAGTTTCCGCCATGTGAAAAAAAGTTTTGTTTTTTATTTTACTTTGTGGAAATAGGGTTGTATATTTATACATTGGATAGTTGTGAGCATCACATCCACTTTGATACTTCATTTTACCAATTTCCAGTTTAACATTAAACTATTTATGCAGTAGGTGTACACACACACACACACACACACACACAACTACAGCCTGAGTATGGTAACTTAGGTTACCATCCCCATAGGTACTTCCTTAAACTCTCCTTGCACAGCAGCTCTAGTACTCCTGCACTCAACGTAATGAACATTCCTGATGAGTGTTTACATTCTGTAATTAATCAGGTCTGATAAATCTTATGAGCAATCATCTGTAACCATTGAACACATTAAACTGCATGTGTCTCCTCCAGCTGTTTAAATAGCACAGTTGATTCTGAGAGGGTAGTTAAGGGTGACAAACAAGTTGGCATAAAGGCAGAGCAAGAAAGAGTCACGTTAGTAGAGCTGGGCGTCGACTGGCACTGTGTCATGCATTAGTCATGAGAAACAGAAGCCATGGGCTGAAGGGGCGATTCTGGTCAGATGGCGGCAGGTTTGATGATTGCTTTGTGAATAAAACATGAGACACCAGCTCCTTGCTGGATCTTTGAGTTTGAGACGGACAAGTGCCACAGAGGAAGGGAACATACGCACACACACAAGTGCATGAAACCAGGAAATGAGTATATCAGTCACACAATGGCAACCCCAGTCCCGGTTTCAGTGGTCTATTTGACATCTGCATTTACATCTACAAGACGTAGTTTGCTTATCTGCAATACGCCTATTGGACGTTTCCTGTTAGATGGCAAATTGACGTCAATTAGATGTCCTTAGGAGGTTTATGATTTAGAATGTATGTAAAACTGACATCTTACAGATGTCTGCCAGACGTTTGCACATACATTTACCATACATTCTAATTCATAAACATCTTAAAGACATCAAATAGATGTCTATTTGCCATCTGATAGGAAACGTCCAATAGACGTATTGCAGATGAGCAAACTAAGTCTTGCAGATGTCTTGCAGATGTAAATGCAGATGTCAAATAGATGTCTCCTAGATATACATGTGCTATCAGGGAAATTCTCGTCTGAAATTTTCACACGTATAAAAAAATAAATGTTGTCAATCATGTTTGCGCACTGCCTTCGAAACTTTTGTTCGTCATAAAAAATATCGGATTGGGTTTAATTTTTCTGCAGATTCGCATCTGTAGCCAGCATTTTGAGAGGTGTTTTGAATATATAACGTCCATATAACATCAGGTTGATGCTTGGTGAAGAAAGAAAATCAATTTGACGTTAACGTTACATAACCTAAAAACAACCAAACTGGACATCAATTTAATGTTGACATTAGACATTGAATTGACATTGAATTTTGGTCACTTGGTGTCTCAACTGAAATTAACCCAAATATCACCCTGATAGCACACGCACATATTGGAGATGTCTGCATTTACATCTGCAAGACGTAGTTTGCTCATCTGCAATACGTCTATTGAACGTTTCCTATGAGATGTCAAATAGACGTCTATTAGATGTCTTTAAGAAGTTTATGATTTAGAATGTATGTAAAACTGACATCTTACAGACGTTTGTAGACAGCAGATGCTTTCCAGAGCCAGAGATCTTTAACAGACATCTTGCAGACGTACGTGTGCTATCTGAGTTAGGACTCAGTGTGCAAGGACCTTTAGAATTCTATATATGTATTGTTTTGCTCATTAGTCTATTAGACTGTGCAAGGACCTTAACTAATAACAGGTATTACTATTGCGTGAACAGTTGATATCTTAATTAGCTTTTTAGGATAGCATAATGAATGTTGGCATTGTTGTTGAATTGACTTTTGAATCGACTCTTGATTCCAAACACCTCAAAGCTGAAAAATCAATTTTATCATATTAAATCAATCAATTATTTCAAGTCTCAGCCTGTCTCCATATTTCCTTGTAGGATTACAGAAGATTAGTTCAGATGGTAAATAGAGATGTTCTCGTTTCCAGCTCATGTAGATGTTGTGATGTTGTTGATGTTGTTGATGTTGTAAATTCAACGTCATTAATGACTCACCCTCATGTCATTCCAAACACATAAGACCTTTGTTCATCTTTGGAACACAAATTAAGATATTTCTGATGAAATCTGAGAGCTATTTGACCCTCCATAGACAGCAAGGGCCCTACCATGTTCAAGATCCAGAAAGGTACCAAGAATATCGGCAAAATAGTCCATGTGAGTGTTCTACATTAACATTGTTCACGTGCAGATCAAAGCACACGCATAGATTGTGGTGCTCTCCGATATGGCATTGTTGAATAAAGTTATTTTATTTTTTTATTTTTTATTTTTTTTTACAAAAATAATTCTTGTAGCTTCATAAAATTACGGTTGAACCACTGATGTCACATGGACTTCTTTAGCGATGCCCTTACTACCTTTCTGGACCTTGAACATAGTAGTTGCGTTGCTGTCTATGCAGGGTCAGAAAGCTCTCGGATTTCATCAAAAATATCTTCATTTATTTTCCATAGATGAACGAAGATCTTATGGGTTTGGAACGCCATAAGGTTAGTAATTGACAGCATTTATTTTTATTATTTAATGGAATGATACTCATGCATTTTCTTCAAATACTCTATAGTAATAATACTTTTTCACTGTGTCACACACTATGTTTTGAGAGTATGTTGAAAGCAAAAACTGTGCTTTTGTGGTGTTCTATCCACTAGATGGCAGTAGTCTGTTTCATAGACCCAACACACACTTTTAAAGATTGCTCATTTGGCCCTGGTCTAGACACCGGTGTGTGTTGGGTCTGGGGCACCTGCTCTGGCTCTCGGCCCAGTGGAGTTTTTCCATGTAGATACCCAATCTGTAGACAGGTAAGGGGAGAGAGACTGTGGGGGCATTTCACCGTGCCAGGAGAGCACGCGGGTACAGAGCAGCTTTATGTAAAAGTAATGCCAGGTAAAAGGAGGTCATTAAAGCCATTAGTAAATGTGAAGCCCTCAGAATCCGATCTGTGAAGTTAAATCCAGAGTCCATCTTTCAACATAGTGTCCAGCTTCAAGACAATCCGACAGTGACACTGTTTAAACCAATAATAGCTCAACCGAGTATATAAATTCTCTCATTGTTTCCTCATGTTGTTTTAATTAGGCACACTTCTTTTTCACAGAGGAAAATTGGAACAGTTCTGCTTTGAAAGCTTGTGTGTCTGAGGTGAACGGATGTGACCTGTATGTCTGATGCGAGATTACAGAGACATCTGTCCTATCATCTCATCTCTGTCTCGGCTGAGCTCTTAGAATGTTCAGCCCTCCTGACATCTGACCTCTGCATCTCTCTCAGGTGAGAAACATTGCTGTCAGTCACACCTTTAAAATCGAGAAGGCGCAGCGAGAATTGGGCTTCAGTCCTAAGAAGTACAGCCTGACCGACTCGGTGGATCAGTACCTGCGGAGCCGACCACTGCGTTCAGCCGCATCATTTCCGAACACGTGGTACCTCTTCCTCCTGCTGCTCCTGATGGGATTCATCGCTCTGATGATCTGCTCTGCAGGACGGGAATAGTAAGCCTTAAAGGGAACCCCGTGTATAAAGACTTGTATGGCTTAATAATATATTGTGAAATATGTAGTAGAAAACCCATGAAAGATTCACGTCATTTAAAAAATCCACATTTTTTATACAGTATCTCACAAAAGTGAGTATTCCCCTCCCTTTTCAGCAACCATTTTAGCATATCTTCTCAAGGGACATTACTATAGAAAAGAAACTTAGATATATTTTAGAGAAGTCAATGTGCAGCTTGTATAGCAGTATATATTTACTGTCCCCTAAAAATTGCTCAACATATTATTGTCAAAATAGCTGGCAACAAAAGTGAGGACACCCTAAGTGAACTTGTCCAAAGTGTCAATGTTTTGTGTTAGCACCATCGTTAGTTAGCTTCTTCATCAAGGCAGTTGTTATCCTGGTGGTGTGTTTGGGGTCGTTTTCATGTTGGAAAACTGCTGTGCGGCCTAGTTTCTGGAGGGAAGGCATCATCTTCAGAATGTACAGTACATAATGGCATCCATGTCTCCCTCAATGAACTGCAGCTCCACAGTACCAGCAGCACTCATGCAGACCATGATGCTACCACCACCATGCTTGACTGTAGGCAAGACACAATTTTCTTGGTACTCCTCACCAAGGCATCGCCACACATGCTGGACACCATCTGAACCAAACAAGTTTATCTTATAGTCTCATCAGACCACAGGACATGGTTCCAGTAATTCATGCTCTTGGACAGGTTGTCTTCAGCAAACTGTTTATGGGCTTTCTTGTGAGCCAGCTTTAGAAAAGGCTTCCTTCTGGGGCAATGCCCATGCAAATCGACTTGTTGCAGTGTGCGGTGTATGGTCTGAGCACTGACAAGCTGACGTTCTACTTCTGCAACCTTTAAAGCAATGCTGGCAGCACTCATGCATCTGTTTTTTGAAGCAAGGTTCTACACCTGATGCACAGAATGAGTGCTCCACTTTGTGGATCGACCCTTGCAAGGCCTGTTCCGAATGGAACTCATCTTGGAAAACCTCTGTATGACCCTGTAGTGTAACTCAGTTTCAGGGTGTTACTGAACCTCTAATAGCCTTGGCCATCTTTGTGGAGAGCAACAATTGTAATTCTCAAATCCTTTGAGAGTTATTTGCCATGAGATGCCATGCTGAACATCCAGTGGTCAGTATGAGAGTAAGAAAGTTTCATTTGTATAGTATTGTCCCTTTAGAAGATATACTTAAATGGCTGCTGAAATGTGAGGAGTGTACTCACTTTTGTAAGATACTGTACATATTTTGGACTATGTGGGGCTCCATTATTTCAATGATGTCAAATGGTTGCACTCGGTGAGCTACTGGCGCTACCTGTTGCTATTTTTACCCCAACACAACTTGGAAAATAAAATACTGATACGACGCCACATTGTGTGGCTTTTGGTTGTAACTTTCAGTCAAAGAGAAGCAAATATAAGTCAAGAGAAGCAATATAAGTCTTCACTGTTTTCCTAGCGATCAGAAGAGGAGAAAAGAATGTGAAGATGCCTGTGGATGAATAAAATTTACAAAAAATGCATCTTTGTTCTCTCCACTTTAGCCCTGAATCCTTTGAGGCCTTTAGTCAACCACAGCTACTGAAAGAGCTTACAAACAGCAGAGACAAGAAACACTAGATGCCATCCTGCAGGATGTAAACATGCTGACGCTTGTCATGACCCTGCATCCACTGAAGGAGTTTCTCAGCGCGTATTTTACTCAATATCCCAGGTGTTTAGAGTCCTTGTGAGGAAAAATAGATGATATGGCTTTTGGTTTAAGCCTATGCTTATATCCATCACCACCTGTAAGATCTTTTAGTAGCTGTGGTCATCATATCAGTATTTTATTTTCCGAGTTGTATTACGGTAAATATTGCAACAGGTAGTAAATCACAGAGTGCAACCATTTCACAATATCGAAATAATGGTGCCCACCCATAGTCCAAAAGGTGTATAAAACAATGTGTATTTTTTTAAATAATGTAAATGTTTCATGGGTTTTCTACTACATATTTCAGTAAAAGACATTAGCATTAATGTTATATTAAGCCATACAAGTCTTAATACCCAGGGTTCCCTTTAATATTTCAGTCTCACTTCCAAAAGAAATCTCATGGATCACTTGTAGGTTTTGAACTAGGGCTGGGTGATATAGTGAATTCAAAATCATGCAGCATTGTGAATACCATGACAGTTCTGCTATGCTTTTAATTTTGCCATTAAGTTTTATGAAGACTGTCATTAA